>NW_027175814.1:926603-1235471 GCF_028021215.1 Eschrichtius robustus | reverse complement strand
AAGACTGTCCACCCTTATGTCTCATCCAGCTGTGCGTGTAGATATGGTCAATCCAGGTTGCATCACAGCCTCTGAACGAATTTTGTAAGAATTTCTCTCTCTTTCACTGTCTTTGTTTTACGGGTTTTTAAAAGTAATTTATTTTTATAATGGGGTTTAGCTGCTTTTCACGGCTGTGTTTATGCGGATTTACACCCACTTGACTCACTTCCAGACAGATATCAATACATAGGTTTTAAGATTGTTACTAGTCACATATATTCTTGTGCGGTGAATAGGGGGTGTTGAGTCCAGTTCACTGAGCAAGGAGTAGGTCTTGTCTATTACATATTGGGTGTATGGAACGGTATCTGAGCGAATTTGAAACCCTTGTTTTATGCATCACCCCACCTCACCTTTCCCTTTAAGCAGCCATAGTGTGTTTTCTAAACGTGTGATTCTGTTCTGTTCTGTAATTCAGTTCAAGTGTAGCGGTTTTTACATTCCCTCTATAAGTGATAGCTTATGATAAGTGTCTTTTTCTGTGTGACTTATTTCACTTAGAATCGTCGTACCTAAGTCCACTCATCTTGCTTCTACTAGCCTTATGACATTGATTTCATGTCTGAGTGATATTGCATTGTACATAAGGACCACAACTTCTTTATCCATTTTTCTCTTTCCTGGGATATTTAAGGTGTCATTAAGTGGAGGTTCTTGTCAACAGAGCAGCCCTAAACTTTGGGGTGCCTGTGTCTTGCTGATTTTTAGTTTTCCCAATTTATACGCCCATGAGTGGACGTGCCCTATGCTCCCTAAGCTGTGTTTTTTCGATGTTTCAGGACACACCGTACACTTCTCCAGAGTGGCTGTTGGCAATTAACATCCCGCCCATCAGCGTAGCAAGGCTGCCATTTCTCCATGGCCTGTCCTGCATTTCTGGTTTTGACACTTTTTGCAGCATGACCCTTTTGACCGATGGGAAGCGAGACTTCTTTGTAGCACTGATTTGCCTTTCCAGGTTGCTTGGTTGGCCAAAAAGGGCGTATGCGTTTTTTCCTGAATATATTCAGGAAAAAACGCATACGCCCTTTTTGGCCAAGGGCATCATTGTCGACGTTTTGCCGCTTTTCATGTGCTTTAAAGGCGATTCGAATCTACCTCCTGAAACCTGTTTCCTGCAATTCTGCCTTGCTTTCAAATCCTCTTCGTTGCCTTCCCTCAATATATTTGTGGACGAGAGTTATCATTTATAACTCAGCAGGTTTGTGAATGGCAGTCCCCCTGAGGTCCATTTTTCAACTGTCTTTTTTGGGAGCTGGCCGCAAAAGCACGGGATTGCCTCAGGCCCTATTCTGGTTCCCGGCGGCAGGCTGAGCCTGTGGTTAATTCTTCTTCCTGATGGGAAAATAGAGTGACTTGTGCCTGTCCCAACACCTAGATCTATTCTCTCATTGGTTTCCCCTCTTCCCGTTCATCCTCAGGACAAATTGCAACCTGTACAGAACAGGAGGTTAAAGGTGCTGATTCTCCAAGTAGGGAGATTGCTAGTGAAGTAGCTGGAATGGCGAACCAGAGCACAAGGAGATGAGAAATGAGGTGCGTTTTAGAAACCTTTCAAAATCACACGGTGTACCTTCTTCTGGGTTCCTCATGCAAGTTTTCGATGTAGGAAGATGCCCTTGAACCTGGAGATTTGGGACCCATGGGATGGGTTCCATGCAGTATTACTTTAAAGGGTCTGCGTTTGCTCACCCAACCTCACCCAACCTCTGAGCCCCAAGAGTCTCCACCCTTATGTCTCATCCAGCTGTGGGTCTAGATATGGTCAATCCAGGTTGCATCACAGCCCCTGAACGAATTTTGTAAGAATTTCTCTCTCTTTCACTGTCTTTGTTTTACGGGTTTTTAAAAGTAATTTATTTTTATAATGGGGTTTAGCTGCTTTTCACGGCTGTGTTTATGCGGCTTTACACCCACTTGACTCACTTCCAGACAGATATCAATACATAGGTTTTAAGATTGTTACTAGTCTCATATATTCTTGTGCGGTGAATAGGGGGTGTTGAGTCCAGTTCACTGAGCAAGGAGTAGGTCTTGTCTATTACATATTGGGTGTATGGAACGGTATCTGAGCGAATTTGAAACCCTTGTTTTATGCATCACCCCACCTCACCTTTCCCTTTAAGCAGCCATAGTGTGTTTTCTAAACGTGTGATTCTGTTCTGTTCTGTAATTCAGTTCAAGTGTAGCGGTTTTTACATTCCCTCTATAAGTGATAGCTTATGATAAGTGTCTTTTTCTGTGTGACTTATTTCACTTAGAATCGTCGTACCTAAGTCCACTCATCTTGCTTCTACTAGCCTTATGACATTGATTTCATGTCTGAGTGATATTGCATTGTACATAAGGACCACAACTTCTTTATCCATTTTTCTCTTTCCTGGGATATTTAAGGTGTCATGAAGTGGAGGTTCTTGTCAACAGAGCAGCCCTAAACTTTGGGGTGCCTGTGTCTTGCTGATTTTTAGTTTTCCCAATTTATACGCCCATGAGTGGACGTGCCCTATGCTCCCTAAGCTGTGTTTTTTCGATATTTCAGGACACACCGTACACTTCTCCAGAGTGGCTGTTGGCAACTTATATCCCGCCCATCAGAGTAGCAAGGCTGCCATTTCTCCATGGCCTGTCCTGCATTTCTGGTTTTGACACTTTTTGCAGCATGGCCCTTTTGACCGATGGGAAGCGAGACTTCTTTGTAGCGCTGATTTGCCTTTCCAGGTTGCTTGGTTGGCCAAAAAGGGCGTATGCGTTTTTTCCTGAATATATTCAGGAAAAAACGCATACGCCCTTTTTGGCCAAGGGCATCATTGTCGATGTTTTGCCGCTTTTCATGTGCTTTACAGGCGATTCGAATCTACCTCCTGAAATCTGTTTCCTGCAATTCTGCCTTGCTTTCAAATCCTCTTCGTTGCCTTCCCTCAATATATCTGTGGATGAGAGTTATCATTTATAACTCTGCGGGTTTGTGAATTGCAGTGTCCCTGAGCTCCATTTTTCAACTCGCTTTTTTCGGAGCTGGCCGCAAAAGCGCGGGATTGCCTCAGGCCCTATTCTGCTTCTGGGCGGCAGGCTGAGCCTGTGGTTAATTCTTCTTCCTGATGGGAAAATAGAGTGACCTGTGCCTGTCCCAACACCTAGATCTAGTCTCTCATTGGTTGCCCCTCTTCCCGTTCATCCTCAGGACAAATTGCAACCTGTAGGGAACAGGAGGTTAAAGGTGCTGATTCTCCAAGTAGGGAGATTGCTAGTAAAGTAGCTGGAATGGGGAACCCGAGTACAAGGAGATGAGAAATGAGGTGCCT
Organism: Eschrichtius robustus; assembly: GCF_028021215.1. Classification (NCBI taxonomy): domain Eukaryota; kingdom Metazoa; phylum Chordata; class Mammalia; order Artiodactyla; family Eschrichtiidae; genus Eschrichtius; species Eschrichtius robustus. Next base: position 1,232,127 of record NW_027175814.1, on the reverse strand, counting down.
TTTAGAAACCTTTCAAAATCACACGGTGTACCATCTTCTGAGTTTCAAATGCATGTTTTCGATGTAGGAAGATGCCCTTGAACCTGGAGATTTGGGACCCATGGGATGGGTACCACGCAGTATTACTTTAAAGGGTCTGCGTTTGCTCACCCAACCTCTCAGCCCCAAGAGTGTCCACCCTTATGTCTCATCCAGCTGTGGGTCTAGATATGGTCAATCCAGGTTGCATCTCAGCCCCTGATCGAATTTTGTAAGAATTTCTCTCTCTTTCACTGTCTTTGTTTTACGGGTTTTTAAAAGTAATTTATTTTTATAATGGGGTTTAGCTGCTTTTCACGGCTGTGTTTATGCGGATTTACACCCACTTGACTCACTTCCAGACAGATATCAATACATAGGTTTTAAGATTGTTACTAGTCACATATATTCTTGTGCGGTGAATAGGGGGTGTTGAGTCCAGTTCACTGAGCAAGGAGTAGGTCTTGTCTATTACATATTGGGTGTATGGAACGGTATCTGAGCGAATTTGAACCCCTTGTTTTATGCATCACCCCACCTCACCTTTCCCGTTAAGCAGCCATAGTGTGTTTTCTAAACGTGTGACTCTGTTCTGTTTTGTAATTCAGTTCAAGTGTAGCGGTTTTTACATTCCCTCTATAAGAGATAGCTTATGATAAGTGTCTTTTTCTGTGTGACTTATTTCACTTAGAATCGTCATACCTAAGTCCACTCATCTTGCTTCTACTAGCCTTATGACATTGATTTCATGTCTGAGTGATATTCCATTGTACATAAGGACCACAACTTTTTTATCCATTTTTCTCTTTCCTGGGATATTTAAGGTGTCATGAAGTGGAGGTTCTTGTCAACAGAGCAGCCCCAAACTTTGGGGTGCCTGTGTCTTGCTCATTTTTAGTTTTCCCAATTTATACGCCCATGAGTGGACGTGCCCTATGCTCCCTAAGCTGTGTTTTTTCGATGTTTCAGGACACACCGTACACTTCTCCAGAGTGGCTGTTGGCAATTTACATCCCGCCCATCAGCGTAGCAAGGCTGCCATTTCTCCATGGCCTGTCCTGCATTTCTGGATTTGACACTTTTTGCAGCATGTCCCTTTTGGCCGATGGGAAGCGAGACTTCTTTGTAGCGCTGATTTGCCTTTCCAGGTTGCTTGGTTGGACAAGAAGGGCGTATGCGTTTTTTCCTGAATATATTCAGGAAAAAACGCATACGCCCTTCTTGGCCAAGGGCATCATTGTCGACGTTTTGCCGCTTTTCATGTGCTTTACAGGCGATTCGAATCTACCTCCTGAAATCTGTTTCCTGCAATTCTGCCTTGCTTTCAAATCCTCTTCGTTGCCTTCCCTCAATATATCTGTGGATGAGAGTTATCACTTATAACTCTGCGGGTTTGTGAATTGCAGTGTCCCTGAGCTCCATTTTTCCACTGTCTTTTTTGAGAGCTGGCCACAAAAGCACGGGATTGCCTCAGGCCCTATTCTGGTTCCTGGCAGCAGGCTGAGCCTGTGGTTAATTCTTCTTCCTGATGGGAAAATAGAGTGACCTGTTCCTGTCCCAACAGCTAGATCTAGTCTCTCATTGGTTGCCCCTCTTCCCGTTCATCCTCAGGACAAATTGCAACCTGTAGGGAACAGGAGGTTAAAGGTGCTGATTCTCCAAGTAGGGAGATTGCTAGTAAAGTAGCTGGAATGGCGAACCCGAGCACAAGGAGATGAGAAATGAGGTGCGTTTTAGAAACCTTTCAAAATCACACGGTGTACCATCTTCTGAGTTTCTCATGCATGTTTTCGATGTAGGAAGATGCCCTTGAACCTGGAGACTTGGGACCCATGGGATGGGTACCACGCAGTATTACTTTAAAGGGTCTGCGTTTGCTCACCCAACCTAACCCAACCTTTCAGCCCCAAGACTGTCCACCCTTATGTCTCATCCAGCTGTGCGTGTAGATATGGTCAATCCAGGTTGCATCACAGCCTCTGAACGAATTTTGTAAGAATTTCTCTCTCTTTCACTGTCTTTGTTTTACGGGTTTTTAAAAGTAATTTATTTTTATAATGGGGTTTAGCTGCTTTTCACGGCTGTGTTTATGCGGATTTACACCCACTTGACTCACTTCCAGACAGATATCAATACATAGGTTTTAAGATTGTTACTAGTCACATATATTCTTGTGCGGTGAATAGGGGGTGTTGAGTCCAGTTCACTGAGCAAGGAGTAGGTCTTGTCTATTACATATTGGGTGTATGGAACGGTATCTGAGCGAATTTGAACCCCTTGTTTTATGCATCACCCCACCTCACCTTTCCCGTGAAGCAGCCATAGTGTGTTTTCTAAACGTGTGATTCTGTTCTGTTCTGTAATTCAGTTCAAGTGTAGCGGTTTTTACATTCCCTCTATAAGTGATAGCTTATGATAAGTGTCTTTTTCTGTGTGACTTATTTCACTTAGAATCGTCGTACCTAAGTCCACTCATCTTGCTTCTACTAGCCTTATGACATTGATTTCATGTCTGAGTGATATTGCATTGTACATAAGGACCACAACTTCTTTATCCATTTTTCTCTTTCCTGGGATATTTAAGGTGTCATGAAGTGGAGGTTCTTGTCAACAGAGCAGCCCTAAACTTTGGGGTGCCTGTGTCTTGCTGATTTTTAGTTTTCCCAATTTATACGCCCATGAATGGACGTGCCCTATGCTCCCTAAGCTGTGTTTTTTCGATGTTTCAGGACACACCGTACACTTCTCCAGAGTGGCTGTTGGCAACTTACATCCCGCCCATCAGCGTAGCAAGGCTGCCATTTCTCCATGGCCTGTCCTGCATTTCTGGTTTTGACACTTTTTGCAGCATGGCCCTTTTGACCCATGGGAAGCGAGACTTCTTTGTAGCGCTGATTTGCCTTTCCAGGTTGCTTGGTTGGCCAAAAAGTGCGTATGCGTTTTTTCCTGAATATATTCAGGAAAAAACGCATACGCCCTTCTTGGCCAAGGGCATCATTGTCGACGTTTTGCCGCTTTTCATGTGCTTTACAGGCGATTCGAATCTACCTCCTGAAATCTGTTCCCTGCAATTCTGCCTTGCTTTCAAATCCTCTTCGTTGCCTTCCCTCAATATATCTGTGGATGAGAGTTATCATTTATAACTCTGCGGGTTTGTGAATTGCAGTGTCCCTGAGCTCCATTTTTCAACTCGCTTTTTTGGGAGATGGCCGCAAAAGCGCGGGATTGCCTCAGGCCCTATTGTGCTTCTGGGCGGCAGGCTGAGCCTGTGATTAATTCTTCTTCCTGATGGGAAAATAGAGTGACCTGTGCCTGTCCCAACACCTAGATCTAGTCTCTCATTGGTTGCCCCTCTTCCCGTTCATCCTCAGGACAAATTGCAACCTGTAGGGAACAGGAGGTTAAAGGTGCTGATTCTCCAAGTAAGTTGATTGCTAGTAAAGTAGCTGGAAAGGCGAACCCGAGCACAAGGAGTTGAGAAATGGGGTGTGTTTTAGAAACCTTTCAAAATCACACGGTGTACCATCTTCTGAGTTTCTCATGCATGTTTTCGATGTGGGAAGATGCCCTTGAACCTGGAGATTTGGGACCCATGGGATGGGTATCACGCAGTATTACTTTAAAGGGTCTGCGTTTGCTCACCCAACCTTTCAGCCCCAAGAGTGTCCACCCTTATGTCTCATCCAGCTGTGGGTCTAGATATGGTCAATCCAGGTGGCATCACAGCCCCTGAACGAATTTTGTAAGAATTTCTCTCTCTTTCACTGTCTTTGTTTTACGGGTTTTTAAAAGTAATTTATTTTTATAATGGGGTTTAGCTGCTTTTCACGGCTGTGTTTATGCGGATTTACACCCACTTGACTCACTTCCAGACAGATATCAATACATAGGTTTTAAGATTGTTACTAGTCACATATATTCTTGTGCGGTGAATAGGGCGTGTTGAGTCCAGTTCACTGAGCAAGGAGTAGGTCTTGTCTATTACATATTGGGTGTATGGAACGGTATCTGAGCGAATTTGAAACCCTTGTTTTATGCATCACCCCACCTCACCTTTCCCGTTAAGCAGCCATAGTGTGTTTTCTAAACGTGTGATTCTGTTCTGTTTTGTAATTCAGTTCAAGTGTAGCGGTTTTTACATTCCCTCTATAAGTGATAGCTTATGATAAGTGTCTTTTTCTGTGTGACTTATTTCACTTAGAATCGTCGTACCTAAGTCCACTCATCTTGCTTCTACTAGCCTTATGACATTGATTTCATGTCTGAGGGATATTGCATTGTACATAAGGACCACAACTTTTTTATCCATTTTTCTCTTTCCTGGGATATTTAAGGTGTCATGAAGTGGAGGTTCTTGTCAACAGAGCAGCCCTAAACTTTGGGGTGCCTGTGTCTTGCTGATTTTTAGTTTTCCCAATTTATACGCCCATGAGTGGACGTGCCCTATGCTCCCTAAGCTGTGTTTTTTCGATGTTTCAGGACACACCGTACACTTCTCCAGAGTGGCTGTTGGCAATTAACATCCCGCCCATCAGCGTAGCAAGGCTGCCATTTCTCCATGGCCTGTCCTGCATTTCTGGTTTTGACACTTTTTGCAGCATGACCCTTTTGACCGATGGGAAGCGAGACTTCTTTGTAGCACTGATTTGCCTTTCCAGGTTGCTTGGTTGGCCAAAAAGTGCGTATGCGTTTTTTCCTGAATATATTCAGGAAAAAACGCATACGCCCTTTTTTGCCAAGGGCATCATTGTCGACGTTTTGCCGCTTTTCATGTGCTTTAAATGCGATTCAAATCTACCTCCTGAAATGTGTTTCCTGCAATTCTGCCTTGCTTTCAAATCCTCTTCGTTGCCTTCCCTCAATATATTTGTGGACGAGAGTTATCATTTATAACTCAGCAGGTTTGTGAATGGCAGTCCCCCTGAGCTCCATTTTTCAAATGTCTTTTTTGGGAGCTGGCCGCAAAAGCACGGGATTGCCTCAGGCCCTATTCTGGTTCCCGGCGGCAGGCTGAGCCTGTGGTTAATTCTTCTTCCTGATGGGAAAATAGAGTGACCTGTGCCTGTCCCAACACCTAGATCTATTCTCTCATTGGTTTCCCCTCTTCCCGTTCATCCTCAGGACAAATTGCAACCTGTACAGAACAGGAGGTTAAAGGTGCTGATTCTCCAAGTAGGGAGATTGCTAGTGAAGTAGCTGGAATGGCGAACCCGAGCACAAGGAGATGAGAAATGAGGTGCGTTTTAGAAACCTTTCAAAATCACACAGTGTACCTTCTTCTGGGTTCCTCATGCAAGTTTTCGATGTAGGAAGATGCCCTTGAACCTGGAGATTTGGGACCCATGGGATGGGTACCATGCAGTATTACTTTAAAGGGTCTGCGTTTGCTCACCCAACCTCACCCAACCTCTGAGCCCCAAGAGTGTCCACACTTATGTCTCATCCAGCTGTGGGTCTAGATATGGTCAATCCAGGTTGCATCACAGCCCCTGAACGAATTTTGTAAGAATTTCTCTCTCTTTCACTGTCTTTGTTTTACGGGTTTTTAAAAGTAATTTATTTTTATAATGGGGTTTAGCTGCTTTTCACGGCTGTGTTTATGCGGCTTTACACCCACTTGACTCACTTCCAGACAGATATCAATACATAGGTTTTAAGATTCTTACTAGTCACATATATTCTTGTGCGGTGAATAGGGGGTGTTGAGTCCAGTTCACTGAGCAAGGAGTAGGTCTTGTCTATTACATATTGGGTGTATGGAACGGTATCTGAGCGAATTTGAACCCCTTGTTTTATGCAGCACCCCACCTCACCTTTCCCGTTAAGCAGCCATAGTGTGTTTTCTAAACGTGTGATTCTGTTCTGTTCTGTAATTCAGTTCAAGTGTAGCGGTTTTTACATTTCCTCTATAAGTGATAGCTTATGATAAGTGTCTTTTTCTGTGTGACTTATTTCACTTAGAATCGTCGTACTTAAGTCCACTCATCTTGCTTCTACTAGCCTTATGACATTGATTTCATGTCTGAGTGATATTCCATTGTACATAAGGACCACAACTTCTTTATCCATTTTTCTCTTTCCTGGGATATTTAAGGTGTCATGAAGTGGAGGTTCTTGTCAACAGAGCAGCCCCAAACTTTGGGGTGCCTGTGTCTTGCTGATTTTTAGTTTTCCCAATTTATACGCCCATGAGTGGACGTGCCCTATGCTCCCTAAGCTGTGTTTTTTCGATGTTTCAGGACACACCGTACACTTCTCCAGAGTGGCTGTTGGCAATTTACATCCCGCCCATCAGCGTAGCAAGGCTGCCATTTCTCCATGGCCTGTCCTGCATTTCTGGTTTTGACATTTTTGTAGCATGGCCCTTTTGACCGATGGGAAGCGAGACTTCTTTGTAGCGCTGATTTGCCTTTCCAGGTTGCTTGGTTGGCCAAAAAGTGCGTATGCGTTTTTTCCTGAATATATTCAGGAAAAAACGCATACGCCCTTGTTGGCCAAGGGCATCATTGTCGACGTTTTGCCGCTTTTCATGTGCTTTACAGGCGATTCGAATCTACCTCCTGAAATCTGTTTCCTGCAATTCTGCCTTGCTTTCAAATCCTCTTCGTTGCCTTCCCTCAATATATCTGTGGATGAGAGTTATCATTTATAACTCTGCGGGTTTGTGAATTGCAGTGTCCCTGAGCTCCATTTTTCAACTCGCTTTTTTGGGAGATGGCCGCAAAAGCGCGGGATTGCCTCAGGCCCTATTGTGCTTCTGGGCGGCAGGCTGAGCCTGTGATTAATTCTTCTTCCTGATGGGAAAATAGAGTGACCTGTGCCTGTCCCAACACCTAGATCTAGTCTCTCATTGGTTGCCCCTCTTCCCGTTCATCCTCAGGACAAATTGCAACCTGTAGGGAACAGGAGGTTAAAGGTGCTGATTCTCCAAGTAAGTTGATTGCTAGTAAAGTAGCTGGAAAGGCGAACCCGAGCACAAGGAGATGAGAAATGGGGTGTGTTTTAGAAACCTTTCAAAATCACAGGGTGTACCATCTTCTGAGTTTCTCATGCATGTTTTCGATGTAGGAAGATGCCCTTGAACCTGGAGATTTGGGACCCATGGGATGGGTATCACGCAGTATTACTTTAAAGGGTCTGCGTTTGCTCACCCAACCTCTCAGCCCCACGTGTGTCCACCCTTATGTCTCATCCAGCTGTGGGTCTAGATATGGTCAATCCAGGTTGCATCACAGCCCCTGAACGAATTTTGTAAGAATTTCTCTCTCTTTCACTGTCTTTGTTTTACGGGTTTTTAAAAGTAATTTATTTTTATAATGGGGTTTAGCTGCTTTTCACGGCTGTGTTTATGCGGATTTACACCCACTTGACTCACTTCCAGACAGATATCAATACATAGGTTTTAAGATTGTTACTAGTCACATATATTCTTGTGCGGTGAATAGGGGGTGTTGAGTCCAGTTCACTGAGCAAGGAGTAGGTCTTGTCTATTACATATTGGGTGTATGGAACGGTATCTGAGCGAATTTGAAACCCTTGTTTTATGCATCACCCCACCTCACCTTTCCCGTTAAGCAGCCATAGTGTGTTTTCTAAACGTGTGATTCTGTTCTGTTCTGTAATTCAGTTCAAGTGTAGCGGTTTTTACATTCCCTCTATAAGTGATAGCTTATGATAAGTGTCTTTTTCTGTGTGACTTATTTCACTTAGAATCGTCGTACCTAAGTCCACTCATCTTGCTTCTACTAGACTTATGACATTGATTTCATGTCTGAGTGATATTGCATTGTACATAAGGACCACAACTTTTTTATCCATTTTTCTCTTTCCTGGGATATTTAAGGTGTCATGAAGTGGAGGTTCTTGTCAACAGAGCAGCCCTAAACTTTGGGGTGCCTGTGTCTTGCTGATTTTTAGTTTTCCCAATTTATACGCCCATGAGTGGACGTGCCCTATGCTCCCTAAGCTGTGTTTTTTCGATATTTCAGGACACACCGTACACTTCTCCAGAGTGGCTGTTGGCAATTAACATCCCGCCCATCAGCGTAGCAAGGCTGCCATTTCTCCATGGCCTGTCCTGCATTTCTGGTTTTGACACTTTTTGCAGCATGACCCTTTTGACCGATGGGAAGCGAGACTTCTTTGTAGCACTGATTTGCCTTTCCAGGTTGCTTGGTTGGCCAAAAAGGGCGTATGCGTTTTTTCCTGAATATATTCAGGAAAAAACGCATACGCCCTTTTTGGCCAAGGGCATCATTGTCGACGTTTTGCCGCTTTTCATGTGCTTTAAATGCGATTCAAATCTACCTCCTGAAATGTGTTTCCTGCAATTCTGCCTTGCTTTCAAATCCTCTTCGTTGCCTTCCCTCAATATATTTGTGGACGAGAGTTATCATTTATAACTCAGCAGGTTTGTGAATGGCAGTCCCCCTGAGCTCCATTTTTCAAATGTCTTTTTTGGGAGCTGGCCGCAAAAGCACGGGATTGCCTCAGGCCCTATTCTGGTTCCCGGCGGCAGGCTGAGCCTGTGGTTAATTCTTCTTCCTGATGGGAAAATAGAGTGACCTGTGCCTGTCCCAACACCTAGATCTATTCTCTCATTGGTTTCCCCTCTTCCCGTTCATCCTCAGGACAAATTGCAACCTGTACAGAACAGGAGGTTAAAGGTGCTGATTCTCCAAGTAGGGAGATTGCTAGTGAAGTAGCTGGAATGGCGAACCCGAGCACAAGGATATGAGAAATGAGGTGCGTTTTAGAAACCTTTCAAAATCACACGGTGTACCTTCTTCTGGGTTCCTCATGCAAGTTTTCGATGTAGGAAGATGCCCTTGAACCTGGAGATTTGGGACCCATGGGATGGGTACCATGCAGTATTACTTTAAAGGGTCTGCGTTTGCTCACCCAACCTCACCCAACCTCTCAGCCCCAAGAGTGTCCACCCTTATGTCTCATCCAGCTGTGGGTCTAGATATGGTCAATCCAGGTTGCATCACAGCCCCTGAACGAATTTTGTAAGAATTTCTCTCTCTTTCACTGTCTTTGTTTTACGGGTTTTTAAAAGTAATTTATTTTTATAATGGGGTTTAGCTGCTTTTCACGGCTGTGTTTATGCGGCCTTACACCCACTTGACTCACTTCCAGACAGATATCAATACATAGGTTTTAAGATTGTTACTAGTCACATATATTATTGTGCGGTGAATAGGGGGTGTTGGGTCCAGTTCACTGAGCAAGGAGTAGGTCTTGTCTATTACATATTGGGTGTATGGAACGGTATCTGAGCGAATTTGAACCCCTTGTTTTATGCATCACCCCACCTCACCTTTCCCGTTAAGCAGCCATAGTGTGTTTTCTAAACGTGTGATTCTGTTCTGTTCTGTAATTCAGTTCAAGTGTAGCGGTTTTTACATTCCCTCTATAAGTGATAGCTTATGATAAATGTCTTTTTCTGTGTGACTTATTTCACTTAGAATCGTCGTAACTAAGTCCACTCAACTTGCTTCTACTAGCCTTATGACATTGATTTCATGTCTGAGTGATATTGCATTGTACATAAGGACCACAACTTCTTTATCCATTTTTCTCTTTCCTGGGATATTTAAGGTGTCATGAAGTGGAGGTTCTTGTCAACAGAGCAGCCCTAAACTTTGGGGTGCCTGTGTCTTGCTGATTTTTAGTTTTCCCAATTTATACGCCCATGAGTGGACGTGCCCTATGCTCCCTAAGCTGTGTTTTTTCGATGTTTCAGGACACACCGTACACTTCTCCAGAGTGGCTGTTGGCAACTTACATCCCGCCCATCAGCGTAGCAAGGCTGCCATTTCTCCATGGCCTGTCCTGCATTTCTGGTTTTGACACTTTTTGCAGCATGGCCCTTTTGACCGATGGGAAGCGAGACTTCTTTGTAGCGCTGATTTGCCTTTCCAGGTTGCTTGGTTGGCCAAAAAGTGCGTATGCGTTTTTTCCTGAATATATTCAGGAAAAAACGCATACGCCCTTGTTGGCCAAGGGCATCATTGTCGACGTTTTGCCGCTTTTCATGTGCTTTACAGGCGATTCGAATCTACCTCCTGAAATCTGTTTCCTGCAATTCTGCCTTGCTTTCAAATCCTCTTCGTTGCCTTCCCTCAATATATCTGTGGATGAGACTTATCATTTATAACTCTGCGGGTTTGTGAATTGCAGTGTCCCTGAGCTCCATTTTTCAACTTGCTTTTTTGGGAGCTGGCCGCAAATGCGCGGGATTGCCTCAGGCCCTATTGTGCTTCTGGGCGGCAGGCTGAGCCTGTGATTAATTCTTCTTCCTGATGGGAAAATAGAGTGACCTGTGCCTGTCCCAACACCTAGATCTAGTCTCTCATTGGTTGCCCCTCTTCCCGTTCATCCTCAGGACAAATTGCAACCTGTAGGGAACAGGAGGTTAAAGGTGCTGATTCTCCAAGTAAGTTGATTGCTAGTAAAGTAGCTGGAAAGGCGAACCCGAGCACAAGGAGATGAGAAATGGGGTGTGTTTTAGAAACCTTTCAAAATCACACGGTGTACCATCTTCTGAGTTTCTCATGCATGTTTTCGATGTAGGAAGATGCCCTTGAACCTGGAGATTTGGGACCCATGGGATGGGTATCACGCAGTATTACTTTAAAGGGTCTGCGTTTGCTCACCCAACCTCTCAGCCCCAAGAGTGTCCACCCTTATGTCTCATCCAGCTGTGGGTCTAGATATGGTCAATCCAGGTGGCATCACAGCCCCTGAACGAATTTTGTAAGAATTTCTCTCTCTTTCACTGTCTTTGTTTTACGGGTTTTTAAAAGTAATTTATTTTTATAATGGGGTTTAGCTGCTTTTCACGGCTGTGTTTATGCGGATTTACACCCACTTGACTCACTTCCAGACAGATATCAATACATAGGTTTTAAGATTGTTACTAGTCACATATATTCTTGTGCGGTGAATAGGGGGTGTTGAGTCCAGTTCACGGAGCAAGGAGTAGGTCTTGTCTATTACATATTGGGTGTATGGAACGGTATCTGAGCAAATATGAACCCCTTGTTTTATGCATCACCCCACCTCACCTTTCCCGTTAAGCAGCCATAGTGTGTTTTCTAAACGTGTGACTCTGTTCTGTTTTGTAATTCAGTTCAAGTGTAGCGGTTTTTACATTCCCTCTATAAGTGATAGCTTATGATAAGTGTCTTTTTCTGTGTGACTTATTTCACTTAGAATCGTCGTACCTAAGTCCACTCATCTTGCTTCTACTAGCCTTATGACATTGATTTCATGTCTGAGTGATATTCCATTGTACATAAGGACCACACCTTTTTTATCCATTTTTCTCTTTCCTGGGATATTTAAGGTGTAATGAAGTGGAGGTTCTTGTCAACAGAGCAGCCCCAAACTTTGGGGTGCCTGTGTCTTGCTGATTTTTAGTTTTCCCAATTTATACGCCCATGAGTGGACGTGCCCTATGCTCACTAAGCTGTGTTTTTTCGATGTTTCAGGACACACCGTACACTTCTCCAGAGTGGCTGTTGGCAATTTACATCCCGCCCATCAGCGTAGCAAGGCTGCCATTTCTCCATGGCCTGTCCTGCATTTCTGGTTTTGACACTTTTTGCAGCATGGCCCTTTTGACCCATGGGAAGCGAGACTTCTTTGTAGCGCTGATTTGCCTTTCCAGGTTGCTTGGTTGGCCAAAAAGGGCGTATTCGTTTTTTCCTGAATATATTCAGGAAAAAACGCATACGCCCTTTTTGGCCAAGGGCATCATTGTCGACGTTTTGCCGCTTTTCATGTGCCTTAAAGGAGATTCGAATCTACCTCCTGAAATCTGTTTCCTGCAATTCTGCCTTGCTTTCAAATCCTCTTCGTTGCCTTCCCTCAATATATCTGTGGATGAGAGTTATCACTTATAACTCTGCGGGTTTGTGAATTGCAGTGTCCCTGAGCTCCATTTTTCAACTGTCTTTTTTGAGAGCTGGCCGCAAAAGCACGGGATTGCCTCAGGCCCTATTCTGGTTCCTGGCAGCAGGCTGAGCCTGTGGTTAGTTCTTCTTCCTGATGGGAAAATAGAGTGACCTGTTCCTGTCCCAACAGCTAGATCTAGTCTCTCATTGGTTGCCCCTCTTCCCGTTCATCCTCAGGACAAATTGCAACCTGTAGGGAACAGGAGGTTAAAGGTGCTGATTCTCCAAGTAGGGAGATTGCTAGTAAAGTAGCTGGAATGGCGAACCCGAGCACAAGGAGATGAGAAATGAGGTGCGTTTTAGAAACCTTTCAAAATCACACGGTGTACCATCTTCTGAGTTTCTCATGCATGTTTTCGATGTAGGAAGATGCCCTTGAACCTGGAGACTTGGGACCCATGGGATGGGTACCACACAGTATTACTTTAAAGGGTCTGCGTTTGCTCACCCAACCTAACCCAACCTTTCAGCCCCAAGACTGTCCACCCTTATGTCTCATCCAGCTGTGCGTGTAGATATGGTCAATCCAGGTTGCATCACAGCCTCTGAACGAATTTTGTAAGAATTTCTCTCTCTTTCACTGTCTTTGTTTTACGGGTTTTTAAAAGTAATTTATTTTTATAATGGGGTTTAGCTGCTTTTCACGGCTGTGTTTATGCGGCTTTACACCCACTTGACTCACTTCCAGACAGATATCAATACATAGGTTTTAAGATTGTTACTAGTCACATATATTCTTGTGCGGTGAATAGGGGGTGTTGAGTCCAGTTCACTGAGCAAGGAGTAGGTCTTGTCTATTACATATTGGGTGTATGGAACGGTATCTGAGCGAATTTGAACCCCTTGTTTTATGCATCACCCCACCTCACCTTTCCCGTGAAGCAGCCATAGTGTGTTTTCTAAACGTGTGATTCTGTTCTGTTCTGTAATTCAGTTCAAGTGTAGCGGGTTTTACATTCCCTCTATAAGTGATAGCTTATGATAAGTGTCTTTTTCTGTGTGACTTATTTCACTTAGAATCGTCGTACCTAAGTCCACTCATCTTGCTTCTACTAGCCTTATGACATTGATTTCATGTCTGAGTGATATTCCATTGTACATAAGGACCACAACTTCTTTATCCATTTTTCTCTTTCCTGGGATATTTAAGGTGTCATGAAGTGGAGGTTCTTGTCAACAGAGCAGCCCTAAACTTTGGGGTGCCTGTGTCTTGCTGATTTTTAGTTTTCCCAATTTATACGTCCATGAATGGACGTGTCCTATGCTCCCTAAGCTGTGTTTTTTCGATGTTTCAGGACACACCGTACACTTCTCCAGAGTGGCTGTTGGCAACTTACATCCCGCCCATCAGCGTAGCAAGGATGCCATTTCTCCATGGCCTGTCCTGCATTTCTGGTTTTGACACTTTTTGCAGCATGGCCCTTTTGACCCATGGGAAGCGAGACTTCTTTGTAGCGCTGATTTGCCTTTCCAGGTTGCTTGGTTGGCCAAAAAGTGCGTATGCGTTTTTTCCTGAATATATTCAGGAAAAAACGCATACGCCCTTCTTGGCCAAGGGCATCATTGTCGACGTTTTGCCGCTTTTCATGTGCTTTACAGGCGATTCGAATCTACCTCCTGAAATCTGTTTCCTGCAATTCTGCCTTGCTTTCAAATCCTCTTCGTTGCCTTCCCTCAATATATCTGTGGATGAGAGTTATCATTTATAACTCTGCGGGTTTGTGAATTGCAGTGTCCCTGAGCTCCATTTTTCAACTCGCTTTTTTGGGAGATGGCCGCAAAAGCGCGGGATTGCCTCAGGCCCTATTGTGCTTCTGGGCGGCAGGCTGAGCCTGTGATTAATTCTTCTTCCTGATGGGAAAATAGAGTGACCTGTGCCTGTCCCAACACCTAGATCTAGTCTCTCATTGGTTGCCCCTCTTCCCGTTCATCCTCAGGACAAATTGCAACCTGTAGGGAACAGGAGGTTAAAGGTGCTGATTCTCCAAGTAAGTTGATTGCTAGTAAAGTAGCTGGAAAGGCGAACCCGAGCACAAGGAGATGAGAAATGGGGTGTGTTTTAGAAACCTTTCAAAATCACACGGTGTACCATCTTCTGATTTTCTCATGCATGTTTTCGATGTAGGAAGATGCCCTTGAACCTGGAGATTTGGGACCCATGGGATGGGTATCACGCAGTATTACTTTAAAGGGTCTGCGTTTGCTCACCCAACCTTTCAGCCCCAAGAGTGTCCACCCTTATGTCTCATCCAGCTGTGGGTCTAGATATGGTCAATCCAGGTGGCATCACAGCCCCTGAACGAATTTTGTAAGAATTTCTCTCTCTTTCACTGTCTTTGTTTTACGGGTTTTTAAAAGTAATTTATTTTTATAATGGGGTTTAGCTGCTTTTCACGGCTGTGTTTATGCGGCTTTACACCCACTTGACTCACTTCCAGACAGATATCAATACATAGGTTTTAAGATTGTTACTAGTCACATATATGCTTGTGCGGTGAATAGGGCGTGTTGAGTCCAGTTCACTGAGCAAGGAGTAGGTCTTGTCTATTACATATTGGGTGTATGGAACGGTATCTGAGCGAATTTGAAACCCTTGTTTTATGCATCACCCCACCTCATCTTTCCCGTTAAGCAGCCATAGTGTGTTTTCTAAACGTGTGATTCTGTTCTGTTTTGTAATTCAGTTCAAGTGTAGCGGTTTTTACATTCCCTCTATAAGTGATAGCTTATGATAAGTGTCTTTTTCTGTGTGACTTATTTCACTTAGAATCGTCGTACCTAAGTCCACTCATCTTGCTTCTACTAGCCTTATGACATTGATTTCATGTCTGAGGGATATTGCATTGTACATAAGGACCACAACTTTTTTATCCATTTTTCTCTTTCCTGGGATATTTAAGGTGTCATGAAGTGGAGGTTCTTGTCAACAGAGCAGCCCTAAACTTTGGGGTGCCTGTGTCTTGCTGATTTTTAGTTTTCCCAATTTATACGCCCATGAGTGGACGTGCCCTATGCTCCCTAAGCTGTGTTTTTTCGATGTTTCAGGACACACCGTACACTTCTCCAGAGTGGCTGTTGGCAATTAACATCCCGCCCATCAGCGTAGCAAGGCTGCCATTTCTCCATGGCCTGTCCTGCATTTCTGGTTTTGACACTTTTTGCAGCATGACCCTTTTGACCGATGGGAAGCGAGACTTCTTTGTAGCACTGATTTGCCTTTCCAGGTTGCTTGGTTGGCCAAAAAGGGCGTATGCGTTTTTTCCTGAATATATTCAGGAAAAAACGCATACGCCCTTTTTTGCCAAGGGCATCATTGTCGACGTTTTGCCGCTTTTCATGTGCTTTAAATGCGATTCAAATCTACCTCCTGAAATGTGTTTCCTGCAATTCTGCCTTGCTTTCAAATCCTCTTCGTTGCCTTCCCTCAATATATTTGTGGACGAGAGTTATCATTTATAACTCAGCAGGTTTGTGAATGGCAGTCCCCCTGAGCTCCATTTTTCAAATGTCTTTTTTGGGAGCTGGCCGCAAAAGCACGGGATTGCCTCAGGCCCTATTCTGGTTCCCGGCGGCAGGCTGAGCCTGTGGTTAATTCTTCTTCCTGATGGGAAAATAGAGTGACCTGTGCCTGTCCCAACACCTAGATCTATTCTCTCATTGGTTTCCCCTCTTCCCGTTGATCCTCAGGACAAATTGCAACCTGTACAGAACAGGAGGTTAAAGGTGCTGATTCTCCAAGTAGGGAGATTGCTAGTGAAGTAGCTGGAATGGCGAACCCGAGCACAAGGAGATGAGAAATGAGGTGCGTTTTAGAAACCTTTCAAAATCACACGGTGTACCTTCTTCTGGGTTCCTCATGCAAGTTTTCGATGTAGGAAGATGCCCTTGAACCTGGAGATTTGGGACCCATGGGATGGGTACCATGCAGTATTACTTTAAAGGGTCTGCGTTTGCTCACCCAACCTCTCAGCCCCAAGAGTGTCCACACTTATGTCTCATCCAGCTGTGGGTCTAGATATGGTCAATCCAGGTTGCATCACAGCCCCTGAACGAATTTTGTAAGAATTTCTCTCTCTTTCACTGTCTTTGTTTTACGGGTTTTTAAAAGTAATTTATTTTTATAATGGGGTTTAGCTGCTTTTCACGGCTGTGTTTATGCGGATTTACACCCACTTGACTCACTTCCAGACAGATATCAATACATAGGTTTTAAGATTGTTACTAGTCACATATATTCTTGTGCGGTGAATAGGGGGTGTTGAGTCCAGTTCACTGAGCAAGGAGTAGGTCTTGTCTATTACATATTGGGTGTATGGAACGGTATCTGAGCGAATTTGAAACCCTTGTTTTATGCATCACCCCACCTCACCTTTCCCGTTAAGCAGCCATAGTGTGTTTTCTAAACGTGTGATTCTGTTCTGTTCTGTAATTCAGTTCAAGTGTAGCGGTTTTTACATTCCCTCTATAAGTGATAGCTTATGATAAGTGTCTTTTTCTGTGTGACTTATTTCACTTAGAATCGTCGTACCTAAGTCCACTCATCTTGCTTCTACTAGCCTTATGACATTGATTTCATGTCTGAGTGATATTGCATTGTACATAAGGACCACAACTTCTTTATCCATTTTTCTCTTTCCTGGGATATTTAAGGTGTCATGAAGTGGAGGTTCTTGTCAACAGAGCAGCCCTAAACTTTGGGGTGCCTGTGTCTTGCTGATTTTTAGTTTTCCCAATTTATACGCCCATGAGTGGACGTGCCCTATGCTCCCTAAGCTGTGTTTTTTCGATGTTTCAGGACACACCGTACACTTCTCCACAGTGGCTGTTGGCAACTTACATCCCGCTCATCAGCGTAGCAAGGCTGCCATTTCTCCATGGCCTGTCCTGCATTTCTGGTTTTGACACTTTTTGCAGCATGGCCCTTTTGACCGATGGGAAGCGAGACTTCTTTGTAGCGCTGATTTGCCTTTCCAGGTTGCTTGGTTGGCCAAAAAGTGCGTATGCGTTTTTTCCTGAATATATTCAGGAAAAAACGCATACGCCCTTCTTGGCCAAGGGCATCATTGTCGACGTTTTGCCGCTTTTCATGTGCTTTACAGGCGCTTCGAATCTACCTCCTGAAATCTGTTTCCTTCAATTCTGCCTTGCTTTCAAATCCTCTTCGTTGACTTCCCTCAATATATCTGTGGATGAGAGTTATCACTTATAACTCTGCGGGTTTGTGAATTGCAGTGTCCCTGAGCTCCATTTTTCAACTCGCTTTTTTGGGAGCTGGCCGCAAAAGCGCGGGATTGCCTCAGGCCCTACCGTTCTTCTGGGCGGCAGGCTGAGCCTGTGATTAATTCTTGTTCCTGATGGGAAAATAGAGTGACCTGTGCCTGTCCCAACACCTAGATCTAGTCTCTCATTGGTTGCCCCTCTTCCCGTTCATCCTCAGGACAAATTGCAACCTGTAGGGAACAGGAGGTTAAAGGTGCTGATTCTCCAAGTAGGGAGATTGCTAGTAAAGTAGCTGGAATGGCGAACCCGAGCACAAGGAGATGAGAAATGAGGTGCGTTTTAGGAACCTTTCAAAATCACACGGTGTACCATCTTCTGAGTTTCTCATGCATGTTTTCGATGTAGGAAGATGCCCTTGAACCTGGAGACTTGGGACCCATGGGATGGGTACCACGCAGTATTACTTTAAAGGGTCTGCGTTTGCTCACCCAACCTAACCCAACCTTTCAGCCCCAAGACTGTCCACCCTTATGTCTCATCCAGCTGTGCGTGTAGATATGGTCAATCCAGGTTGCATCACAGCCTCTGAACGAATTTTGTAAGAATTTCTCTCTCTTTCACTGTCTTTGTTTTACGGGTTTTTAAAAGTAATTTATTTTTATAATGGGGTTTAGCTGCTTTTCACGGCTGTGTTTATGCGGCTTTACACCCACTTGACTCACTTCCAGACAGATATCAATACATAGGTTTTAAGATTGTTACTAGTCACATATATTCTTGTGCGGTGAATAGGGGGTGTTGAGTCCAGTTCACTGAGCAAGGAGTAGGTCTTGTCTATTACATATTGGGTGTATGGAACGGTATCTGAGCGAATTTGAACCCCTTGTTTTATGCATCACCCCACCTCACCTTTCCCGTGAAGCAGCCATAGTGTGTTTTCTAAACGTGTGATTCTGTTCTGTTCTGTAATTCAGTTCAAGTGTAGCAGGTTTTACATTCCCTCTATAAGTGATAGCTTATGATAAGTGTCTTTTTCTGTGTGACTTATTTCACTTAGAATCGTCGTACCTAAGTCCACTCATCTTGCTTCTACTAGCCTTATGACATTGATTTCATGTCTGAGTGATATTGCATTGTACATAAGGACCACAACTTCTTTATCCATTTTTCTCTTTCCTGGGATATTTAAGGTGTCATGAAGTGGAGGTTCTTGTCAACAGAGCAGCCCTAAACTTTGGGGTGCCTGTGTCTTGCTGATTTTTAGTTTTCCCAATTTATACGCCCATGAATGGACGTGCCCTATGCTCCCTAAGCTGTGTTTTTTCGATGTTTCAGGACACACCGTACACTTCTCCAGAGTGGCTGTTGGCAACTTACATCCCGCCCATCAGCGTAGCAAGGCTGCCATTTCTCCATGGCCTGTCCTGCATTTCTGGTTTTGACACTTTTTGCAGCATGGCCCTTTTGACCCATGGGAAGCGAGACTTCTTTGTAGCGCTGATTTGCCTTTCCAGGTTGCTTGGTTGGCCAAAAAGTGCGTATGCGTTTTTTCCTGAATATATTCAGGAAAAAACGCATACGCCCTTCTTGGCCAAGGGCATCATTGTCGACGTTTTGCCGCTTTTCATGTGCTTTACAGGCGATTCGAATCTACCTCCTGAAATCTGTTTCCTGCAATTCTGCCTTGCTTTCAAATCCTCTTCGTTGCCTTCCCTCAATATATCTGTGGATGAGAGTTATCATTTATAACTCTGCGGGTTTGTGAATTGCAGTGTCCCTGAGCTCCATTTTTCAACTCGCTTTTTTGGGAGATGGCCGCAAAAGCGCGGGATTGCCTCAGGCCCTATTGTGCTTCTGGGCGGCAGGCTGAGCCTGTGATTAATTCTTCTTCCTGATGGGAAAATAGAGTGACCTGTGCCTGTCCCAACACCTAGATCTAGTCTCTCATTGGTTGCCCCTCTTCCCGTTCATCCTCAGGACAAATTGCAACCTGTAGGGAACAGGAGGTTAAAGGTGCTGATTCTCCAAGTAAGTTGATTGCTAGTAAAGTAGCTGGAAAGGCGAACCCGAGCACAAGGAGATGAGAAATGGGGTGTGTTTTAGAAACCTTTCAAAATCACACGGTGTACCATCTTCTGAGTTTCTCATGCATGTTTTCGATGTAGGAAGATGCCCTTGAACCTGGAGATTTGGGACCCATGGGATGGGTATCACGCAGTATTACTTTAAAGGGTCTGCGTTTGCTCACCCAACCTCTCAGCCCCAAGAGTGTCCACCCTTATGTCTCATCCAGCTGTGGGTCTAGATATGTTCAATCCAGGTGGCATCACAGCCCCTGAACGAATTTTGTAAGAATTTCTCTCTCTTTCACTGTCTTTGTTTTACGGGTTTTTAAAAGTAATTTATTTTTATAATGGGGTTTAGCTGCTTTTCACGGCTGTGTTTATGCGGATTTACACCCACTTGACTCACTTCCAGACAGATATCAATACATAGGTTTTAAGATTGTTACTAGTCACATATATTCTTGTGCGGTGAATAGGGCGTGTTGAGTCCAGTTCACTGAGCAAGGAGTAGGTCTTGTCTATTACATATTGGGTGTATGGAACGGTATCTGAGCGAATTTGAAAACCTTGTTTTATGCATCACCCCACCTCACCTTTCCCGTTAAGCAGCCATAGTGTGTTTTCTAAACGTGTGATTCTGTTCTGTTTTGTAATTCAGTTCAAGTGTAGCGGTTTTTACATTCCCTCTATAAGTGATAGCTTATGATAAGTGTCTTTTTCTGTGTGACTTATTTCACTTAGAATCGTCGTACCTAAGTCCACTAATCTTGCTTCTACTAGCCTTATGACATTGATTTCATGTCTGAGTGATATTGCATTGTACATAAGGACCACAACTTTTTTATCCATTTTTCTCTTTCCTGGGATATTTAAGGTGTCATGAAGTGGAGGTTCTTGTCAACAGAGCAGCCCTAAACTTTGGGGTGCCTGTGTCTTGCTGATTTTTAGTTTTCCCAATTTATACGCCCATGAGTGGATGTGCCCTATGCTCCCTAAGCTGTGTTTTTTCGATATTTCAGGACACACCGTACACTTCTCCAGAGTGGCTGTTGGCAATTAACATCCCGCCCATCAGCGTAGCAAGGCTGCCATTTCTCCATGGCCTGTCCTGCATTTCTGGTTTTGACACTTTTTGCAGCATGACCCTTTTGACCGATGGGAAGCGAGACTTCTTTGTAGCACTGATTTGCCTTTCCAGGTTGCTTGGTTGGCCAAAAAGGGCGTATGCGTTTTTTCCTGAATATATTCAGGAAAAAACGCATACGCCCTTTTTGGCCAAGGGCATCATTGTCGACGTTTTGCCTCTTTTCATGTGCTTTAAATGCGATTCAAATCTACCTCCTGAAATGTGTTTCCTGCAATTCTGCCTTGCTTTCAAATCCTCTTCGTTGCCTTCCCTCAATATATTTGTGGACGAGAGTTATCATTTATAACTCAGCAGGTTTGTGAATGGCAGTCCCCCTGAGCTCCATTTTTCAAATGTCTTTTTTGGGAGCTGGCCGCAAAAGCACGGGATTGCCTCAGGCCCTATTCTGGTTCCCGGCGGCAGGCTGAGCCTGTGGTTAATTCTTCTTCCTGATGGGAAAATAGAGTGACCTGTGCCTGTCCCAACACCTAGATCTATTCTCTCATTGGTTTCCCCTCTTCCCGTTCATCCTCAGGACAAATTGCAACCTGTACAGAACAGGAGGTTAAAGGTGCTGATTCTCCAAGTAGGGAGATTGCTAGTGAAGTAGCTGGAATGGCGAACCCGAGCACAAGGAGATGAGAAATGAGGTGCGTTTTAGAAACCTTTCAAAATCACACGGTGTACCTTCTTCTGGGTTCCTCATGCAAGTTTTCGATGTAGGAAGATGCCCTTGAACCTGGAGATTTGGGACCCATGGGATGGGTACCATGCAGTATTACTTTAAAGGGTCTGCGTTTGCTCACCCAACCTCACCCAACCTCTCAGCCCCAAGAGTGTCCACCCTTATGTCTCATCCAGCTGTGGGTCTAGATATGGTCAATCCAGGTTGCATCACAGCCCCTGAACGAATTTTGTAAGAATTTCTCTCTCTTTCACTGTCTTTGTTTTACGGGTTTTTAAAAGTAATTTATTTTTATAATGGGGTTTAGCTGCTTTTCACGGCTGTGTTTATGCGGATTTACACCCACTTGACTCACTTCCAGACAGATATCAATACATAGGTTTTAAGATTGTTACTAGTCACATATATTATTGTGCGGTGAATAGGGGGTGTTGGGTCCAGTTCACTGAGCAAGGAGTAGGTCTTGTCTATTACATATTGGGTGTATGGAACGGTATCTGAGCGAATTTGAACCCCTTGTTTTATGCATCACCCCACCTCACCTTTCCCGTTAAGCAGCCATAGTGTGTTTTCTAAACGTGTGATTCTGTTCTGTTCTGTAATTCAGTTCAAGTGTAGCGGTTTTTACATTCCCTCTATAAGTGATAGCTTATGATAAGTGTCTTTTTCTGTGTGACTTATTTCACTTAGAATCGTCGTAACTAAGTCCACTCAACTTGCTTCTACTAGCCTTATGACATTGATTTCATGTCTGAGTGATATTCCATTGTACATAAGGACCACAACTTCTTTATCCATTTTTCTCTTTCCTGGGATATTTAAGGTGTCATGAAGTGGAGGTTCTTGTCAACAGAGCAGCCCCAAACTTTGGGGTGCCTGTGTCTTGCTGATTTTTAGTTTTCCCAATTTATACGCCCATGAGTGGACGTGCCCTATGCTCCCTAAGCTGTGTTTTTTCGATGTTTCAGGACACACCGTACACTTCTCCAGAGTGGCTGTTGGCAACTTACATCCCGCCCATCAGCGTAGCAAGGCTGCCATTTCTCCATGGCCTGTCCTGCATTTCTGGTTTTGACACTTTTTGCAGCATGGCCCTTTTGACCGATGGGAAGCGAGACTTCTTTGTAGCGCTGATTTGCCTTTCCAGGTTGCTTGGTTGGCCAAAAAGTGCGTATGCGTTTTTTCCTGAATATATTCAGGAAAAAACGCATACGCCCTTGTTGGCCAAGGGCATCATTGTCGACGTTTTGCCGCTTTTCATGTGCTTTACAGGCGATTCGAATCTACCTCCTGAAATCTGTTTCCTGCAATTCTGCCTTGCTTTCAAATCCTCTTCGTTGCCTTCCCTCAATATATCTGTGGATGAGAGTTATCATTTATAACTCTGCGGGTTTGTGAATTGCAGTGTCCCTGAGCTCCATTTTTCAACTCGCTTTTTTGGGAGCTGGCCGCAAAAGCGCGGGATTGCCTCAGGCCCTATTGTGCTTCTGGGCGGCAGGCTGAGCCTGTGATTAATTCTTCTTCCTGATGGGAAAATAGAGTGACCTGTGCCTGTCCCAACACCTAGATCTAGTCTCTCATTGGTTGCCCCTCTTCCCGTTCATCCTCAGGACAAATTGCAACCTGTAGGGAACAGGAGGTTAAAGGTGCTGATTCTCCAAGTAAGTTGATTGCTATAAAGTAGCTGGAAAGGCGAACCCGAGCACAAGGAGATGAGAAATGGGGTGTGTTTTAGAAACCTTTCAAAATCACAGGGTGTACCATCTTCTGAGTTTCTCATGCATGTTTTCGATGTAGGAAGATGCCCTTGAACCTGGAGATTTGGGACCCATGGGATGGGTATCACGCAGTATTACTTTAAAGGGTCTGCGTTTGCTCACCCAACCTCTCAGCCCCAAGAGTGTCCACCCTTATGTCTCATCCAGCTGTGGGTCTAGATATGGTCAATCCAGGTGGCATCACAGCCCCTGAACGAATTTTGTAAGAATTTCTCTCTCTTTCACTGTCTTTGTTTTACGGGTTTTTAAAAGTAATTTATTTTTATAATGGGGTTTAGCTGCTTTTCACGGCTGTGTTTATGCGGATTTACACCCACTTGACTCACTTCCAGACAGATATCAATACATAGGTTTTAAGATTGTTACTAGTCACATATATTCTTGTGCGGTGAATAGGGGGTGTTGAGTCCAGTTCACGGAGCAAGGAGTAGGTCTTGTCTATTACATATTGGGTGTATGGAACGGTATCTGAGCAAATATGAACCCCTTGTTTTATGCATCACCCCACCTCACCTTTCCCGTTAAGCAGCCATAGTGTGTTTTCTAAACGTGTGACTCTGTTCTGTTTTGTAATTCAGTTCAAGTGTAGCGGTTTTTACATTCCCTCTATAAGTGATAGCTTATGATAAGTGTCTTTTTCTGTGTGACTTATTTCACTTAGAATCGTCGTACCTAAGTCCACTCATCTTGCTTCTACTAGCCTTATGACATTGATTTCATGTCTGAGTGATATTCCATTGTACATAAGGACCACACCTTTTTTATCCATTTTTCTCTTTCCTGGGATATTTAAGGTGTAATGAAGTGGAGGTTCTTGTCAACAGAGCAGCCCCAAACTTTGGGGTGCCTGTGTCTTGCTGATTTTTAGTTTTCCCAATTTATACGCCCATGAGTGGACGTGCCCTATGCTCCCTAAGCTGTGTTTTTTCGATGTTTCAGGACACACCGTACACTTCTCCAGAGTGGCTGTTGGCAATTTACATCCCGCCCATCAGCGTAGCAAGGCTGCCATTTCTCCATGGCCTGTCCTGCATTTCTGGTTTTGACACTTTTTGCAGCATGGCCCTTTTGACCCATGGGAAGCGAGACTTCTTTGTAGCGCTGATTTGCCTTTCCAGGTTGCTTGGTTGGCCAAAAAGTGCGTATTCGTTTTTTCCTGAATATATTCAGGAAAAAACGCATACGCACTTTTTGGCCAAGGGCATCATTGTCGACGTTTTGCCGCTTTTCATGTGCCTTAAAGGCGATTCGAATCTACCTCCTGAAATCTGTTTCCTGCAATTCTGCCTTGCTTTCAAATCCTCTTCGTTGACTTCCCTCAATATATCTGTGGATGAGAGTTATCACTTATAACTCTGCGGGTTTGTGAATTGCAGTGTCCCTGAGCTCCATTTTTCAACTGTCTTTTTTGAGAGCTGGCCACAAAAGCACGGGATTGCCTCAGGCCCTATTCTGGTTCCTGGCAGCAGGCTGAGCCTGTGGTTAATTCTTCTTCCTGATGGGAAAATAGAGTGACCTGTGCCTGTCCCAACAGCTAGATCTAGTCTCTCATTGGTTGCCCCTCTTCCCGTTCATCCTCAGGACAAATTGCAACCTGTAGGGAACAGGAGGTTAAAGGTGCTGATTCTCCAAGTAGGGAGATTGCTAGTAAAGTAGCTGGAATGGCGAACCCGAGCACAAGGAGATGAGAAATGAGGTGCGTTTTAGAAACCTTTCAAAATCACACGGTGTACCATCTTCTGAGTTTCTCATGCATGTTTTTGATGTAGGAAGATGCCCTTGAACCTGGAGACTTGGGACCCATGGGATGGGTACCACGCAGTATTACTTTAAAGGGTCTGCGTTTGCTCACCCAACCTAACCCAACCTTTCAGCCCCAAGACTGTCCACCCTTATGTCTCATCCAGCTGTGCGTGTAGATATGGTCAATCCAGGTTGCATCACAGCCTCTGAACGAATTTTGTAAGAATTTCTCTCTCTTTCACTGTCTTTGTTTTACGGGTTTTTAAAAGTAATTTATTTTTATAATGGGGTTTAGCTGCTTTTCACGGCTGTGTTTATGCGGATTTACACCCACTTGACTCACTTCCAGACAGATATCAATACATAGGTTTTAAGATTGTTACTAGTCACATATATTCTTGTGCGGTGAATAGGGGGTGTTGAGTCCAGTTCACTGAGCAAGGAGTAGGTCTTGTCTATTACATATTGGGTGTATGGAACGGTATCTGAGCGAATTTGAAACCCTTGTTTTATGCATCACCCCACCTCACCTTTCCCTTTAAGCAGCCATAGTGTGTTTTCTAAACGTGTGATTCTGTTCTGTTCTGTAATTCAGTTCAAGTGTAGCGGATTTTACATTCCCTCTATAAGTGATAGCTTATGATAAGTGTCTTTTTCTGTGTGACTTATTTCACTTAGAATCGTCGTACCTAAGTCCACTCATCTTGCTTCTACTAGCCTTATGACATTGATTTCATGTCTCAGGGATATTGCATTGTACATAAGGACCACAACTTCTTTATCCATTTTTCTCTTTCCTGGGATATTTAAGGTGTCATGAAGTGGAGGTTCTTGTCAACAGAGCAGCCCTAAACTTTGGGGTGCCTGTGTCTTGCTGATTTTTAGTTTTCCCAATTTATACGCCCATGAGTGGACGTGCCCTATGCTCCCTAAGCTGTGTTTTTTCGATGTTTCAGGACACACCGTACACTTCTCCAGAGTGGCTGTTGGCAACTTATATCCCGCCCATCAGCGTAGCAAGGCTGCCATTTCTCCATGGCCTGTCCTGCATTTCTGGTTTTGACACATTTTGCAGCATGGCCCTTTTGACCGATGGGAAGCGAGACTTCTTTGTAGCGCTGATTTGCCTTTCCAGGAAAAACGCATACGCCCTTCTTGGCCAAGGGCATCATTGTCGACGTTTTGCCGCTTTTCATGTGCTTTACAGGCGATTCGAATCTACCTCCTGAAATCTGTTTCCTGCAATTCTGCCTTGCTTTCAAATCCTCTTCGTTGCCTTCCCTCAATATATTTGTGGACGAGAGTTATCATTTATAACTCAGCAGGTTTGTGAATGGCAGTCCCCCTGAGCTCCATTTTTCAACTGTCTTTTTTGGGAGCTGGCCGCAAAAGCACGGGATTGCCTCAGGCCCTATTCTTGTTCCCGGCGGCAGGCTGAGCCTGTGGTTAATTCTTCTTCCTGATGGGAAAATAGAGTGACCTGTGCCTGTCCCAACACCTAGATCTATTCTCTCATTGGTTTCCCCTCTTCCCGTTCATCCTCAGGACAAATTGCAACCTGTACAGAACAGGAGGTTAAAGGTGCTGATTCTCCAAGTAGGGAGATTGCTAGTGAAGTAGCTGGAATGGCGAACCCGAGCACAAGGAGATGAGAAATGAGGTGCGTTTTAGAAACCTTTCAAAATCACACGGTGTACCTTCTTCTGGGTTCCTCATTCAAGTTTTCGATGTAGGAAGATGCCCTTGAACCTGGAGATTTGGGACCCATGGGATGGGTACCATGCAGTAATACTTTAAAGGGTCTGCGTTTGCTCACCCAACCTCACCCAACCTCTCAGCCACAAGAGTGTCCACCCTTATGTCTCATCCAGCTGTGGGTCTAGATATGGTCAATCCAGGTTGCATCACAGCCCCTGAACGAATTTTGTAAGAATTTCTCTCTCTTTCACTGTCTTTGTTTTACGGGTTTTTAAAAGTAATTAATTTTTATAATGGGGTTTAGCTGCTTTTCACGGCTGTGTTTATGCGGCTTTACACCCACTTGACTCACTTCCAGACAGATATCAATACATAGGTTTTAAGATTGTTACTAGTCACATATATTCTTGTGCGGTGAATAGGGGGTGTTGAGTCCAGTTCACTGAGCAAGGAGTAGGTCTTGTCTATTACATATTGGGTGTATGGAACGGTATCTGAGCGAATTTGAACCCCTTGTTTTATGCATCACCCCACCTCACCTTTCCCGTTAAGCAGCCATAGTGTGTTTTCTAAACGTGTGACTCTGTTCTGTTTTGTAATTCAGTTCAAGTGTAGCAGTTTTTACATTCCCTCTATAAGTGATAGCTTATGATAAGTGTCTTTTTCTGTGTGACTTATTTCACTTAGAATCATCGTACCTAAGTCCACTCATCTTGCTTCTACTAGCCTTATGACATTGATTTCATGTCTGAGTGATATTGCATTGTACATAAGGACCACAACTTCTTTATCCATTTTTCTCTTTCCTGGGATATTTAAGGTGTCATGAAGTGGAGGTTCTTGTCAACAGAGCAGCCCTAAACTTTGGGGTGCCTGTGTCTTGCTGATTTTTAGTTTTCCCAATTTATACGCCCATGAGTGGACGTGCCCTATGCTCCCTAAGCTGTGTTTTTTCGATGTTTCAGGACACACCGTACACTTCTCCAGAGTGGCTGTTGGCAATTTACATCCCGCCCATCAGCGTAGCAAGGCTGCCATTTCTCCATGGCCTGTCCTGCATTTCTGGTTTTGACACTTTTTGCAGCATGGCCCTTTTGACCGATGGGAAGCGAGACTTCTTTGTAGCGCTGATTTGCCTTTCCAGGTTGCTTGGTTGGCCAAAAAGGGCGTATGCGTTTTTTCCTGAATATATTCAGGAAAAAACGCATACGCCCTTTTTGGCCAAGGGCATCATTGTCGACGTTTTGCCGCTTTTCATGTGCTTTACAGGCGATTCGAATCTACCTCCTGAAATCTGTTTCCTGCAATTCTGCCTTGCTTTCAAATCCTCTTCGTTGCCTTCCCTCAATATATCTGTGGATGAGAGTTATCATTTATAACTCTGCGGGTTTGTGAATTGCAGTGCCCCTGAGCTCCATTTTTCAACTCGCTTTTTTGGGAGGTGGCCGCAAAAGCGCGGGATTGCCTCAGGCACTATTCCGCTTCTGGGCGGCAGGCTGAGCCTGTGGTTAATTCTTCTTCCTGATGGGAAAATAGAGTGACCTGTGCCTGTCCCAACACCTAGATCTAGTCTCTCATTGGTTGCCCCTCTTCCCGTTCATCCTCAGGACAAATTGCAACCTGTAGGGAACAGAGGTTAAAGGTGCTGATTCTCCAAGTAAGTTGATTGCTAGTAAAGTAGCTGGAAAGGCGAAGCCGAGCACAAGGAGATGAGAAATGGGGTGTGTTTTAGAAACCTTTCAAAATCACAGGGTGTACCATCTTCTGAGTTTCTCATGCATGTTTTCGATGTAGGAAGATGCCCTTGAACCTGGAGATTTGGGACCCATGGGATGGGTACCACGCAGTATTACTTTAAAGGGTCTGCGTTTGCTCACCCAACCTCTCAGCCCCAAGAGTGTCCACCCTTATGTCTCATCCAGCTGTGGGTCTAGATATGGTCAATCCAGGTTGCATCTCAGCCCCTGATCGAATTTTGTAAGAATTTCTCTCTCTTTCACTGTCTTTGTTTTACGGGTTTTTAAAAGTAATTTATTTTTATAATGGGGTTTTGCTGCTTTTCACGGCTGTGTTTATGCGGATTTACGCCCACTTGACTCACTTTCAGCCAGATATCAATACATAGGTTTTAAGATTGTTACTAGTCATATATATTCTTGTGCGGTGAATAGGGGGTGTTGAGTCCAGTTCACTGAGCAAGGAGTAGGTCTTGTCTATTACATATTGGGTGTATGGAACGGTATCTGAGCGAATTTGAACCCCTTGTTTTATGCATCACCCCACCTCACCTTTCCCGTTAAGCAGCCATAGTGTGTTTTCTAAACGTGTGACTCTGTTCTGTTTTGTAATTCAGTTCAAGTGTAGCGGTTTTTACATTCCCTCTATTAGTGATAGCTTATGATAAGTGTCTTTTTCTGTGTGACTTATTTCACTTAGAATCGTCGTACCTAAGTCCACTCATCTTGCTTCTACTAGCCTTATGATATTGATTTCATGTCTGAGTGATATTCCATTGTACATAAGGACCACAACTTTTTTATCCATTTTTCTCTTTCCTGGGATATTTAAGGTGTCATGAAGTGGAGGTTCTTGTCAACAGAGCAGCCCCAAACTTTGGGGTGCCTGTGTCTTGCTCATTTTTAGTTTTCCCAATTTATACGCCCATGAGTGGACGTGCCCTATGCTCCCTAAGCTGTGTTTTTTCGATGTTTCAGGACACACCGTACACTTCTCCAGAGTGGCTGTTGGCAATTTACATACCGCCCATCAGCGTAGCAAGGCTGCCATTTCTCCATGGCCTGTCCTGCATTTCTGGTTTTGACACTTTTTGCAGCATGTCCCTTTTGGCCGATGGGAAGCGAGACTTCTTTGTAGCGCTGATTTGCCTTTCCAGGAAAAACGCATACGCCCTTCTTGGCCAAGGGCATCATTGTCGACGTTTTGCCGCTTTTCATGTGCTTTACAGGCGATTCGAATCTACCTCCTGAAATCTGTTTCCTGCAATTCTGCCTTGCTTTCAAATCCTCTTCGTTGCCTTCCCTCAATATATTTGTGGACGAGAGTTATCATTTATAACTCAGCAGGTTTGTGAATGGCAGTCCCCCTGAGCTCCATTTTTCAACTGTCTTTTTTGGGAGCTGGCCGCAAAAGCACGGGATTGCCTCAGGCCCTATTCTTGTTCCCGGCGGCAGGCTGAGCCTGTGGTTAATTCTTCTTCCTGATGGGAAAATAGAGTGACCTGTGCCTGTCCCAACACCTAGATCTATTCTCTCATTGGTTTCCCCTCTTCCCGTTCATCCTCAGGACAAATTGCAACCTGTACAGAACAGGAGGTTAAAGGTGCTGATTCTCCAAGTAGGGAGATTGCTAGTGAAGTAGCTGGAATGGCGAACCCGAGCACAAGGAGATGAGAAATGAGGTGCGTTTTAGAAACCTTTCAAAATCACACGGTGTACCTTCTTCTGGGTTCCTCATTCAAGTTTTTGATGTAGGAAGATGCCCTTGAACCTGGAGATTTGGGACCCATGGGATGGGTACCATGCAGTAATACTTTAAAGGGTCTGCGTTTGCTCACCCAACCTCACCCAACCTCTCAGCCACAAGAGTGTCCACCCTTATGTCTCATCCAGCTGTGGGTCTAGATATGGTCAATCCAGGTTGCATCACAGCCCCTGAACGAATTTTGTAAGAATTTCTCTCTCTTTCACTGTCTTTGTTTTACGGGTTTTTAAAAGTAATTAATTTTTATAATGGGGTTTAGCTGCTTTTCACGGCTGTGTTTATGCGGCTTTACACCCACTTGACTCACTTCCAGACAGATATCAATACATAGGTTTTAAGATTGTTACTAGTCACATATATTCTTGTGCGGTGAATAGGGGGTGTTGAGTCCAGTTCACTGAGCAAGGAGTAGGTCTTGTCTATTACATATTGGGTGTATGGAACGGTATCTGAGCGAATTTGAACCCCTTGTTTTATGCATCACCCCACCTCACCTTTCCCGTTAAGCAGCCATAGTGTGTTTTCTAAACGTGTGACTCTGTTCTGTTTTGTAATTCAGTTCAAGTGTAGCAGTTTTTACATTCCCTCTATAAGTGATAGCTTATGATAAGTGTCTTTTTCTGTGTGACTTATTTCACTTAGAATCATCGTACCTAAGTCCACTCATCTTGCTTCTACTAGCCTTATGACATTGATTTCATGTCTGAGTGATATTGCATTGTACATAAGGACCACAACTTCTTTATCCATTTTTCTCTTTCCTGGGATATTTAAGGTGTCATGAAGTGGAGGTTCTTGTCAACAGAGCAGCCCTAAACTTTGGGGTGCCTGTGTCTTGCTGATTTTTAGTTTTCCCAATTTATACGCCCATGAGTGGACGTGCCCTATGCTCCCTAAGCTGTGTTTTTTCGATGTTTCAGGACACACCGTACACTTCTCCAGAGTGGCTGTTGGCAATTTACATCCCGCCCATCAGCGTAGCAAGGCTGCCATTTCTCCATGGCCTGTCCTGCATTTCTGGTTTTGACACTTTTTGCAGCATGGCCCTTTTGACCGATGGGAAGCGAGACTTCTTTGTAGCGCTGATTTGCCTTTCCAGGTTGCTTGGTTGGCCAAAAAGGGCGTATGCGTTTTTTCCTGAATATATTCAGGAAAAAACGCATACGCCCTTTTTGGCCAAGGGCATCATTGTCGACGTTTTGCCGCTTTTCATGTGCTTTACAGGCGATTCGAATCTACCTCCTGAAATCTGTTTCCTGCAATTCTGCCTTGCTTTCAAATCCTCTTCGTTGCCTTCCCTCAATATATCTGTGGATGAGAGTTATCATTTATAACTCTGCGGGTTTGTGAATTGCAGTGCCCCTGAGCTCCATTTTTCAACTCGCTTTTTTGGGAGGTGGCCGCAAAAGCGCGGGATTGCCTCAGGCACTATTCCGCTTCTGGGCGGCAGGCTGAGCCTGTGGTTAATTCTTCTTCCTGATGGGAAAATAGAGTGACCTGTGCCTGTCCCAACACCTAGATCTAGTCTCTCATTGGTTGCCCCTCTTCCCGTTCATCCTCAGGACAAATTGCAACCTGTAGGGAACAGAGGTTAAAGGTGCTGATTCTCCAAGTAAGTTGATTGCTAGTAAAGTAGCTGGAAAGGCGAAGCCGAGCACAAGGAGATGAGAAATGGGGTGTGTTTTAGAAACCTTTCAAAATCACAGGGTGTACCATCTTCTGAGTTTCTCATGCATGTTTTCGATGTAGGAAGATGCCCTTGAACCTGGAGATTTGGGACCCATGGGATGGGTACCACGCAGTATTACTTTAAAGGGTCTGCGTTTGCTCACCCAACCTCTCAGCCCCAAGAGTGTCCACCCTTATGTCTCATCCAGCTGTGGGTCTAGATATGGTCAATCCAGGTTGCATCTCAGCCCCTGATCGAATTTTGTAAGAATTTCTCTCTCTTTCACTGTCTTTGTTTTACGGGTTTTTAAAAGTAATTTATTTTTATAATGGGGTTTTGCTGCTTTTCACGGCTGTGTTTATGCGGATTTACGCCCACTTGACTCACTTTCAGCCAGATATCAATACATAGGTTTTAAGATTGTTACTAGTCATATATATTCTTGTGCGGTGAATAGGGGGTGTTGAGTCCAGTTCACTGAGCAAGGAGTAGGTCTTGTCTATTACATATTGGGTGTATGGAACGGTATCTGAGCGAATTTGAACCCCTTGTTTTATGCATCACCCCACCTCACCTTTCCCGTTAAGCAGCCATAGTGTGTTTTCTAAACGTGTGACTCTGTTCTGTTTTGTAATTCAGTTCAAGTGTAGCGGTTTTTACATTCCCTCTATAAGTGATAGCTTATGATAAGTGTCTTTTTCTGTGTGACTTATTTCACTTAGAATCGTCGTACCTAAGTCCACTCATCTTGCTTCTACTAGCCTTATGATATTGATATCATGTCTGAGTGATATTCCATTGTACATAAGGACCACAACTTTTTTATCCATTTTTCTCTTTCCTGGGATATTTAAGGTGTCATGAAGTGGAGGTTCTTGTCAACAGAGCAGCCCCAAACTTTGGGGTGCCTGTGTCTTGCTCATTTTTAGTTTTCCCAATTTATACGCCCATGAGTGGACGTGCCCTATGCTCCCTAAGCTGTGTTTTTTCGATGTTTCAGGACACACCGTACACTTCTCCAGAGTGGCTGTTGGCAATTTACATACCGCCCATCAGCGTAGCAAGGCTGCCATTTCTCCATGGCCTGTCCTGCATTTCTGGTTTTGACACTTTTTGCAGCATGTCCCTTTTGGCCGATGGGAAGCGAGACTTCTTTGTAGCGCTGATTTGCCTTTCCAGGTTGCTTGGTTGGCCAAAAAGGGCGTATGCGTTTTTTCCTGAATATATTCAGGAAAAAACGCATACGCCCTTTTTGGCCAAGGGCATCATTGTCCACGTTTTGCCGCTTTTCATGTGCCTTAAAGGCGATTCGAATCTATCTCCTGAAATCTGTTGCCTGCAATTCTGCCTTGCTTTCAAATCCTCTTCGTTGCCTTCCCTCAATATATCTGTGGATGAGAGTTATCACTTATAACTCTGCGGGTTTGTGAATTGCAGTGTCCCTGAGCTCCATTTTTCAACTGTCTTTTTTGAGAGCTGGCCGCAAAAGCACGGGATTGCCTCAGGCCCTATTCTGGTTCCTGGCAGCAGGCTGAGCCTGTGGTTAATTCTTCTTCCTGATGGGAAAATGAGTGACCTGTGCCTGTCCCAACAGCTAGATCTAGTCTCTCATTGGTTGCCCCTCCTCCCGTTCATCCTCAGGCAAATTGCAACCTGTAGGGAACAGGAGGTTAAAGGTGCTGATTCTCCAAGTAGGGAGATTGCTAGTAAAGTAGCTGGAATGGCGAACCCGAGCACAAGGAGATGAGAAATGAGGTGCGTTTTAGAAACCTTTCAAAATCACACGGTGTACCATCTTCTGAGTTTCTCATGCATGTTTTCGATGTAGGAAGATGCCCTTGAACCTGGAGATTTGGGACCCATGGGATGGGTTCCATGCAGTATTACTTTAAAGGGTCTGCGTTTGCTCACCCAACCTCACCCAACCTCTCAGCCCCAAGAGTGTCCACCCTTATGTCTCATCCAGCTGTGGGTCTAGATATGGTCAATCCAGGTTGCATCACAGCCCCTGAACGAATTTTGTAAGAATTTCTCTCTCTTTCACTGTCTTTGTTTTACGGGTTTTTAAAAGTAATTTATTTTTATAATGGGGTTTAGCTGCTTTTCACGGCTGTGTTTATGCGGCTTTACACCCACTTGACTCACTTCCAGACAGATATCAATACATAGGTTTTAAGATTGTTACTAGTCACATATATTCTTGTGCGGTGAATAGGGGGTGTTGAGTCCAGTTCACTGAGCAAGGAGTAGGTCTTGTCTATTACATATTGGGTGTATGGAACGGTATCTGAGCGAATTTGAAACCCTTGTTTTATGCATCACCCCACCTCACCTTTCCCTTTAAGCAGCCATAGTGTGTTTTCTAAACGTGTGATTCTGTTCTGTTCTGTAATTCAGTTCAAGTGTAGCGGTTTTTACATTCCCTCTATAAGTGATAGCTTATGATAAGTGTCTTTTTCTGTGTGACTTATTTCACTTAGAATCGTCGTACCTAAGTCCACTCATCTTGCTTCTACTAGCCTTATGACATTGATTTCATGTCTGAGTGATATTGCATTGTACATAAGGACCACAACTTCTTTATCCATTTTTCTCTTTCCTGGGATATTTAAGGTGTCATGAAGTGGAGGTTCTTGTCAACAGAGCAGCCCTAAACTTTGGGGTGCCTGTGTCTTGCTGATTTTTAGTTTTCCCAATTTATACGTCCATGAGTGGACGTGCCCTATGCTCCCTAAGCTGTGTTTTTTCGATGTTTCAGGACACACCGTACACTTCTCCAGAGTGGCTGTTGGCAACTTACATCCCGCCCATCAGCGTAGCAAGGCTGCCATTTCTCCATGGCCTGTCCTGCATTTCTGGTTTTGACACTTTTTGCAGCATGGCCCTTTTGACCGATGGGAAGCGAGACTTCTTTGTAGCGCTGATTTGCCTTTCCAGGTTGCTTGGTTGGCCAAAAAGGGCGTATGCGTTTTTTCCTGAATATATTCAGGAAAAAACGCATACGCCCTTTTTGGCCAAGGGCATCATTGTCGACGTTTTGCCGCTTTTCATGTGCTTTAAAGGCGATTCGAATCTACCTCCTGAAACCTGTTTCCTGCAATTCTGCCTTGCTTTCAAATCCTCTTCGTTGCCTTCCCTCAATATATCTGTGGATGAGAGTTATCATTTATAACTCTGCGGGTTTGTGAATTGCAGTGTCCCTGAGCTCCATTTTTCAACTCGCTTTTTTGGGAGATGGCCGCAAAAGCGCGGGATTGCCTCAGGCCCTATTGTGCTTCTGGGCGGCAGGCTGAGCCTGTGATTAATTCTTCTTCCTGATGGGAAAATAGAGTGACCTGTGCCTGTCCCAACAGCTAGATCTAGTCTCTCATTGGTTGCCCCTCTTCCCGTTCATCCTCAGGACAAATTGCAACCTGTAGGGAACAGGAGGTTAAAGGTGCTGATTCTCCAAGTAAGTTGATTGCTAGTAAAGTAGCTGGAAAGGCGAACCCGAGCACAAGGAGATGAGAAATGGGGTGTGTTTTAGAAAACTTTCAAAATCACACGGTGTACCATCTTCTGAGTTTCTCATGCATGTTTTCGATGTAGGAAGATGCCCTTGAACCTGGAGATTTGGGACCCATGGGATGGGTATCACGCAGTATTACTTTAAAGGGTCTGCGTTTGCTCACCCAACCTCTCAGCCCCAAGAGTGTCCACCCTTATGTCTCATCCAGCTGTGGGTCTAGATATGGTCAATCCAGGTGGCATCACAGCCCCTGAACGAATTTTGTAAGAATTTCTCTCTCTTTCACTGTCTTTGTTTTACGGGTTTTTAAAAGTAATTTATTTTTATAATGGGGTTTAGCTGCTTTTCACGGCTGTGTTTATGCGGATTTACACCCACTTGACTCACTTCCAGACAGATATCAATACATAGGTTTTAAGATTGTTACTAGTCACATATATTCTTGTGCGGTGAATAGGGCGTGTTGAGTCCAGTTCACTGAGCAAGGAGTAGGTCTTGTCTATTACATATTGGGTGTATGGAACGGTATCTGAGCGAATTTGAAACCCTTGTTTTATGCATCACCCCACCTCACCTTTCCCGTTAAGCAGCCATAGTGTGTTTTCTAAACGTGTGATTCTGTTCTGTTTTGTAATTCAGTTCAAGTGTAGCGGTTTTTACATTCCCTCTATAAGTGATAGCTTATGATAAGTGTCTTTTTCTGTGTGACTTATTTCACTTAGAATCGTCGTACCTAAGTCCACTAATCTTGCTTCTACTAGCCTTATGACATTGATTTCATGTCTGAGTGATATTGCATTGTACATAAGGACCACAACTTTTTTATCCATTTTTCTCTTTCCTGGGATATTTAAGGTGTCATGAAGTGGAGGTTCTTGTCAACAGAGCAGCCCTAAAATTTGGGGTGCCTGTGTCTTGCTGATTTTTAGTTTTCCCAATTTATACGCCCATGAGTGGATGTGCCCTATGCTCCCTAAGCTGTGTTTTTTCGATATTTCAGGACACACCGTACACTTCTCCAGAGTGGCTGTTGGCAATTAACATCCCGCCCATCAGCGTAGCAAGGCTGCCATTTCTCCATGGCCTGTCCTGCATTTCTGGTTTTGACACTTTTTGCAGCATGACCCTTTTGACCGATGGGAAGCGAGACTTCTTTGTAGCACTGATTTGCCTTTCTAGGTTGCTTGGTTGGCCAAAAAGGGCGTATGCGTTTTTTCCTGAATATATTCAGGAAAAAACGCATACGCCCTTTTTGGCCAAGGGCATCATTGTCGACGTTTTGCCGCTTTTCATGTGCTTTAAATGCGATTCAAATCTACCTCCTGAAATGTGTTTCCTGCAATTCTGCCTTGCTTTCAAATCCTCTTCGTTGCCTTCCCTCAATATATTTGTGGACGAGAGTTATCATTTATGACTCAGCAGGTTTGTGAATGGCAGTCCCCCTGAGCTCCATTTTTCAAATGTCTTTTTTGGGAGCTGGCCGCAAAAGCACGGGATTGCCTCAGGCCCTATTCTGGTTCCCGGCGGCAGGCTGAGCCTGTGGTTAATTCTTCTTCCTGATGGGAAAATAGAGTGACCTGTGCCTGTCCCAACACCTAGATCTATTCTCTCATTGGTTTCCCCTCTTCCCGTTCATCCTCAGGACAAATTGCAACCTGTACAGAACAGGAGGTTAAAGGTGCTGATTCTCCAAGTAGGGAGATTGCTAGTGAAGTAGCTGGAATGGCGAACCCGAGCACAAGGAGATGAGAAATGAGGTGCGTTTTAGAAACCTTTCAAAATCACACGGTGTACCTTCTTCTGGGTTCCTCATGCAAGTTTTCGATGTAGGAAGATGCCCTTGAACCTGGAGATTTGGGACCCATGGGATGGGTACCATGCAGTATTACTTTAAAGGGTCTGCGTTTGCTCACCCAACCTCACCCAACCTCTCAGCCCCAAGAGTGTCCACCCTTATGTCTCATCCAGCTGTGGGTCTAGATATGGTCAATCCAGGTTGCATCACAGCCCCTGAACGAATTTTGTAAGAATTTCTCTCTCTTTCACTGTCTTTGTTTTACGGGTTTTTAAAAGTAATTTATTTTTATAATGGGGTTTAGCTGCTTTTCACGGCTGTGTTTATGCGGCTTTACACCCACTTGACTCACTTCCAGACAGATATCAATACATAGGTTTTAAGATTGTTACTAGTCACATATATTATTGTGCGGTGAATAGGGGGTGTTGGGTCCAGTTCACTGAGCAAGGAGTAGGTCTTGTCTATTACATATTGGGTGTATGGAACGGTATCTGAGCGAATTTGAACCCCTTGTTTTATGCATCACCCCACCTCACCTTTCCCGTTAAGCAGCCATAGTGTGTTTTCTAAACGTGTGATTCTGTTCTGTTCTGTAATTCAGTTCAAGTGTAGCGGTTTTTACATTCCCTCTATAAGTGATAGCTTATGATAAGTGTCTTTTTCTGTGTGACTTATTTCACTTAGAATCGTCGTAACTAAGTCCACTCAACTTGCTTCTACTAGCCTTATGACATTGATTTCATGTCTGAGTGATATTCCATTGTACATAAGGACCACAACTTCTTTATCCATTTTTCTCTTTCCTGGGATATTTAAGGTGTCATGAAGTGGAGGTTCTTGTCAACAGAGCAGCCCCAAACTTTGGGGTGCCTGTGTCTTGCTGATTTTTAGTTTTCCCAATTTATACGCCCATGAGTGGACGTGCCCTATGCTCCCTAAGCTGTGTTTCTTCGATGTTTCAGGACACACCGTACACTTCTCCAGAGTGGCTGTTGGCAACTTACATCCCGCCCATCAGCGTAGCAAGGCTGCCATTTCTCCATGGCCTGTCCTGCATTTCTGGTTTTGAAACTTTTTGCAGCATGGCCCTTTTGACCGATGGGAAGCGAGACTTCTTTGTAGCGCTGATTTGCCTTTCCAGGTTGCTTGGTTGGCCAAAAAGTGCGTATGCGTTTTTTCCTGAATATATTCAGGAAAAAACGCATACGCCCTTGTTGGCCAAGGGCATCATTGTCGACGTTTTGCCGCTTTTCATGTGCTTTACAGGCGATTCGAATCTACCTCCTGAAATCTGTTTCCTGCAATTCTGCCTTGCTTTCAAATCCTCTTCGTTGCCTTCCCTCAATATATCTGTGGATGAGAGTTATCATTTATAACTCTGCGGGTTTGTGAATTGCAGTGTCCCTGAGCTCCATTTTTCAACTCGCTTTTTTGGGAGCTGGCCGCAAAAGCGCGGGATTGCCTCAGGCCCTATTGTGCTTCTGGGCGGCAGGCTGAGCCTGTGATTAATTCTTCTTCCTGATGGGAAAATAGAGTGACCTGTGCCTGTCCCAACACCTAGATCTAGTCTCTCATTGGTTGCCCCTCTTCCCGTTCATCCTCAGGACAAATTGCAACCTGTAGGGAACAGGAGGTTAAAGGTGCTGATTCTCCAAGTAAGTTGATTGCTAGTAAAGTAGCTGGAAAGGCGAACCCGAGCCCAAGGAGATGAGAAATGGGGTGTGTTTTAGAAACCTTTCAAAATCACAGGGTGTACCATCTTCTGAGTTTCTCATGCATGTTTTCGATGTAGGAAGATGCCCTTGAACCTGGAGATTTGGGACCCATGGGATGGGTATCACGCAGTATTACTTTAAAGGGTCTGCGTTTGCTCACCCAACCTCTCAGCCCCAAGAGTGTCCACCCTTATGTCTCATCCAGCTGTGGGTCTAGATATGGTCAATCCAGGTGGCATCACAGCCCCTGAACGAATTTTGTAAGAATTTCTCTCTCTTTCACTGTCTTTGTTTTACGGGTTTTTAAAAGTAATTTATTTTTATAATGGGGTTTAGCTGCTTTTCACGGCTGTGTTTATGCGGATTTACACCCACTTGACTCACTTCCAGACAGATATCAATACATAGGTTTTAAGATTGTTACTAGTCACATATATTCTTGTGCGGTGAATAGGGGGTGTTGAGTCCAGTTCACGGAGCAAGTAGTAGGTCCTGTCTATTACATATTGGGTGTATGGAACGGTATCTGAGCAAATATGAACCCCTTGTTTTATGCATCACCCCACCTCACCTTTCCCGTTAAGCAGCCATAGTGTGTTTTCTAAACGTGTGACTCTGTTCTGTTTTGTAATTCAGTTCAAGTGTAGCGGTTTTTACATTCCCTCTATAAGTGATAGCTTATGATAAGTGTCTTTTTCTGTGTGACTTATTTCACTTAGAATCGTCGTACCTAAGTCCACTCATCTTTCTTCTACTAGCCTTATGACATTGATTTCATGTCTGAGTGATATTCCATTGTACATAAGGACCACACCTTTTTTATCCATTTTTCTCTTTCCTGGGATATTTAAGGTGTAATGAAGTGGAGGTTCTTGTCAACAGAGCAGCCCCAAACTTTGGGGTGCCTGTGTCTTGCTGATTTTTAGTTTTCCCAATTTATACGCCCATGAGTGGACGTGCCCTATGCTCACTAAGCTGTGTTTTCTCGATGTTTCAGGACACACCGTACACTTCTCCAGAGTGGCTGTTGGCAATTTACATCCCGCCCATCAGCGTAGCAAGGCTGCCATTTCTCCATGGCCTGTCCTGCATTTCTGGTTTTGACACTTTTTGCAGCATGGCCCTTTTGACCCATGGGAAGCGAGACTTCTTTGTAGCGCTGATTTGCCTTTCCAGGTTGCTTGGTTGGCCAAAAAGGGCGTATTCGTTTTTTCCTGAATATATTCAGGAAAAAACGCATACGCCCTTTTTGGCCAAGGGCATCATTGTCGACGTTTTGCCGCTTTTCATGTGCCTTAAAGGAGATTCGAATCTACCTCCTGAAATCTGTTTCCTGCAATTCTGACTTGCTTTCAAATCCTCTTCGTTGACTTCCCTCAATATATCTGTGGATGAGAGTTATCACTTATAACTCTGCGGGTTTGTGAATTGCAGTGTCCCTGAGCTCCATTTTTCAACTGTCTTTTTTGAGAGCTGCACGCAAAAGCACGGGATTGCCTCAGGCCCTATTCTGGTTCCTGGCAGCAGGCTGAGCCTGTGGTTAATTCTTCTTCCTGATGGGAAAATAGAGTGACCTGTTCCTGTCCCAACAGCTAGATCTAGTCTCTCATTGGTTGCCCCTCTTCCCGTTCATCCTCAGGACAAATTGCAACCTGTAGGGAACAGGAGGTTAAAGGTGCTGATTCCTCAAGTAGGGAGATTGCTAGTAAAGTAGCTGGAATGGCGAACCCGAGCACAAGGAGATGAGAAATGAGGTGCGTTTTAGAAACCTTTCAAAATCACACGGTGTACCATCTTGTGTGTTTCTCATGCATGTTTTCGATGTAGGAAGATGCCCTTGAACCTGGAGACTTGGGACCCATGGGATGGGTACCACGCAGTATTACTTTAAAGGGTCTGCGTTTGCTCACCCAACCTAACCCAACCTTTCAGCCCCAAGACTGTCCACCCTTATGTCTCATCCAGCTGTGCGTGTAGATATGGTCAATCCAGGTTGCATCACAGCCTCTGAACGAATTTTGTAAGAATTTCTCTCTCTTTCACTGTCTTTGTTTTACGGGTTTTTAAAAGTAATTTATTTTTATAATGGGGTTTAGCTGCTTTTCACGGCTGTGTTTATGCGGCTTTACACCCACTTGACTCACTTCCAGACAGATATCAATACATAGGTTTTAAGATTGTTACTAGTCACATATATTCTTGTGCGGTGAATAGGGGGTGTTGAGTCCAGTTCACTGAGCAAGGAGTAGGTCTTGTCTATTACATATTGGGTGTATGGAACGGTATCTGAGCGAATTTGAACCCCTTGTTTTATGCATCTCCCCACCTCACCTTTCCCGTGAAGCAGCCATAGTGTGTTTTCTAAACGTGTGATTCTGTTCTGTTCTGTAATTCAGTTCAAGTGTAGCGGGTTTTACATTCCCTCTATAAGTGATAGCTTATGATAAGTGTCTTTTTCTGTGTGACTTATTTCACTTAGAATCGTCGTACCTAAGTCCACTCATCTTGCTTCTACTAGCCTTATGACATTGATTTCATGTCTGAGTGATATTGCATTGTACATAAGGACCACAACTTCTTTATCCATTTTTCTCTTTCCTGGGATATTTAAGGTGTCATGAAGTGGAGGTTCTTGTCAACAGAGCAGCCCTAAACTTTGGGGTGCCTGTGTCTTGCTGATTTTTAGTTTTCCCAATTTATACGTCCATGAATGGACGTGCCCTATGCTCCCTAAGCTGTGTTTTTTCGATGTTTCAGGACACACCGTACACTTCTCCAGAGTGGCTGTTGGCAACTTACATCCCGCCCATCAGCGTAGCAAGGCTGCCATTTCTCCATGGCCTGTCCTGCATTTCTGGTTTTGACACTTTTTGCAGCATGGCCCTTTTGACCCATGGGAAGCGAGACTTCTTTGTAGCGCTGATTTGCCTTTCCAGGTTGCTTGGTTCGCCAAAAAGTGCGTATGCGTTTTTTCCTGAATATATTCAGGAAAAAACGCATACGCCCTTCTTGGCCAAGGGCATCATTGTCGACGTTTTGCCGCTTTTCATGTGCTTTACAGGCGATTCGAATCTACCTCCTGAAATCTGTTTCCTGCAATTCTGCCTTGCTTTCAAATCCTCTTCGTTGCCTTCCCTCAATATATCTGTGGATGAGAGTTATCATTTATAACTCTGCGGGTTTGTGAATTGCAGTGTCCCTGAGCTCCATTTTTCAACTCGCTTTTTTGGGAGATGGCCGCAAAAGCGCGGGATTGCCTCAGGTCCTATTGTGCTTCTGGGCGGCAGGCTGAGCCTGTGATTAATTCTTCTTCCTGATGGGAAAATAGAGTGACCTGTGCCTGTCCCAACACCTAGATCTAGTCTCTCATTGGTTGCCCCTCTTCCCGTTCATCCTCAGGACAAATTGCAACCTGTAGGGAACAGGAGGTTAAAGGTGCTGATTCTCCAAGTAAGTTGATTGCTAGTAAAGTAGCTGGAAAGGCGAACCCGAGCACAAGGAGATGAGAAATGGGGTGTGTTTTAGAAACCTTTCAAAATCACACGGTGTACCATCTTCTGAGTTTCTCATGCATGTTTTCGATGTAGGAAGATGCCCTTGAACCTGGAGATTTGGGACCCATGGGATGGGTATCACGCAGTATTACTTTAAAGGGTCTGCGTTTGCTCACCCAACCTCTCAGCCCCAAGAGTGTCCACCCTTATGTCTCATCCAGCTGTGGGTCTAGATATGGTCAATCCAGGTGGCATCACAGCCCCTGAACGAATTTTGTAAGAATTTCTCTCTCTTTCACTGTCTTTGTTTTACGGGTTTTTAAAAGTAATTTATTTTTATAATGGGGTTTAGCTGCTTTTCACGGCTGTGTTTATGCGGATTTACACCCACTTGACTCACTTCCAGACAGATATCAATACATAGGTTTTAAGATTGTTACTAGTCACATATATTCTTGTGCGGTGAATAGGGCGTGTTGAGTCCAGTTCACTGAGCAAGGAGTAGGTCTTGTCTATTACATATTGGGTGTATGGAACGGTATCTGAGCGAATTTGAAACCCTTGTTTTATGCATCACCCCACCTCACCTTTCCCGTTAAGCAGCCATAGTGTGTTTTCTAAACGTGTGATTCTGTTCTGTTTTGTAATTCAGTTCAAGTGTAGCGGTTTTTACATTCCCTCTATAAGTGATAGCTTATGATAAGTGTCTTTTTCTGTGTGACTTATTTCACTTAGAATCGTCGTACCTAAGTCCACTAATCTTGCTTCTACTAGCCTTATGACATTGATTTCATGTCTGAGTGATATTGCATTGTACATAAGGACCACAACTTTTTTATCCATTTTTCTCTTTCCTGGGATATTTAAGGTGTCATGAAGTGGAGGTTCTTGTCAACAGAGCAGCCCTAAACTTTGGGGTGCCTGTGTCTTGCTGATTTTTAGTTTTCCCAATTTATACGCCCATGAGTGGATGTGCCCTATGCTCCCTAAGCTGTGTTTTTTCGATATTTCAGGACACACCGTACACTTCTCCAGAGTGGCTGTTGGCAATTAACATCCCGCCCATCAGCGTAGCAAGGCTGCCATTTCTCCATGGCCTGTCCTGCATTTCTGGTTTTGACACTTTTTGCAGCATGTCCCTTTTGGCCGATGGGAAGCGAGACTTCTTTGTAGCGCTGATTTGCCTTTCCAGGTTGCTTGGTTGGCCAAAAAGGGCGTATGCGTTTTTTCCTGAATATATTCAGGAAAAAACGCATACGCACTTTTTGGCCAAGGGCATCATTGTCGACGTTTTGCCGCTTTTCATGTGCCTTAAAGGCGATTCGAATCTACCTCCTGAAATCTGTTTCCTGCAATTCTGCCTTGCTTTCAAATCCTCTTCGTTGACTTCCCTCAATATATCTGTGGATGAGAGTTATCACTTATAACTCTGCGGGTTTGTGAATTGCAGTGTCCCTGAGCTCCATTTTTCAACTGTCTTTTTTGAGAGCTGGCCACAAAAGCACGGGATTGCCTCAGGCCCTATTCTGGTTCCTGGCAGCAGGCTGAGCCTGTGGTTAATTCTTCTTCCTGATGGGAAAATAGAGTGACCTGTGCCTGTCCCAAAAGCTAGATCTAGTCTCTCATTGGTTGCCCCTCTTCCCGTTCATCCTCAGGACAAATTGCAACCTGTAGGGAACAGGAGGTTAAAGGTGCTGATTCTCCAAGTAGGGAGATTGCTAGTAAAGTAGCTGGAATGGCGAACCCGAGCACA
Organism: Eschrichtius robustus; assembly: GCF_028021215.1. Classification (NCBI taxonomy): domain Eukaryota; kingdom Metazoa; phylum Chordata; class Mammalia; order Artiodactyla; family Eschrichtiidae; genus Eschrichtius; species Eschrichtius robustus. The sequence goes on along the minus strand of NW_027175814.1, from coordinate 1,188,392 downwards.
AGGAGATGAGAAATGAGGTGCGTTTTAGAAACCTTTCAAAATCACACGGTGTACCATCTTCTGAGTTTCTCATGCATGTTTTTGATGTAGGAAGATGCCCTTGAACCTGGAGACTTGGGACCCATGGGATGGGTACCACGCAGTATTACTTTAAAGGGTCTGCGTTTGCTCACCCAACCTAACCCAAACTTTCAGCCCCAAGACTGTCCACCCTTATGTCTCATCCAGCTGTGCGTGTAGATATGGTCAATCCAGGTTGCATCACAGCCTCTGAACGAATTTTGTAAGAATTTCTCTCTCTTTCACTGTCTTTGTTTTACGGGTTTTTAAAAGTAATTTATTTTTATAATGGGGTTTAGCTGCTTTTCACGGCTGTGTTTATGCGGATTTACACCCACTTGACTCACTTCCAGACAGATATCAATACATAGGTTTTAAGATTGTTACTAGTCACATATATTCTTGTGCGGTGAATAGGGGGTGTTGAGTCCAGTTCACTGAGCAAGGAGTAGGTCTTGTCTATTACATATTGGGTGTATGGAACGGTATCTGAGCGAATTTGAAACCCTTGTTTTATGCATCACCCCACCTCACCTTTCCCGTTAAGCAGCCATATTGTGTTTTCTAAACGTGTGATTCTGTTTTGTTCTGTAATTCAGTTCAAGTGTAGCGGTTTTTACATTCCCTCTATAAGTGATAGCTTATGATAAGTGTCTTTTTCTGTGTGACTTATTTCACTTAGAATCGTCGTACCTAAGTCCACTCATCTTGCTTCTACTAGCCTTATGACATTGATTTCATGTCTCAGTGATATTGCATTGTACATAAGGACCACAACTTCTTTATCCATTTTTCTCTTTCCTGGGATATTTAAGGTGTCATGAAGTGGAGGTTCTTGTCAACAGAGCAGCCCTAAACTTTGGGGTGCCTGTGTCTTGCTGATTTTTAGTTTTCCCAATTTATACGCCCATGAGTGGACGTGCCCTATGCTCCCTAAGCTGTGTTTTTTCGATGTTTCAGGACACACCGTACACTTCTCCAGAGTGGCTGTTGGCAACTTACATCCCGCCCATCAGCGTAGCAAGGCTGCCATTTCTCCATGGCCTGTCCTGCATTTCTGGTTTTGACACATTTTGCAGCATGGCCCTTTTGACCGATGGGAAGCGAGACTTCTTTGTAGCGCTGATTTGCCTTTCCAGGAAAAACGCATACGCCCTTCTTGGCCAAGGGCATCATTGTCGACGTTTTGCCGCTTTTCATGTGCTTTACAGGCGATTCGAATCTACCTCCTGAAATCTGTTTCCTGCAATTCTGCCTTGCTTTCAAATCCTCTTCGTTGCCTTCCCTCAATATATTTGTGGACGAGAGTTATCATTTATAACTCAGCAGGTTTGTGAATGGCAGTCCCCCTGAGCTCCATTTTTCAACTGTCTTTTTTGGGAGCTGGCCGCAAAAGCACGGGATTGCCTCAGGCCCTATTCTGGTTCCCGGCGGCAGGCTGAGCCTGTGGTTAATTCTTCTTCCTGATGGGAAAATAGAGTGACCTGTGCCTGTCCCAACACCTAGATCTATTCTCTCATTGGTTTCCCCTCTTCCCGTTCATCCTCAGGACAAATTGCAACCTGTACAGAACAGGAGGTTAAAGGTGCTGATTCTCCAAGTAGGGAGATTGCTAGTGAAGTAGCTGGAATGGCGAACCCGAGCACAAGGAGATGAGAAATGAGGTGCGTTTTAGAAACCTTTCAAAATCACACGGTGTACCTTCTTCTGGGTTCCTCATTCAAGTTTTCGATGTAGGAAGATGCCCTTGAACCTGGAGATTTGGGACCCATGGGATGGGTACCATGCAGTAATACTTTAAAGGGTCTGCGTTTGCTCACCCAACCTCACCCAACCTCTCAGCCCCAAGAGTGTCCACCCTTATGTCTCATCCAGCTGTGGGTCTAAATATGGTCAATCCAGGTTGCATCACAGCCCCTGAACGAATTTTGTAAGAATTTCTCTCTCTTTCACTGTCTTTGTTTTACGGGTTTTTAAAAGTAATTAATTTTTATAATGGGGTTTAGCTGCTTTTCACGGCTGTGTTTATGCGGCTTTACACCCACTTGACTCACTTCCAGACAGATATCAATACATAGGTTTTAAGATTGTTACTAGTCACATATATTCTTGTGCGGTGAATAGGGGGTGTTGAGTCCAGTTCACTGAGCAAGGAGTAGGTCTTGTCTATTACATATTGGGTGTATGGAACGGTATCTGAGCGAATTTGAACCCCTTGTTTTATGCATCACCCCACCTCACCTTTCCCGTTAAGCAGCCATAGTGTGTTTTCTAAACGTGTGACTCTGTTCTGTTTTGTAATTCAGTTCAAGTGTAGCGGTTTTTACATTCCCTCTATAAGTGATAGCTTATGATAAGTGTCTTTTTCTGTGTGACTTATTTCACTTAGAATCGTCGTACCTAAGTCCACTCATCTTGCTTCTACTAGCCTTATGACATTGATTTCATGTCTGAGTGATATTGCATTGTACATAAGGACCACAACTTCTTTATCCATTTTTCTCTTTCCTGGGATATTTAAGGTGTCATGAAGTGGAGGTTCTTGTCAACAGAGCAGCCCTAAACTTTGGGGTGCCTGTGTCTTGCTGATTTTTAGTTTTCCCAATTTATACGTCCATGAGTGGACGTGCCCTATGCTCCCTAAGCTGTGTTTTTTCGATGTTTCAGGACACACCGTACACTTCTCCAGAGTGGCTGTTGGCAACTTATATCCCGCCCATCAGCGTAGCAAGGCTGCCATTTCTCCATGGCCTGTCCTGCATTTCTGGTTTTGACACTTTTTGCAGCATGGCCCTTTTGACCGATGGGAAGCGAGACTTCTTTGTAGCGCTGATTTGCCTTTCCAGGTTGCTTGGTTGGCCAAAAAGGGCGTATGCGTTTTTTCCTGAATATATTCAGGAAAAAACGCATACGCCCTTTTTGGCCAAGGGCATCATTGTCGACGTTTTGCCGCTTTTCATGTGCTTTAAAGGCGATTCGAATCTACCTCCTGAAACCTGTTTCCTGCAATTCTGCCTTGCTTTCAAATCCTCTTCGTTGCCTTCCCTCAATATATCTGTGGATGAGAGTTATCATTTATAACTCTGCGGGTTTGTGAATTGCAGTGTCCCTGAGCTCCATTTTTCAACTCGCTTTTTTGGGAGATGGCCGCAAAAGCGCGGGATTGCCTCAGGCCCTATTGTGCTTCTGGGCGGCAGGCTGAGCCTGTGATTAATTCTTCTTCCTGATGGGAAAATAGAGTGACCTGTGCCTGTCCCAACACCTAGATCTAGTCTCTCATTGGTTGCCCCTCTTCCCGTTCATCCTCAGGACAAATTGCAACCTGTAGGGAACAGGAGGTTAAAGGTGCTGATTCCTCAAGTAGGGAGATTGCTAGTAAAGTAGCTGGAATGGCGAACCCGAGCACAAGGAGATGAGAAATGAGGTGCGTTTTAGAAACCTTTCAAAATCACACGGTGTACCATCTTGTGTGTTTCTCATGCATGTTTTCGATGTAGGAAGATGCCCTTGAACCTGGAGACTTGGGACCCATGGGATGGGTACCACGCAGTATTACTTTAAAGGGTCTGCGTTTGCTCACCCAACCTAACCCAACCTTTCAGCCCCAAGACTGTCCACCCTTATGTCTCATCCAGCTGTGCGTGTAGATATGGTCAATCCAGGTTGCATCACAGCCTCTGAACGAATTTTGTAAGAATTTCTCTCTCTTTCACTGTCTTTGTTTTACGGGTTTTTAAAAGTAATTTATTTTTATAATGGGGTTTAGCTGCTTTTCACGGCTGTGTTTATGCGGCTTTACACCCACTTGACTCACTTCCAGACAGATATCAATACATAGGTTTTAAGATTGTTACTAGTCACATATATTCTTGTGCGGTGAATAGGGGGTGTTGAGTCCAGTTCACTGAGCAAGGAGTAGGTCTTGTCTATTACATATTGGGTGTATGGAACGGTATCTGAGTGAATTTGAACCCCTTGTTTTATGCATCTCCCCACCTCACCTTTCCCGTGAAGCAGCCATAGTGTGTTTTCTAAACGTGTGATTCTGTTCTGTTCTGTAATTCAGTTCAAGTGTAGCGGGTTTTACATTCCCTCTATAAGTGATAGCTTATGATAAGTGTCTTTTTCTGTGTGACTTATTTCACTTAGAATCGTCGTACCTAAGTCCACTCATCTTGCTTCTACTAGCCTTATGACATTGATTTCATGTCTGAGTGATATTGCATTGTACATAAGGACCACAACTTCTTTATCCATTTTTCTCTTTCCTGGGATATTTAAGGTGTCATGAAGTGGAGGTTCTTGTCAACAGAGCAGCCCTAAACTTTGGGGTGCCTGTGTCTTGCTGATTTTTAGTTTTCCCAATTTATACGTCCATGAGTGGACGTGCCCTATGCTCCCTAAGCTGTGTTTTTTCGATGTTTCAGGACACACCGTACACTTCTCCAGAGTGGCTGTTGGCAACTTACATCCCGCCCATCAGCGTAGCAAGGCTGCCATTTCTCCATGGCCTGTCCTGCATTTCTGGTTTTGACACTTTTTGCAGCATGGCCCTTTTGACCCATGGGAAGCGAGACTTCTTTGTAGCGCTGATTTGCCTTTCCAGGTTGCTTGGTTCGCCAAAAAGTGCGTATGCGTTTTTTCCTGAATATATTCAGGAAAAAACGCATACGCCCTTCTTGGCCAAGGGCATCATTGTCGACGTTTTGCCGCTTTTCATGTGCTTTACAGGCGATTCGAATCTACCTCCTGAAATCTGTTTCCTGCAATTCTGCCTTGCTTTCAAATCCTCTTCGTTGCCTTCCCTCAATATATCTGTGGATGAGAGTTATCATTTATAACTCTGCGGGTTTGTGAATTGCAGTGTCCCTGAGCTCCATTTTTCAACTCGCTTTTTTGGGAGATGGCCGCAAAAGCGCGGGATTGCCTCAGGTCCTATTGTGCTTCTGGGCGGCAGGCTGAGCCTGTGATTAATTCTTCTTCCTGATGGGAAAATAGAGTGACCTGTGCCTGTCCCAACACCTAGATCTAGTCTCTCATTGGTTGCCCCTCTTCCCGTTCATCCTCAGGACAAATTGCAACCTGTAGGGAACAGGAGGTTAAAGGTGCTGATTCTCCAAGTAAGTTGATTGCTAGTAAAGTAGCTGGAAAGGCGAACCCGAGCACAAGGAGATGAGAAATGGGGTGTGTTTTAGAAACCTTTCAAAATCACACGGTGTACCATCTTCTGAGTTTCTCATGCATGTTTTCGATGTAGGAAGATGCCCTTGAACCTGGAGATTTGGGACCCATGGGATGGGTATCACGCAGTATTACTTTAAAGGGTCTGCGTTTGCTCACCCAACCTCTCAGCCCCAAGAGTGTCCACCCTTATGTCTCATCCAGCTGTGGGTCTAGATATGGTCAATCCAGGTGGCATCACAGCCCCTGAACGAATTTTGTAAGAATTTCTCTCTCTTTCACTGTCTTTGTTTTACGGGTTTTTAAAAGTAATTTATTTTTATAATGGGGTTTAGCTGCTTTTCACGGCTGTGTTTATGCGGATTTACACCCACTTGACTCACTTCCAGACAGATATCAATACATAGGTTTTAAGATTGTTACTAGTCACATATATTCTTGTGCGGTGAATAGGGCGTGTTGAGTCCAGTTCACTGAGCAAGGAGTAGGTCTTGTCTATTACATATTGGGTGTATGGAACGGTATCTGAGCGAATTTGAAACCCTTGTTTTATGCATCACCCCACCTCACCTTTCCCGTTAAGCAGCCATAGTGTGTTTTCTAAACGTGTGATTCTGTTCTGTTTTGTAATTCAGTTCAAGTGTAGCGGTTTTTACATTCCCTCTATAAGTGATAGCTTATGATAAGTGTCTTTTTCTGTGTGACTTATTTCACTTAGAATCGTCGTACCTAAGTCCACTAATCTTGCTTCTACTAGCCTTATGACATTGATTTCATGTCTGAGTGATATTGCATTGTACATAAGGACCACAACTTTTTTATCCATTTTTCTCTTTCCTGGGATATTTAAGGTGTCATGAAGTGGAGGTTCTTGTCAACAGAGCAGCCCTAAACTTTGGGGTGCCTGTGTCTTGCTGATTTTTAGTTTTCCCAATTTATACGCCCATGAGTGGATGTGCCCTATGCTCCCTAAGCTGTGTTTTTTCGATATTTCAGGACACACCGTACACTTCTCCAGAGTGGCTGTTGGCAATTAACATCCCGCCCATCAGCGTAGCAAGGCTGCCATTTCTCCATGGCCTGTCCTGCATTTCTGGTTTTGACACTTTTTGCAGCATGTCCCTTTTGGCCGATGGGAAGCGAGACTTCTTTGTAGCGCTGATTTGCCTTTCCAGGTTGCTTGGTTGGCCAAAAAGGGCGTATGCGTTTTTTCCTGAATATATTCAGGAAAAAACGCATACGCACTTTTTGGCCAAGGGCATCATTGTCGACGTTTTGCCGCTTTTCATGTGCCTTAAAGGCGATTCGAATCTACCTCCTGAAATCTGTTTCCTGCAATTCTGCCTTGCTTTCAAATCCTCTTCGTTGACTTCCCTCAATATATCTGTGGATGAGAGTTATCACTTATAACTCTGCGGGTTTGTGAATTGCAGTGTCCCTGAGCTCCATTTTTCAACTGTCTTTTTTGAGAGCTGGCCACAAAAGCACGGGATTGCCTCAGGCCCTATTCTGGTTCCTGGCAGCAGGCTGAGCCTGTGGTTAATTCTTCTTCCTGATGGGAAAATAGAGTGACCTGTGCCTGTCCCAAAAGCTAGATCTAGTCTCTCATTGGTTGCCCCTCTTCCCGTTCATCCTCAGGACAAATTGCAACCTGTAGGGAACAGGAGGTTAAAGGTGCTGATTCTCCAAGTAGGGAGATTGCTAGTAAAGTAGCTGGAATGGCGAACCCGAGCACAAGGAGATGAGAAATGAGGTGCGTTTTAGAAACCTTTCAAAATCACACGGTGTACCATCTTCTGAGTTTCTCATGCATGTTTTTGATGTAGGAAGATGCCCTTGAACCTGGAGACTTGGGACCCATGGGATGGGTACCACGCAGTATTACTTTAAAGGGTCTGCGTTTGCTCACCCAACCTAACCCAAACTTTCAGCCCCAAGACTGTCCACCCTTATGTCTCATCCAGCTGTGCGTGTAGATATGGTCAATCCAGGTTGCATCACAGCCTCTGAACGAATTTTGTAAGAATTTCTCTCTCTTTCACTGTCTTTGTTTTACGGGTTTTTAAAAGTAATTTATTTTTATAATGGGGTTTAGCTGCTTTTCACGGCTGTGTTTATGCGGATTTACACCCACTTGACTCACTTCCAGACAGATATCAATACATAGGTTTTAAGATTGTTACTAGTCACATATATTCTTGTGCGGTGAATAGGGGGTGTTGAGTCCAGTTCACTGAGCAAGGAGTAGGTCTTGTCTATTACATATTGGGTGTATGGAACGGTATCTGAGCGAATTTGAAACCCTTGTTTTATGCATCACCCCACCTCACCTTTCCCGTTAAGCAGCCATATTGTGTTTTCTAAACGTGTGATTCTGTTTTGTTCTGTAATTCAGTTCAAGTGTAGCGGTTTTTACATTCCCTCTATAAGTGATAGCTTATGATAAGTGTCTTTTTCTGTGTGACTTATTTCACTTAGAATCGTCGTACCTAAGTCCACTCATCTTGCTTCTACTAGCCTTATGACATTGATTTCATGTCTCAGTGATATTGCATTGTACATAAGGACCACAACTTCTTTATCCATTTTTCTCTTTCCTGGGATATTTAAGGTGTCATGAAGTGGAGGTTCTTGTCAACAGAGCAGCCCTAAACTTTGGGGTGCCTGTGTCTTGCTGATTTTTAGTTTTCCCAATTTATACGCCCATGAGTGGACGTGCCCTATGCTCCCTAAGCTGTGTTTTTTCGATGTTTCAGGACACACCGTACACTTCTCCAGAGTGGCTGTTGGCAACTTACATCCCGCCCATCAGCGTAGCAAGGCTGCCATTTCTCCATGGCCTGTCCTGCATTTCTGGTTTTGACACATTTTGCAGCATGGCCCTTTTGACCGATGGGAAGCGAGACTTCTTTGTAGCGCTGATTTGCCTTTCCAGGAAAAACGCATACGCCCTTCTTGGCCAAGGGCATCATTGTCGACGTTTTGCCGCTTTTCATGTGCTTTACAGGCGATTCGAATCTACCTCCTGAAATCTGTTTCCTGCAATTCTGCCTTGCTTTCAAATCCTCTTCGTTGCCTTCCCTCAATATATTTGTGGACGAGAGTTATCATTTATAACTCAGCAGGTTTGTGAATGGCAGTCCCCCTGAGCTCCATTTTTCAACTGTCTTTTTTGGGAGCTGGCCGCAAAAGCACGGGATTGCCTCAGGCCCTATTCTGGTTCCCGGCGGCAGGCTGAGCCTGTGGTTAATTCTTCTTCCTGATGGGAAAATAGAGTGACCTGTGCCTGTCCCAACACCTAGATCTATTCTCTCATTGGTTTCCCCTCTTCCCGTTCATCCTCAGGACAAATTGCAACCTGTACAGAACAGGAGGTTAAAGGTGCTGATTCTCCAAGTAGGGAGATTGCTAGTGAAGTAGCTGGAATGGCGAACCCGAGCACAAGGAGATGAGAAATGAGGTGCGTTTTAGAAACCTTTCAAAATCACACGGTGTACCTTCTTCTGGGTTCCTCATTCAAGTTTTCGATGTAGGAAGATGCCCTTGAACCTGGAGATTTGGGACCCATGGGATGGGTACCATGCAGTAATACTTTAAAGGGTCTGCGTTTGCTCACCCAACCTCACCCAACCTCTCAGCCCCAAGAGTGTCCACCCTTATGTCTCATCCAGCTGTGGGTCTAAATATGGTCAATCCAGGTTGCATCACAGCCCCTGAACGAATTTTGTAAGAATTTCTCTCTCTTTCACTGTCTTTGTTTTACGGGTTTTTAAAAGTAATTAATTTTTATAATGGGGTTTAGCTGCTTTTCACGGCTGTGTTTATGCGGCTTTACACCCACTTGACTCACTTCCAGACAGATATCAATACATAGGTTTTAAGATTGTTACTAGTCACATATATTCTTGTGCGGTGAATAGGGGGTGTTGAGTCCAGTTCACTGAGCAAGGAGTAGGTCTTGTCTATTACATATTGGGTGTATGGAACGGTATCTGAGCGAATTTGAACCCCTTGTTTTATGCATCACCCCACCTCACCTTTCCCGTTAAGCAGCCATAGTGTGTTTTCTAAACGTGTGACTCTGTTCTGTTTTGTAATTCAGTTCAAGTGTAGCGGTTTTTACATTCCCTCTATAAGTGATAGCTTATGATAAGTGTCTTTTTCTGTGTGACTTATTTCACTTAGAATCGTCGTACCTAAGTCCACTCATCTTGCTTCTACTAGCCTTATGACATTGATTTCATGTCTGAGTGATATTGCATTGTACATAAGGACCACAACTTCTTTATCCATTTTTCTCTTTCCTGGGATATTTAAGGTGTCATGAAGTGGAGGTTCTTGTCAACAGAGCAGCCCTAAACTTTGGGGTGCCTGTGTCTTGCTGATTTTTAGTTTTCCCAATTTATACGTCCATGAGTGGACGTGCCCTATGCTCCCTAAGCTGTGTTTTTTCGATGTTTCAGGACACACCGTACACTTCTCCAGAGTGGCTGTTGGCAACTTATATCCCGCCCATCAGCGTAGCAAGGCTGCCATTTCTCCATGGCCTGTCCTGCATTTCTGGTTTTGACACTTTTTGCAGCATGGCCCTTTTGACCGATGGGAAGCGAGACTTCTTTGTAGCGCTGATTTGCCTTTCCAGGTTGCTTGGTTGGCCAAAAAGGGCGTATGCGTTTTTTCCTGAATATATTCAGGAAAAAACGCATACGCCCTTTTTGGCCAAGGGCATCATTGTCGACGTTTTGCCGCTTTTCATGTGCTTTAAAGGCGATTCGAATCTACCTCCTGAAACCTGTTTCCTGCAATTCTGCCTTGCTTTCAAATCCTCTTCGTTGCCTTCCCTCAATATATCTGTGGATGAGAGTTATCATTTATAACTCTGCGGGTTTGTGAATTGCAGTGTCCCTGAGCTCCATTTTTCAACTCGCTTTTTTGGGAGATGGCCGCAAAAGCGCGGGATTGCCTCAGGCCCTATTGTGCTTCTGGGCGGCAGGCTGAGCCTGTGATTAATTCTTCTTCCTGATGGGAAAATAGAGTGACCTGTGCCTGTCCCAACACCTAGATCTAGTCTCTCATTGGTTGCCCCTCTTCCCGTTCATCCTCAGGACAAATTGCAACCTGTAGGGAACAGGAGGTTAAAGGTGCTGATTCCTCAAGTAGGGAGATTGCTAGTAAAGTAGCTGGAATGGCGAACCCGAGCACAAGGAGATGAGAAATGAGGTGCGTTTTAGAAACCTTTCAAAATCACACGGTGTACCATCTTGTGTGTTTCTCATGCATGTTTTCGATGTAGGAAGATGCCCTTGAACCTGGAGACTTGGGACCCATGGGATGGGTACCACGCAGTATTACTTTAAAGGGTCTGCGTTTGCTCACCCAACCTAACCCAACCTTTCAGCCCCAAGACTGTCCACCCTTATGTCTCATCCAGCTGTGCGTGTAGATATGGTCAATCCAGGTTGCATCACAGCCTCTGAACGAATTTTGTAAGAATTTCTCTCTCTTTCACTGTCTTTGTTTTACGGGTTTTTAAAAGTAATTTATTTTTATAATGGGGTTTAGCTGCTTTTCACGGCTGTGTTTATGCGGCTTTACACCCACTTGACTCACTTCCAGACAGATATCAATACATAGGTTTTAAGATTGTTACTAGTCACATATATTCTTGTGCGGTGAATAGGGGGTGTTGAGTCCAGTTCACTGAGCAAGGAGTAGGTCTTGTCTATTACATATTGGGTGTATGGAACGGTATCTGAGTGAATTTGAACCCCTTGTTTTATGCATCTCCCCACCTCACCTTTCCCGTGAAGCAGCCATAGTGTGTTTTCTAAACGTGTGATTCTGTTCTGTTCTGTAATTCAGTTCAAGTGTAGCGGGTTTTACATTCCCTCTATAAGTGATAGCTTATGATAAGTGTCTTTTTCTGTGTGACTTATTTCACTTAGAATCGTCGTACCTAAGTCCACTCATCTTGCTTCTACTAGCCTTATGACATTGATTTCATGTCTGAGTGATATTGCATTGTACATAAGGACCACAACTTCTTTATCCATTTTTCTCTTTCCTGGGATATTTAAGGTGTCATGAAGTGGAGGTTCTTGTCAACAGAGCAGCCCTAAACTTTGGGGTGCCTGTGTCTTGCTGATTTTTAGTTTTCCCAATTTATACGTCCATGAATGGACGTGCCCTATGCTCCCTAAGCTGTGTTTTTTCGATGTTTCAGGACACACCGTACACTTCTCCAGAGTGGCTGTTGGCAACTTACATCCCGCCCATCAGCGTAGCAAGGCTGCCATTTCTCCATGGCCTGTCCTGCATTTCTGGTTTTGACACTTTTTGCAGCATGGCCCTTTTGACCCATGGGAAGCGAGACTTCTTTGTAGCGCTGATTTGCCTTTCCAGGTTGCTTGGTTCGCCAAAAAGTGCGTATGCGTTTTTTCCTGAATATATTCAGGAAAAAACGCATACGCCCTTCTTGGCCAAGGGCATCATTGTCGACGTTTTGCCGCTTTTCATGTGCTTTACAGGCGATTCGAATCTACCTCCTGAAATCTGTTTCCTGCAATTCTGCCTTGCTTTCAAATCCTCTTCGTTGCCTTCCCTCAATATATCTGTGGATGAGAGTTATCATTTATAACTCTGCGGGTTTGTGAATTGCAGTGTCCCTGAGCTCCATTTTTCAACTCGCTTTTTTGGGAGATGGCCGCAAAAGCGCGGGATTGCCTCAGGTCCTATTGTGCTTCTGGGCGGCAGGCTGAGCCTGTGATTAATTCTTCTTCCTGATGGGAAAATAGAGTGACCTGTGCCTGTCCCAACACCTAGATCTAGTCTCTCATTGGTTGCCCCTCTTCCCGTTCATCCTCAGGACAAATTGCAACCTGTAGGGAACAGGAGGTTAAAGGTGCTGATTCTCCAAGTAAGTTGATTGCTAGTAAAGTAGCTGGAAAGGCGAACCCGAGCACAAGGAGATGAGAAATGGGGTGTGTTTTAGAAACCTTTCAAAATCACACGGTGTACCATCTTCTGAGTTTCTCATGCATGTTTTCGATGTAGGAAGATGCCCTTGAACCTGGAGATTTGGGACCCATGGGATGGGTATCACGCAGTATTACTTTAAAGGGTCTGCGTTTGCTCACCCAACCTCTCAGCCCCAAGAGTGTCCACCCTTATGTCTCATCCAGCTGTGGGTCTAGATATGGTCAATCCAGGTGGCATCACAGCCCCTGAACGAATTTTGTAAGAATTTCTCTCTCTTTCACTGTCTTTGTTTTACGGGTTTTTAAAAGTAATTTATTTTTATAATGGGGTTTAGCTGCTTTTCACGGCTGTGTTTATGCGGATTTACACCCACTTGACTCACTTCCAGACAGATATCAATACATAGGTTTTAAGATTGTTACTAGTCACATATATTCTTGTGCGGTGAATAGGGCGTGTTGAGTCCAGTTCACTGAGCAAGGAGTAGGTCTTGTCTATTACATATTGGGTGTATGGAACGGTATCTGAGCGAATTTGAAACCCTTGTTTTATGCATCACCCCACCTCACCTTTCCCGTTAAGCAGCCATAGTGTGTTTTCTAAACGTGTGATTCTGTTCTGTTTTGTAATTCAGTTCAAGTGTAGCGGTTTTTACATTCCCTCTATAAGTGATAGCTTATGATAAGTGTCTTTTTCTGTGTGACTTATTTCACTTAGAATCGTCGTACCTAAGTCCACTAATCTTGCTTCTACTAGCCTTATGACATTGATTTCATGTCTGAGTGATATTGCATTGTACATAAGGACCACAACTTTTTTATCCATTTTTCTCTTTCCTGGGATATTTAAGGTGTCATGAAGTGGAGGTTCTTGTCAACAGAGCAGCCCTAAACTTTGGGGTGCCTGTGTCTTGCTGATTTTTAGTTTTCCCAATTTATACGCCCATGAGTGGATGTGCCCTATGCTCCCTAAGCTGTGTTTTTTCGATATTTCAGGACACACCGTACACTTCTCCAGAGTGGCTGTTGGCAATTAACATCCCGCCCATCAGCGTAGCAAGGCTGCCATTTCTCCATGGCCTGTCCTGCATTTCTGGTTTTGACACTTTTTGCAGCATGTCCCTTTTGGCCGATGGGAAGCGAGACTTCTTTGTAGCGCTGATTTGCCTTTCCAGGTTGCTTGGTTGGCCAAAAAGGGCGTATGCGTTTTTTCCTGAATATATTCAGGAAAAAACGCATACGCACTTTTTGGCCAAGGGCATCATTGTCGACGTTTTGCCGCTTTTCATGTGCCTTAAAGGCGATTCGAATCTACCTCCTGAAATCTGTTTCCTGCAATTCTGCCTTGCTTTCAAATCCTCTTCGTTGACTTCCCTCAATATATCTGTGGATGAGAGTTATCACTTATAACTCTGCGGGTTTGTGAATTGCAGTGTCCCTGAGCTCCATTTTTCAACTGTCTTTTTTGAGAGCTGGCCACAAAAGCACGGGATTGCCTCAGGCCCTATTCTGGTTCCTGGCAGCAGGCTGAGCCTGTGGTTAATTCTTCTTCCTGATGGGAAAATAGAGTGACCTGTGCCTGTCCCAACAGCTAGATCTAGTCTCTCATTGGTTGCCCCTCTTCCCGTTCATCCTCAGGACAAATTGCAACCTGTAGGGAACAGGAGGTTAAAGGTGCTGATTCTCCAAGTAGGGAGATTGCTAGTAAAGTAGCTGGAATGGCGAACCCGAGCACAAGGAGATGAGAAATGAGGTGCGTTTTAGAAACCTTTCAAAATCACACGGTGTACCATCTTCTGAGTTTCTCATGCATGTTTTTGATGTAGGAAGATGCCCTTGAACCTGGAGACTTGGGACCCATGGGATGGGTACCACGCAGTATTACTTTAAAGGGTCTGCGTTTGCTCACCCAACCTAACCCAAACTTTCAGCCCCAAGACTGTCCACCCTTATGTCTCATCCAGCTGTGCGTGTAGATATGGTCAATCCAGGTTGCATCACAGCCTCTGAACGAATTTTGTAAGAATTTCTCTCTCTTTCACTGTCTTTGTTTTACGGGTTTTTAAAAGTAATTTATTTTTATAATGGGGTTTAGCTGCTTTTCACGGCTGTGTTTATGCGGATTTACACCCACTTGACTCACTTCCAGACAGATATCAATACATAGGTTTTAAGATTGTTACTAGTCACATATATTCTTGTGCGGTGAATAGGGGGTGTTGAGTCCAGTTCACTGAGCAAGGAGTAGGTCTTGTCTATTACATATTGGGTGTATGGAACGGTATCTGAGCGAATTTGAAACCCTTGTTTTATGCATCACCCCACCTCACCTTTCCCGTTAAGCAGCCATATTGTGTTTTCTAAACGTGTGATTCTGTTTTGTTCTGTAATTCAGTTCAAGTGTAGCGGTTTTTACATTCCCTCTATAAGTGATAGCTTATGATAAGTGTCTTTTTCTGTGTGACTTATTTCACTTAGAATCGTCGTACCTAAGTCCACTCATCTTGCTTCTACTAGCCTTATGACATTGATTTCATGTCTCAGTGATATTGCATTGTACATAAGGACCACAACTTCTTTATCCATTTTTCTCTTTCCTGGGATATTTAAGGTGTCATGAAGTGGAGGTTCTTGTCAACAGAGCAGCCCTAAACTTTGGGGTGCCTGTGTCTTGCTGATTTTTAGTTTTCCCAATTTATACGCCCATGAGTGGACGTGCCCTATGCTCCCTAAGCTGTGTTTTTTCGATGTTTCAGGACACACCGTACACTTCTCCAGAGTGGCTGTTGGCAACTTACATCCCGCCCATCAGCGTAGCAAGGCTGCCATTTCTCCATGGCCTGTCCTGCATTTCTGGTTTTGACACATTTTGCAGCATGGCCCTTTTGACCGATGGGAAGCGAGACTTCTTTGTAGCGCTGATTTGCCTTTCCAGGAAAAACGCATACGCCCTTCTTGGCCAAGGGCATCATTGTCGACGTTTTGCCGCTTTTCATGTGCTTTACAGGCGATTCGAATCTACCTCCTGAAATCTGTTTCCTGCAATTCTGCCTTGCTTTCAAATCCTCTTCGTTGCCTTCCCTCAATATATTTGTGGACGAGAGTTATCATTTATAACTCAGCAGGTTTGTGAATGGCAGTCCCCCTGAGCTCCATTTTTCAACTGTCTTTTTTGGGAGCTGGCCGCAAAAGCACGGGATTGCCTCAGGCCCTATTCTGGTTCCCGGCGGCAGGCTGAGCCTGTGGTTAATTCTTCTTCCTGATGGGAAAATAGAGTGACCTGTGCCTGTCCCAACACCTAGATCTATTCTCTCATTGGTTTCCCCTCTTCCCGTTCATCCTCAGGACAAATTGCAACCTGTACAGAACAGGAGGTTAAAGGTGCTGATTCTCCAAGTAGGGAGATTGCTAGTGAAGTAGCTGGAATGGCGAACCCGAGCACAAGGAGATGAGAAATGAGGTGCGTTTTAGAAACCTTTCAAAATCACACGGTGTACCTTCTTCTGGGTTCCTCATTCAAGTTTTCGATGTAGGAAGATGCCCTTGAACCTGGAGATTTGGGACCCATGGGATGGGTACCATGCAGTAATACTTTAAAGGGTCTGCGTTTGCTCACCCAACCTCACCCAACCTCTCAGCCCCAAGAGTGTCCACCCTTATGTCTCATCCAGCTGTGGGTCTAAATATGGTCAATCCAGGTTGCATCACAGCCCCTGAACGAATTTTGTAAGAATTTCTCTCTCTTTCACTGTCTTTGTTTTACGGGTTTTTAAAAGTAATTAATTTTTATAATGGGGTTTAGCTGCTTTTCACGGCTGTGTTTATGCGGCTTTACACCCACTTGACTCACTTCCAGACAGATATCAATACATAGGTTTTAAGATTGTTACTAGTCACATATATTCTTGTGCGGTGAATAGGGGGTGTTGAGTCCAGTTCACTGAGCAAGGAGTAGGTCTTGTCTATTACATATTGGGTGTATGGAACGGTATCTGAGCGAATTTGAACCCCTTGTTTTATGCATCACCCCACCTCACCTTTCCCGTTAAGCAGCCATAGTGTGTTTTCTAAACGTGTGACTCTGTTCTGTTTTGTAATTCAGTTCAAGTGTAGCGGTTTTTACATTCCCTCTATAAGTGATAGCTTATGATAAGTGTCTTTTTCTGTGTGACTTATTTCACTTAGAATCGTCGTACCTAAGTCCACTCATCTTGCTTCTACTAGCCTTATGACATTGATTTCATGTCTGAGTGATATTGCATTGTACATAAGGACCACAACTTCTTTATCCATTTTTCTCTTTCCTGGGATATTTAAGGTGTCATGAAGTGGAGGTTCTTGTCAACAGAGCAGCCCTAAACTTTGGGGTGCCTGTGTCTTGCTGATTTTTAGTTTTCCCAATTTATACGTCCATGAGTGGACGTGCCCTATGCTCCCTAAGCTGTGTTTTTTCGATGTTTCAGGACACACCGTACACTTCTCCAGAGTGGCTGTTGGCAACTTATATCCCGCCCATCAGCGTAGCAAGGCTGCCATTTCTCCATGGCCTGTCCTGCATTTCTGGTTTTGACACTTTTTGCAGCATGGCCCTTTTGACCGATGGGAAGCGAGACTTCTTTGTAGCGCTGATTTGCCTTTCCAGGTTGCTTGGTTGGCCAAAAAGGGCGTATGCGTTTTTTCCTGAATATATTCAGGAAAAAACGCATACGCCCTTTTTGGCCAAGGGCATCATTGTCGACGTTTTGCCGCTTTTCATGTGCTTTAAAGGCGATTCGAATCTACCTCCTGAAACCTGTTTCCTGCAATTCTGCCTTGCTTTCAAATCCTCTTCGTTGCCTTCCCTCAATATATCTGTGGATGAGAGTTATCATTTATAACTCTGCGGGTTTGTGAATTGCAGTGTCCCTGAGCTCCATTTTTCAACTCGCTTTTTTGGGAGATGGCCGCAAAAGCGCGGGATTGCCTCAGGCCCTATTGTGCTTCTGGGCGGCAGGCTGAGCCTGTGATTAATTCTTCTTCCTGATGGGAAAATAGAGTGACCTGTGCCTGTCCCAACACCTAGATCTAGTCTCTCATTGGTTGCCCCTCTTCCCGTTCATCCTCAGGACAAATTGCAACCTGTAGGGAACAGGAGGTTAAAGGTGCTGATTCTCCAAGTAAGTTGATTGCTAGTAAAGTAGCTGGAAAGGCGAACCCGAGCACAAGGAGATGAGAAATGGGGTGTGTTTTAGAAAACTTTCAAAATCACACGGTGTACCATCTTCTGAGTTTCTCATGCATGTTTTCGATGTAGGAAGATGCCCTTGAACCTGGAGATTTGGGACCCATGGGATGGGTATCACGCAGTATTACTTTAAAGGGTCTGCGTTTGCTCACCCAACCTCTCAGCCCCAAGAGTGTCCACCCTTATGTCTCATCCAGCTGTGGGTCTAGATATGGTCAATCCAGGTGGCATCACAGCCCCTGAACGAATTTTGTAAGAATTTCTCTCTCTTTCACTGTCTTTGTTTTACGGGTTTTTAAAAGTAATTTATTTTTATAATGGGGTTTAGCTGCTTTTCACGGCTGTGTTTATGCGGATTTACACCCACTTGACTCACTTCCAGACAGATATCAATACATAGGTTTTAAGATTGTTACTAGTCACATATATTCTTGTGCGGTGAATAGGGCGTGTTGAGTCCAGTTCACTGAGCAAGGAGTAGGTCTTGTCTATTACATATTGGGTGTATGGAACGGTATCTGAGCGAATTTGAAACCCTTGTTTTATGCATCACCCCACCTCACCTTTCCCGTTAAGCAGCCATAGTGTGTTTTCTAAACGTGTGATTCTGTTCTGTTTTGTAATTCAGTTCAAGTGTAGCGGTTTTTACATTCCCTCTATAAGTGATAGCTTATGATAAGTGTCTTTTTCTGTGTGACTTATTTCACTTAGAATCGTCGTACCTAAGTCCACTAATCTTGCTTCTACTAGCCTTATGACATTGATTTCATGTCTGAGTGATATTGCATTGTACATAAGGACCACAACTTTTTTATCCATTTTTCTCTTTCCTGGGATATTTAAGGTGTCATGAAGTGGAGGTTCTTGTCAACAGAGCAGCCCTAAACTTTGGGGTGCCTGTGTCTTGCTGATTTTTAGTTTTCCCAATTTATACGCCCATGAGTGGATGTGCCCTATGCTCCCTAAGCTGTGTTTTTTCGATATTTCAGGACACACCGTACACTTCTCCAGAGTGGCTGTTGGCAATTAACATCCCGCCCATCAGCGTAGCAAGGCTGCCATTTCTCCATGGCCTGTCCTGCATTTCTGGTTTTGACACTTTTTGCAGCATGACCCTTTTGACCGATGGGAAGCGAGACTTCTTTGTAGCACTGATTTGCCTTTCTAGGTTGCTTGGTTGGCCAAAAAGGGCGTATGCGTTTTTTCCTGAATATATTCAGGAAAAAACGCATACGCCCTTTTTGGCCAAGGGCATCATTGTCGACGTTTTGCCGCTTTTCATGTGCTTTAAATGCGATTCAAATCTACCTCCTGAAATGTGTTTCCTGCAATTCTGCCTTGCTTTCAAATCCTCTTCGTTGCCTTCCCTCAATATATTTGTGGACGAGAGTTATCATTTATGACTCAGCAGGTTTGTGAATGGCAGTCCCCCTGAGCTCCATTTTTCAAATGTCTTTTTTGGGAGCTGGCCGCAAAAGCACGTGATTGCCTCAGGCCCTATTCTGGTTCCCGGCGGCAGGCTGAGCCTGTGGTTAATTCTTCTTCCTGATGGGAAAATAGAGTGACCTGTGCCTGTCCCAACACCTAGATCTATTCTCTCATTGGTTTCCCCTCTTCCCGTTCATCCTCAGGACAAATTGCAACCTGTACAGAACAGGAGGTTAAAGGTGCTGATTCTCCAAGTAGGGAGATTGCTAGTGAAGTAGCTGGAATGGCGAACCCGAGCACAAGGAGATGAGAAATGAGGTGCGTTTTAGAAACCTTTCAAAATCACACGGTGTACCTTCTTCTGGGTTCCTCATGCAAGTTTTCGATGTAGGAAGATGCCCTTGAACCTGGAGATTTGGGACCCATGGGATGGGTACCATGCAGTATTACTTTAAAGGGTCTGCGTTTGCTCACCCAACCTCACCCAACCTCTCAGCCCCAAGAGTGTCCACCCTTATGTCTCATCCAGCTGTGGGTCTAGATATGGTCAATCCAGGTTGCATCACAGCCCCTGAACGAATTTTGTAAGAATTTCTCTCTCTTTCACTGTCTTTGTTTTACGGGTTTTTAAAAGTAATTTATTTTTATAATGGGGTTTAGCTGCTTTTCACGGCTGTGTTTATGCGGCTTTACACCCACTTGACTCACTTCCAGACAGATATCAATACATAGGTTTTAAGATTGTTACTAGTCACATATATTATTGTGCGGTGAATAGGGGGTGTTGGGTCCAGTTCACTGAGCAAGGAGTAGGTCTTGTCTATTACATATTGGGTGTATGGAACGGTATCTGAGCGAATTTGAACCCCTTGTTTTATGCATCACCCCACCTCACCTTTCCCGTTAAGCAGCCATAGTGTGTTTTCTAAACGTGTGATTCTGTTCTGTTCTGTAATTCAGTTCAAGTGTAGCGGTTTTTACATTCCCTCTATAAGTGATAGCTTATGATAAGTGTCTTTTTCTGTGTGACTTATTTCACTTAGAATCGTCGTAACTAAGTCCACTCAACTTGCTTCTACTAGCCTTATGACATTGATTTCATGTCTGAGTGATATTCCATTGTACATAAGGACCACAACTTCTTTATCCATTTTTCTCTTTCCTGGGATATTTAAGGTGTCATGAAGTGGAGGTTCTTGTCAACAGAGCAGCCCCAAACTTTGGGGTGCCTGTGTCTTGCTGATTTTTAGTTTTCCCAATTTATACGCCCATGAGTGGACGTGCCCTATGCTCCCTAAGCTGTGTTTTTTCGATGTTTCAGGACACACCGTACACTTCTCCAGAGTGGCTGTTGGCAACTTACATCCCGCCCATCAGCGTAGCAAGGCTGCCATTTCTCCATGGCCTGTCCTGCATTTCTGGTTTTGACACTTTTTGCAGCATGGCCCTTTTGACCCATGGGAAGCGAGACTTCTTTGTAGCGCTGATTTGCCTTTCCAGGTTGCTTGGTTGGCCAAAAAGTGCGTATGCGTTTTTTCCTGAATATATTCAGGAAAAAACGCATACGCCCTTCTTGGCCAAGGGCATCATTGTCGACGTTTTGCCGCTTTTCATGTGCTTTACAGGCGATTCGAATCTACCTCCTGAAATCTGTTTCCTGCAATTCTGCCTTGCTTTCAAATCCTCTTCGTTGCCTTCCCTCAATATATCTGTGGATGAGAGTTATCATTTATAACTCTGCGGGTTTGTGAATTGCAGTGTCCCTGAGCTCCATTTTTCAACTCGCTTTTTTGGTAGCTGGCCGCAAAAGCGCGGGATTGCCTCAGGCCCTATTGTGCTTCTGGGCGGCAGGCTGAGCCTGTGATTAATTCTTCTTCCTGATGGGAAAATAGAGTGACCTGTGCCTGTCCCAACACCTAGATCTAGTCTCTCATTGGTTGCCCCTCTTCCCGTTCATCCTCAGGACAAATTGCAACCTGTAGGGAACAGGAGGTTAAAGGTGCTGATTCTCCAAGTAAGTTGATTGCTAGTAAAGTAGCTGGAAAGGCGAACCCGAGCACAAGGAGATGAGAAATGGGGTGTGTTTTAGAAACCTTTCAAAATCACAGGGTGTACCATCTTCTGAGTTTCTCATGCATGTTTTCGATGTAGGAAGATGCCCTTGAACCTGGAGATTTGGGACCCATGGGATGGGTATCACGCAGTATTACTTTAAAGGGTCTGCGTTTGCTCACCCAACCTCTCAGCCCCAAGAGTGTCCACCCTTATGTCTCATCCAGCTGTGGGTCTAGATATGGTCAATCCAGGTGGCATCACAGCCCCTGAACGAATTTTGTAAGAATTTCTCTCTCTTTCACTGTCTTTGTTTTACGGGTTTTTAAAAGTAATTTATTTTTATAATGGGGTTTAGCTGCTTTTCACGGCTGTGTTTATGCGGATTTACACCCACTTGACTCACTTCCAGACAGATATCAATACATAGGTTTTAAGATTGTTACTAGTCACATATATTCTTGTGCGGTGAATAGGGGGTGTTGAGTCCAGTTCACGGAGCAAGTAGTAGGTCCTGTCTATTACATATTGGGTGTATGGAACGGTATCTGAGCAAATATGAACCCCTTGTTTTATGCATCACCCCACCTCACCTTTCCCGTTAAGCAGCCATAGTGTGTTTTCTAAACGTGTGACTCTGTTCTGTTTTGTAATTCAGTTCAAGTGTAGCGGTTTTTACATTCCCTCTATAAGTGATAGCTTATGATAAGTGTCTTTTTCTGTGTGACTTATTTCACTTAGAATCGTCGTACCTAAGTCCACTCATCTTTCTTCTACTAGCCTTATGACATTGATTTCATGTCTGAGTGATATTCCATTGTACATAAGGACCACACCTTTTTTATCCATTTTTCTCTTTCCTGGGATATTTAAGGTGTAATGAAGTGGAGGTTCTTGTCAACAGAGCAGCCCCAAACTTTGGGGTGCCTGTGTCTTGCTGATTTTTAGTTTTCCCAATTTATACGCCCATGAGTGGACGTGCCCTATGCTCACTAAGCTGTGTTTTTTCGATGTTTCAGGACACACCGTACACTTCTCCAGAGTGGCTGTTGGCAATTTACATCCCGCCCATCAGCGTAGCAAGGCTGCCATTTCTCCATGGCCTGTCCTGCATTTCTGGTTTTGACACTTTTTGCAGCATGGCCCTTTTGACCCATGGGAAGCGAGACTTCTTTGTAGCGCTGATTTGCCTTTCCAGGTTGCTTGGTTGGCCAAAAAGGGCGTATTCGTTTTTTCCTGAATATATTCAGGAAAAAACGCATACGCCCTTT
This sequence comes from Eschrichtius robustus, assembly GCF_028021215.1. Lineage (NCBI taxonomy): Eukaryota > Metazoa > Chordata > Mammalia > Artiodactyla > Eschrichtiidae > Eschrichtius > Eschrichtius robustus. Next base: position 1,166,199 of record NW_027175814.1, on the reverse strand, counting down.
TTGGCCAAGGGCATCATTGTCGACGTTTTGCCGCTTTTCATGTGCCTTAAAGGAGATTCGAATCTACCTCCTGAAATCTGTTTCCTGCAATTCTGACTTGCTTTCAAATCCTCTTCGTTGACTTCCCTCAATATATCTGTGGATGAGAGTTATCACTTATAACTCTGCGGGTTTGTGAATTGCAGTGTCCCTGAGCTCCATTTTTCAACTGTCTTTTTTGAGAGCTGCACGCAAAAGCACGGGATTGCCTCAGGCCCTATTCTGGTTCCTGGCAGCAGGCTGAGCCTGTGGTTAATTCTTCTTCCTGATGGGAAAATAGAGTGACCTGTTCCTGTCCCAACAGCTAGATCTAGTCTCTCATTGGTTGCCCCTCTTCCCGTTCATCCTCAGGACAAATTGCAACCTGTAGGGAACAGGAGGTTAAAGGTGCTGATTCCTCAAGTAGGGAGATTGCTAGTAAAGTAGCTGGAATGGCGAACCCGAGCACAAGGAGATGAGAAATGCGGTGCGTTTTAGAAACCTTTCAAAATCACACGGTGTACCATCTTGTGTGTTTCTCATGCATGTTTTCGATGTAGGAAGATGCCCTTGAACCTGGAGACTTGGGACCCATGGGATGGGTACCACGCAGTATTACTTTAAAGGGTCTGCGTTTGCTCACCCAACCTAACCCAACCTTTCAGCCCCAAGACTGTCCACCCTTATGTCTCATCCAGCTGTGCGTGTAGATATGGTCAATCCAGGTTGCATCACAGCCTCTGAACGAATTTTGTAAGAATTTCTCTCTCTTTCACTGTCTTTGTTTTACGGGTTTTTAAAAGTAATTTATTTTTATAATGGGGTTTAGCTGCTTTTCACGGCTGTGTTTATGCGGCTTTACACCCACTTGACTCACTTCCAGACAGATATCAATACATAGGTTTTAAGATTGTTACTAGTCACATATATTCTTGTGCGGTGAATAGGGGGTGTTGAGTCCAGTTCACTGAGCAAGGAGTAGGTCTTGTCTATTACATATTGGGTGTATGGAACGGTATCTGAGCGAATTTGAACCCCTTGTTTTATGCATCTCCCCACCTCACCTTTCCCGTGAAGCAGCCATAGTGTGTTTTCTAAACGTGTGATTCTGTTCTGTTCTGTAATTCAGTTCAAGTGTAGCGGGTTTTACATTCCCTCTATAAGTGATAGCTTATGATAAGTGTCTTTTTCTGTGTGACTTATTTCACTTAGAATCGTCGTACCTAAGTCCACTCATCTTGCTTCTACTAGCCTTATGACATTGATTTCATGTCTGAGTGATATTGCATTGTACATAAGGACCACAACTTCTTTATCCATTTTTCTCTTTCCTGGGATATTTAAGGTGTCATGAAGTGGAGGTTCTTGTCAACAGAGCAGCCCTAAACTTTGGGGTGCCTGTGTCTTGCTGATTTTTAGTTTTCCCAATTTATACGTCCATGAATGGACGTGCCCTATGCTCCCTAAGCTGTGTTTTTTCGATGTTTCAGGACACACCGTACACTTCTCCAGAGTGGCTGTTGGCAACTTACATCCCGCCCATCAGCGTAGCAAGGCTGCCATTTCTCCATGGCCTGTCCTGCATTTCTGGTTTTGACACTTTTTGCAGCATGGCCCTTTTGACCCATGGGAAGCGAGACTTCTTTGTAGCGCTGATTTGCCTTTCCAGGTTGCTTGGTTGGCCAAAAAGTGCGTATGCGTTTTTTCCTGAATATATTCAGGAAAAAACGCATACGCCCTTCTTGGCCAAGGGCATCATTGTCGACGTTTTGCCGCTTTTCATGTGCTTTACAGGCGATTCGAATCTACCTCCTGAAATCTGTTTCCTGCAATTCTGCCTTGCTTTCAAATCCTCTTCGTTGCCTTCCCTCAATATATCTGTGGATGAGAGTTATCATTTATAACTCTGCGGGTTTGTGAATTGCAGTGTCCCTGAGCTCCATTTTTCAACTCGCTTTTTTGGGAGATGGCCGCAAAAGCGCGGGATTGCCTCAGGTCCTATTGTGCTTCTGGGCGGCAGGCTGAGCCTGTGATTAATTCTTCTTCCTGATGGGAAAATAGAGTGACCTGTGCCTGTCCCAACACCTAGATCTAGTCTCTCATTGGTTGCCCCTCTTCCCGTTCATCCTCAGGACAAATTGCAACCTGTAGGGAACAGGAGGTTAAAGGTGCTGATTCTCCAAGTAAGTTGATTGCTAGTAAAGTAGCTGGAAAGGCGAACCCGAGCACAAGGAGATGAGAAATGGGGTGTGTTTTAGAAACCTTTCAAAATCACACGGTGTACCATCTTCTGAGTTTCTCATGCATGTTTTCGATGTAGGAAGATGCCCTTGAACCTGGAGATTTGGGACCCATGGGATGGGTATCACGCAGTATTACTTTAAAGGGTCTGCGTTTGCTCACCCAACCTCTCAGCCCCAAGAGTGTCCACCCTTATGTCTCATCCAGCTGTGGGTCTAGATATGGTCAATCCAGGTGGCATCACAGCCCCTGAACGAATTTTGTAAGAATTTCTCTCTCTTTCACTGTCTTTGTTTTACGGGTTTTTAAAAGTAATTTATTTTTATAATGGGGTTTAGCTGCTTTTCACGGCTGTGTTTATGCGGATTTACACCCACTTGACTCACTTCCAGACAGATATCAATACATAGGTTTTAAGATTGTTACTAGTCACATATATTCTTGTGCGGTGAATAGGGCGTGTTGAGTCCAGTTCACTGAGCAAGGAGTAGGTCTTGTCTATTACATATTGGGTGTATGGAACGGTATCTGAGCGAATTTGAAACCCTTGTTTTATGCATCACCCCACCTCACCTTTCCCGTTAAGCAGCCATAGTGTGTTTTCTAAACGTGTGATTCTGTTCTGTTTTGTAATTCAGTTCAAGTGTAGCGGTTTTTACATTCCCTCTATAAGTGATAGCTTATGATAAGTGTCTTTTTCTGTGTGACTTATTTCACTTAGAATCGTCGTACCTAAGTCCACTAATCTTGCTTCTACTAGCCTTATGACATTGATTTCATGTCTGAGTGATATTGCATTGTACATAAGGACCACAACTTTTTTATCCATTTTTCTCTTTCCTGGGATATTTAAGGTGTCATGAAGTGGAGGTTCTTGTCAACAGAGCAGCCCTAAACTTTGGGGTGCCTGTGTCTTGCTGATTTTTAGTTTTCCCAATTTATACGCCCATGAGTGGATGTGCCCTATGCTCCCTAAGCTGTGTTTTTTCGATATTTCAGGACACACCGTACACTTCTCCAGAGTGGCTGTTGGCAATTAACATCCCGCCCATCAGCGTAGCAAGGCTGCCATTTCTCCATGGCCTGTCCTGCATTTCTGGTTTTGACACTTTTTGCAGCATGACCCTTTTGACCGATGGGAAGCGAGACTTCTTTGTAGCACTGATTTGCCTTTCTAGGTTGCTTGGTTGGCCAAAAAGGGCGTATGCGTTTTTTCCTGAATATATTCAGGAAAAAACGCATACGCCCTTTTTGGCCAAGGGCATCATTGTCGACGTTTTGCCGCTTTTCATGTGCTTTAAATGCGATTCAAATCTACCTCCTGAAATGTGTTTCCTGCAATTCTGCCTTGCTTTCAAATCCTCTTCGTTGCCTTCCCTCAATATATTTGTGGACGAGAGTTATCATTTATGACTCAGCGGGTTTGTGAATGGCAGTCCCCCTGAGCTCCATTTTTCAAATGTCTTTTTTGGGAGCTGGCCGCAAAAGCACGGGATTGCCTCAGGCCCTATTCTGGTTCCCGGCGGCAGGCTGAGCCTGTGGTTAATTCTTCTTCCTGATGGGAAAATAGAGTGACCTGTGCCTGTCCCAACACCTAGATCTATTCTCTCATTGGTTTCCCCTCTTCCCGTTCATCCTCAGGACAAATTGCAACCTGTACAGAACAGGAGGTTAAAGGTGCTGATTCTCCAAGTAGGGAGATTGCTAGTGAAGTAGCTGGAATGGCGAACCCGAGCACAAGGAGATGAGAAATGAGGTGCGTTTTAGAAACCTTTCAAAATCACACGGTGTACCTTCTTCTGGGTTCCTCATGCAAGTTTTCGATGTAGGAAGATGCCCTTGAACCTGGAGATTTGGGACCCATGGGATGGGTACCATGCAGTATTACTTTAAAGGGTCTGCGTTTGCTCACCCAACCTAACCCAAACTTTCAGCCCCAAGACTGTCCACCCTTATGTCTCATCCAGCTGTGCGTGTAGATATGGTCAATCCAGGTTGCATCACAGCCTCTGAACGAATTTTGTAAGAATTTCTCTCTCTTTCACTGTCTTTGTTTTACGGGTTTTTAAAAGTAATTTATTTTTATAATGGGGTTTAGCTGCTTTTCACGGCTGTGTTTATGCGGATTTACACCCACTTGACTCACTTCCAGACAGATATCAATACATAGGTTTTAAGATTGTTACTAGTCACATATATTCTTGTGCGGTGAATAGGGGGTGTTGAGTCCAGTTCACTGAGCAAGGAGTAGGTCTTGTCTATTACATATTGGGTGTATGGAACGGTATCTGAGCGAATTTGAACCCCTTGTTTTATGCATCTCCCCACCTCACCTTTCCCGTGAAGCAGCCATAGTGTGTTTTCTAAACGTGTGATTCTGTTCTGTTCTGTAATTCAGTTCAAGTGTAGCGGGTTTTACATTCCCTCTATAAGTGATAGCTTATGATAAGTGTCTTTTTCTGTGTGACTTATTTCACTTAGAATCGTCGTACCTAAGTCCACTCATCTTGCTTCTACTAGCCTTATGACATTGATTTCATGTCTGAGTGATATTGCATTGTACATAAGGACCACAACTTCTTTATCCATTTTTCTCTTTCCTGGGATATTTAAGGTGTCATGAAGTGGAGGTTCTTGTCAACAGAGCAGCCCTAAACTTTGGGGTGCCTGTGTCTTGCTGATTTTTAGTTTTCCCAATTTATACGTCCATGAATGGACGTGCCCTATGCTCCCTAAGCTGTGTTTTTTCGATGTTTCAGGACACACCGTACACTTCTCCAGAGTGGCTGTTGGCAACTTACATCCCGCCCATCAGCGTAGCAAGGCTGCCATTTCTCCATGGCCTGTCCTGCATTTCTGGTTTTGACACTTTTTGCAGCATGGCCCTTTTGACCCATGGGAAGCGAGACTTCTTTGTAGCGCTGATTTGCCTTTCCAGGTTGCTTGGTTGGCCAAAAAGTGCGTATGCGTTTTTTCCTGAATATATTCAGGAAAAAACGCATACGCCCTTCTTGGCCAAGGGCATCATTGTCGACGTTTTGCCGCTTTTCATGTGCTTTACAGGCGATTCGAATCTACCTCCTGAAATCTGTTTCCTGCAATTCTGCCTTGCTTTCAAATCCTCTTCGTTGCCTTCCCTCAATATATCTGTGGATGAGAGTTATCATTTATAACTCTGCGGGTTTGTGAATTGCAGTGTCCCTGAGCTCCATTTTTCAACTCGCTTTTTTGGGAGATGGCCGCAAAAGCGCGGGATTGCCTCAGGTCCTATTGTGCTTCTGGGCGGCAGGCTGAGCCTGTGATTAATTCTTCTTCCTGATGGGAAAATAGAGTGACCTGTGCCTGTCCCAACACCTAGATCTAGTCTCTCATTGGTTGCCCCTCTTCCCGTTCATCCTCAGGACAAATTGCAACCTGTAGGGAACAGGAGGTTAAAGGTGCTGATTCTCCAAGTAAGTTGATTGCTAGTAAAGTAGCTGGAAAGGCGAACCCGAGCACAAGGAGATGAGAAATGGGGTGTGTTTTAGAAACCTTTCAAAATCACACGGTGTACCATCTTCTGAGTTTCTCATGCATGTTTTCGATGTAGGAAGATGCCCTTGAACCTGGAGATTTGGGACCCATGGGATGGGTATCACGCAGTATTACTTTAAAGGGTCTGCGTTTGCTCACCCAACCTCTCAGCCCCAAGAGTGTCCACCCTTATGTCTCATCCAGCTGTGGGTCTAGATATGGTCAATCCAGGTGGCATCACAGCCCCTGAACGAATTTTGTAAGAATTTCTCTCTCTTTCACTGTCTTTGTTTTACGGGTTTTTAAAAGTAATTTATTTTTATAATGGGGTTTAGCTGCTTTTCACGGCTGTGTTTATGCGGATTTACACCCACTTGACTCACTTCCAGACAGATATCAATACATAGGTTTTAAGATTGTTACTAGTCACATATATTCTTGTGCGGTGAATAGGGCGTGTTGAGTCCAGTTCACTGAGCAAGGAGTAGGTCTTGTCTATTACATATTGGGTGTATGGAACGGTATCTGAGCGAATTTGAAACCCTTGTTTTATGCATCACCCCACCTCACCTTTCCCGTTAAGCAGCCATAGTGTGTTTTCTAAACGTGTGATTCTGTTCTGTTTTGTAATTCAGTTCAAGTGTAGCGGTTTTTACATTCCCTCTATAAGTGATAGCTTATGATAAGTGTCTTTTTCTGTGTGACTTATTTCACTTAGAATCGTCGTACCTAAGTCCACTAATCTTGCTTCTACTAGCCTTATGACATTGATTTCATGTCTGAGTGATATTGCATTGTACATAAGGACCACAACTTTTTTATCCATTTTTCTCTTTCCTGGGATATTTAAGGTGTCATGAAGTGGAGGTTCTTGTCAACAGAGCAGCCCTAAACTTTGGGGTGCCTGTGTCTTGCTGATTTTTAGTTTTCCCAATTTATACGCCCATGAGTGGATGTGCCCTATGCTCCCTAAGCTGTGTTTTTTCGATATTTCAGGACACACCGTACACTTCTCCAGAGTGGCTGTTGGCAATTAACATCCCGCCCATCAGCGTAGCAAGGCTGCCATTTCTCCATGGCCTGTCCTGCATTTCTGGTTTTGACACTTTTTGCAGCATGACCCTTTTGACCGATGGGAAGCGAGACTTCTTTGTAGCACTGATTTGCCTTTCTAGGTTGCTTGGTTGGCCAAAAAGGGCGTATGCGTTTTTTCCTGAATATATTCAGGAAAAAACGCATACGCCCTTTTTGGCCAAGGGCATCATTGTCGACGTTTTGCCGCTTTTCATGTGCTTTAAATGCGATTCAAATCTACCTCCTGAAATGTGTTTCCTGCAATTCTGCCTTGCTTTCAAATCCTCTTCGTTGCCTTCCCTCAATATATTTGTGGACGAGAGTTATCATTTATGACTCAGCGGGTTTGTGAATGGCAGTCCCCCTGAGCTCCATTTTTCAAATGTCTTTTTTGGGAGCTGGCCGCAAAAGCACGGGATTGCCTCAGGCCCTATTCTGGTTCCCGGCGGCAGGCTGAGCCTGTGGTTAATTCTTCTTCCTGATGGGAAAATAGAGTGACCTGTGCCTGTCCCAACACCTAGATCTATTCTCTCATTGGTTTCCCCTCTTCCCGTTCATCCTCAGGACAAATTGCAACCTGTACAGAACAGGAGGTTAAAGGTGCTGATTCTCCAAGTAGGGAGATTGCTAGTGAAGTAGCTGGAATGGCGAACCCGAGCACAAGGAGATGAGAAATGAGGTGCGTTTTAGAAACCTTTCAAAATCACACGGTGTACCTTCTTCTGGGTTCCTCATGCAAGTTTTCGATGTAGGAAGATGCCCTTGAACCTGGAGATTTGGGACCCATGGGATGGGTACCATGCAGTATTACTTTAAAGGGTCTGCGTTTGCTCACCCAACCTAACCCAAACTTTCAGCCCCAAGACTGTCCACCCTTATGTCTCATCCAGCTGTGCGTGTAGATATGGTCAATCCAGGTTGCATCACAGCCTCTGAACGAATTTTGTAAGAATTTCTCTCTCTTTCACTGTCTTTGTTTTACGGGTTTTTAAAAGTAATTTATTTTTATAATGGGGTTTAGCTGCTTTTCACGGCTGTGTTTATGCGGATTTACACCCACTTGACTCACTTCCAGACAGATATCAATACATAGGTTTTAAGATTGTTACTAGTCACATATATTCTTGTGCGGTGAATAGGGGGTGTTGAGTCCAGTTCACTGAGCAAGGAGTAGGTCTTGTCTATTACATATTGGGTGTATGGAACGGTATCTGAGCGAATTTGAAACCCTTGTTTTATGCATCACCCCACCTCACCTTTCCCGTTAAGCAGCCATATTGTGTTTTCTAAACGTGTGATTCTGTTTTGTTCTGTAATTCAGTTCAAGTGTAGCGGTTTTTACATTCCCTCTATAAGTGATAGCTTATGATAAGTGTCTTTTTCTGTGTGACTTATTTCACTTAGAATCGTCGTACCTAAGTCCACTCATCTTGCTTCTACTAGCCTTATGACATTGATTTCATGTCTCAGTGATATTGCATTGTACATAAGGACCACAACTTCTTTATCCATTTTTCTCTTTCCTGGGATATTTAAGGTGTCATGAAGTGGAGGTTCTTGTCAACAGAGCAGCCCTAAACTTTGGGGTGCCTGTGTCTTGCTGATTTTTAGTTTTCCCAATTTATACGCCCATGAGTGGACGTGCCCTATGCTCCCTAAGCTGTGTTTTTTCGATGTTTCAGGACACACCGTACACTTCTCCAGAGTGGCTGTTGGCAACTTACATCCCGCCCATCAGCGTAGCAAGGCTGCCATTTCTCCATGGCCTGTCCTGCATTTCTGGTTTTGACACATTTTGCAGCATGGCCCTTTTGACCGATGGGAAGCGAGACTTCTTTGTAGCGCTGATTTGCCTTTCCAGGAAAAACGCATACGCCCTTCTTGGCCAAGGGCATCATTGTCGACGTTTTGCCGCTTTTCATGTGCTTTACAGGCGATTCGAATCTACCTCCTGAAATCTGTTTCCTGCAATTCTGCCTTGCTTTCAAATCCTCTTCGTTGCCTTCCCTCAATATATTTGTGGACGAGAGTTATCATTTATAACTCAGCAGGTTTGTGAATGGCAGTCCCCCTGAGCTCCATTTTTCAACTGTCTTTTTTGGGAGCTGGCCGCAAAAGCACGGGATTGCCTCAGGCCCTATTCTGGTTCCCGGCGGCAGGCTGAGCCTGTGGTTAATTCTTCTTCCTGATGGGAAAATAGAGTGACCTGTGCCTGTCCCAACACCTAGATCTATTCTCTCATTGGTTTCCCCTCTTCCCGTTCATCCTCAGGACAAATTGCAACCTGTACAGAACAGGAGGTTAAAGGTGCTGATTCTCCAAGTAGGGAGATTGCTAGTGAAGTAGCTGGAATGGCGAACCCGAGCACAAGGAGATGAGAAATGAGGTGCGTTTTAGAAACCTTTCAAAATCACACGGTGTACCTTCTTCTGGGTTCCTCATTCAAGTTTTCGATGTAGGAAGATGCCCTTGAACCTGGAGATTTGGGACCCATGGGATGGGTACCATGCAGTAATACTTTAAAGGGTCTGCGTTTGCTCACCCAACCTCACCCAACCTCTCAGCCCCAAGAGTGTCCACCCTTATGTCTCATCCAGCTGTGGGTCTAGATATGGTCAATCCAGGTTGCATCACAGCCCCTGAACGAATTTTGTAAGAATTTCTCTCTCTTTCACTGTCTTTGTTTTACGGGTTTTTAAAAGTAATTAATTTTTATAATGGGGTTTAGCTGCTTTTCACGGCTGTGTTTATGCGGCTTTACACCCACTTGACTCACTTCCAGACAGATATCAATACATAGGTTTTAAGATTGTTACTAGTCACATATATTCTTGTGCGGTGAATAGGGGGTGTTGAGTCCAGTTCACTGAGCAAGGAGTAGGTCTTGTCTATTACATATTGGGTGTATGGAACGGTATCTGAGCGAATTTGAACCCCTTGTTTTATGCATCACCCCACCTCACCTTTCCCGTTAAGCAGCCATAGTGTGTTTTCTAAACGTGTGACTCTGTTCTGTTTTGTAATTCAGTTCAAGTGTAGCAGTTTTTACATTCCCTCTATAAGTGATAGCTTATGATAAGTGTCTTTTTCTGTGTGACTTATTTCACTTAGAATCATCGTACCTAAGTCCACTCATCTTGCTTCTACTAGCCTTATGACATTGATTTCATGTCTGAGTGATATTGCATTGTACATAAGGACCACAACTTCTTTATCCATTTTTCTCTTTCCTGGGATATTTAAGGTGTCATGAAGTGGAGGTTCTTGTCAACAGAGCAGCCCCAAACTTTGGGGTGCCTGTGTCTTGCTGATTTTTAGTTTTCCCAATTTATACGCCCATGAGTGGACGTGCCCTATGCTCCCTAAGCTGTGTTTTTTCGATGTTTCAGGACACACCGTACACTTCTCCAGAGTGGCTGTTGGCAATTTACATCCCGCCCATCAGCGTAGCAAGGCTGCCATTTCTCCATGGCCTGTCCTGCATTTCTGGTTTGACATTTTTGCAGCATGGCCCTTTTGACCGATGGGAAGCGAGACTTCTTTGTAGCGCTGATTTGCCTTTCCAGGTTGCTTGGTTGGCCAAAAAGTGCGTATGCGTTTTTTCCTGAATATATTCAGGAAAAAACGCATACGCCCTTGTTGGCCAAGGGCATCATTGTCGACGTTTTGCCGCTTTTCATGTGCTTTACAGGCGATTCGAATCTACCTCCTGAAATCTGTTTCCTGCAATTCTGCCTTGCTTTCAAATCCTCTTCGTTGCCTTCCCTCAATATATCTGTGGATGAGAGTTATCATTTATAACTCTGCGGGTTTGTGAATTGCAGTGTCCCTGAGCTCCATTTTTCAACTCGCTTTTTTGGGAGCTGGCCGCAAAAGCGCGGGATTGCCTCAGGCCCTATTGTGCTTCTGGGCGGCAGGCTGAGCCTGTGATTAATTCTTCTTCCTGATGGGAAAATAGAGTGACCTGTGCCTGTCCCAACACCTAGATCTAGTCTCTCATTGGTTGCCCCTCTTCCCGTTCATCCTCAGGACAAATTGCAACCTGTAGGGAACAGGAGGTTAAAGGTGCTGATTCTCCAAGTAAGTTGATTGCTAGTAAAGTAGCTGGAAAGGCGAACCCGAGCACAAGGAGATGAGAAATGGGGTGTGTTTTAGAAACCTTTCAAAATCACAGGGTGTACCATCTTCTGAGTTTCTCATGCATGTTTTCGATGTAGGAAGATGCCCTTGAACCTGGAGATTTGGGACCCATGGGATGGGTATCACGCAGTATTACTTTAAAGGGTCTGCGTTTGCTCACCCAACCTCTCAGCCCCAAGAGTGTCCACCCTTATGTCTCATCCAGCTGTGGGTCTAGATATGGTCAATCCAGGTTGCATCACAGCCCCTGAACGAATTTTGTAAGAATTTCTCTCTGTTTCACTGTCTTTGTTTTACGGGTTTTTAAAAGTAATTTATTTTTATAATGGGGTTTAGCTGCTTTTCACGGCTGTGTTTATGCGGATTTACACCCACTTGACTCACTTCCAGACAGATATCAATACATAGGTTTTAAGATTGTTACTAGTCACATATATTCTTGTGCGGTGAATAGGGGGTGTTGAGTCCAGTTCACTGAGCAAGGAGTAGGTCTTGTCTATTACATATTGGGTGTATGGAACGGTATCTGAGCGAATTTGAAACCCTTGTTTTATGCATCACCCCACCTCACCTTTCCCGTTAAGCAGCCATAGTGTGTTTTCTAAACGTGTGATTCTGTTCTGTTCTGTAATTCAGTTCAAGTGTAGCGGTTTTTACATTCCCTCTATAAGTGATAGCTTATGATAAGTGTCTTTTTCTGTGTGACTTATTTCACTTAGAATCGTCGTACCTAAGTCCACTCATCTTGCTTCTACTAGCCTTATGACATTGATTTCATGTCTGAGTGATATTGCATTGTACATAAGGACCACAACTTCTTTATCCATTTTTCTCTTTCCTGGGATATTTAAGGTGTCATGAAGTGGAGGTTCTTGTCAACAGAGCAGCCCTAAACTTTGGGGTGCCTGTGTCTTGCTGATTTTTAGTTTTCCCAATTTATACGCCCATGAGTGGACGTGCCCTATGCTCCCTAAGCTGTGTTTTTTCGATGTTTCAGGACACACCGTACACTTCTCCACAGTGGCTGTTGGCAACTTACATCCCGCTCATCAGCGTAGCAAGGCTGCCATTTCTCCATGGCCTGTCCTGCATTTCTGGTTTTGACACTTTTTGCAGCATGGCCCTTTTGACCGATGGGAAGCGAGACTTCTTTGTAGCGCTGATTTGCCTTTCCAGGTTGCTTGGTTGGCCAAAAAGTGCGTATGCGTTTTTTCCTGAATATATTCAGGAAAAAACGCATACGCCCTTCTTGGCCAAGGGCATCATTGTCGACGTTTTGCCGCTTTTCATGTGCTTTACAGGCGCTTCGAATCTACCTCCTGAAATCTATTTCCTTCAATTCTGCCTTGCTTTCAAATCCTCTTCGTTGACTTCCCTCAATATATCTGTGGATGAGAGTTATCACTTATAACTCTGCGGGTTTGTGAATTGCAGTGTCCCTGAGCTCCATTTTTCAACTCGCTTTTTTGGGAGCTGGCCGCAAAAGCGCGGGATTGCCTCAGGCCCTACCGTTCTTCTGGGCGGCAGGCTGAGCCTGTGATTAATTCTTGTTCCTGATGGGAAAATAGAGTGACCTGTGCCTGTCCCAACACCTAGATCTAGTCTCTCATTGGTTGCCCCTCTTCCCGTTCATCCTCAGGACAAATTGCAACCTGTAGGGAACAGGAGGTTAAAGGTGCTGATTCTCCAAGTAGGGAGATTGCTAGTAAAGTAGCTGGAATGGCGAACCCGAGCACAAGGAGATGAGAAATGAGGTGCGTTTTAGGAACCTTTCAAAATCACACGGTGTACCATCTTCTGAGTTTCTCATGCATGTTTTCGATGTAGGAAGATGCCCTTGAACCTGGAGACTTGGGACCCATGGGATGGGTACCACGCAGTATTACTTTAAAGGGTCTGCGTTTGCTCACCCAACCTAACCCAACCTTTCAGCCCCAAGACTGTCCACCCTTATGTCTCATCCAGCTGTGCGTGTAGATATGGTCAATCCAGGTTGCATCACAGCCTCTGAACGAATTTTGTAAGAATTTCTCTCTCTTTCACTGTCTTTGTTTTACGGGTTTTTAAAAGTAATTTATTTTTATAATGGGGTTTAGCTGCTTTTCACGGCTGTGTTTATGCGGCTTTACACCCATTTGACTCACTTCCAGACAGATATCAATACATAGGTTTTAAGATTGTTACTAGTCACATATATTCTTGTGCGGTGAATAGGGGGTGTTGAGTCCAGTTCACTGAGCAAGGAGTAGGTCTTGTCTATTACATATTGGGTGTATGGAACGGTATCTGAGCGAATTTGAACCCCTTGTTTTATGCATCACCCCACCTCACCTTTCCCGTGAAGCAGCCATAGTGTGTTTTCTAAACGTGTGATTCTGTTCTGTTCTGTAATTCAGTTCAAGTGTAGCGGTTTTTACATTCCCTCTATAAGTGATAGCTTATGATAAGTGTCTTTTTCTGTGTGACTTATTTCACTTAGAATCGTCGTACCTAAGTCCACTCATCTTGCTTCTACTAGCCTTATGACATTGATTTCATGTCTGAGTGATATTGCATTGTACATAAGGACCACAACTTCTTTATCCATTTTTCTCTTTCCTGGGATATTTAAGGTGTCATGAAGTGGAGGTTCTTGTCAACAGAGCAGCCCTAAACTTTGGGGTGCCTGTGTCTTGCTGATTTTTAGTTTTCCCAATTTATACGTCCATGAATGGACGTGCCCTATGCTCCCTAAGCTGTGTTTTTTCGATGTTTCAGGACACACCGTACACTTCTCCAGAGTGGCTGTTGGCAATTAACATCCCGCCCATCAGCGTAGCAAGGCTGCCATTTCTCCATGGCCTGTCCTGCATTTCTGGTTTTGACACTTTTTGCAGCATGACCCTTTTGACCGATGGGAAGCGAGACTTCTTTGTAGCGCTGATTTGCCTTTCCAGGTTGCTTGGTTGGCCAAAAAGGGCGTATGCGTTTTTTCCTGAATATATTCAGGAAAAAACGCATACGCCCTTTTTGGCCAAGGGCATCATTGTCGACGTTTTGCCGCTTTTCATGTGCTTTACAGGCGATTCGAATCTACCTCCTGAAATCTGTTTCCTGCAATTCTGCCTTGCTTTCAAATCCTCTTCGTTGCCTTCCCTCAATATATCTGTGGATGAGAGTTATCATTTATAACTCTGCGGGTTTGTGAATTGCAGTGCCCCTGAGCTCCATTTTTCAACTCGCTTTTTTGGGAGCTGGCCGCAAAAGCGCGGGATTGCCTCAGGCCCTATTCCGCTTCTGGGCGGCAGGCTGAGCCTGTGGTTAATTCTTCTTCCTGATGGGAAAATAGAGTGACCTGTGCCTGTCCCAACACCTAGATCTAGTCTCTCATTGGTTGCCCCTCTTCCCGTTCATCCTCAGGACAAATTGCAACCTGTAGGGAACAGAGGTTAAAGGTGCTGATTCTCCAAGTAAGTTGATTGCTAGTAAAGTAGCTGGAAAGGCGAAGCCGAGCACAAGGAGATGAGAAATGGGGTGTGTTTTAGAAACCTTTCAAAATCACACGGTGTACCATCTTCTGAGTTTCTCATGCATGTTTTCGATGTAGGAAGATGCCCTTGAACCTGGAGATTTGGGACCCATGGGATGGGTACCACGCAGTATTACTTTAAAGGGTCTGCGTTTGCTCACCCAACCTCTCAGCCCCAAGAGTGTCCACCCTTATGTCTCATCCAGCTGTGGGTCTAGATATGGTCAATCCAGGTTGCATCTCAGCCCCTGATCGAATTTTGTAAGAATTTCTCTCTCTTTCACTGTCTTTGTTTTACGGGTTTTTAAAAGTAATTTATTTTTATAATGGGGTTTAGCTGCTTTTCACGGCTGTGTTTATGCGGATTTACGCCCACTTGACTCACTTTCAGCCAGATATCAATACATAGGTTTTAAGATTGTTACTAGTCATATATATTCTTGTGCGGTGAATAGGGGGTGTTGAGTCCAGTTCACTGAGCAAGGAGTAGGTCTTGTCTATTACATATTGGGTGTATGGAACGGTATCTGAGCGAATTTGAACCCCTTGTTTTATGCATCACCCCACCTCACCTTTCCCGTTAAGCAGCCATAGTGTGTTTTCTAAACGTGTGACTCTGTTCTGTTTTGTAATTCAGTTCAAGTGTAGCGGTTTTTACATTCCCTCTATAAGTGATAGCTTATGATAAGTGTCTTTTTCTGTGTGACTTATTTCACTTAGAATCGTCGTACCTAAGTCCACTCATCTTGCTTCTACTAGCCTTATGATATTGATTTCATGTCTGAGTGATATTCCATTGTACATAAGGACCACAACTTTTTTATCCATTTTTCTCTTTCCTGGGATATTTAAGGTGTCATGAAGTGGAGGTTCTTGTCAACAGAGCAGCCCCAAACTTTGGGGTGCCTGTGTCTTGCTCATTTTTAGTTTTTCCAATTTATACGCCCATGAGTGGACGTGCCCTATGCTCCCTAAGCTGTGTTTTTTCGATGTTTCAGGACACACTGTACACTTCTCCAGAGTGGCTGTTGGCAATTTACATACCGCCCATCAGCGTAGCAATGCTGCCATTTCTCCATGGCCTGTCCTGCATTTCTGGTTTTGACACTTTTTGCAGCATGTCCCTTTTGGCCGATGGGAAGCGAGACTTCTTTGTAGCGCTGATTTGCCTTTCCAGGTTGCTTGGTTGGCCAAAAAGGGCGTATGCGTTTTTTCCTGAATATATTCAGGAAAAAACGCATACGCCCTTTTTGGCCAAGGGCATCATTGTCGACGTTTTGCCGCTTTTCATGTGCTTTACAGGCGATTCGAATCTATCTCCTGAAATCTGTTGCCTGCAATTCTGCCTTGCTTTCAAATCCTCTTCGTTGCCTTCCCTCAATATATCTGTGGATGAGAGTTATCACTTATAACTCTGCGGGTTTGTGAATTGCAGTGTCCCTGAGCTCCATTTTTCAACTGTCTTTTTTGAGAGCTGGCCGCAAAAGCACGGGATTGCCTCAGGCCCTATTCTGGTTCCTGGCAGCAGGCTGAGCCTGTGGTTAATTCTTCTTCCTGATGGGAAAATGAGTGACCTGTGCCTGTCCCAACAGCTAGATCTAGTCTCTCATTGGTTGCCCCTCCTCCCGTTCATCCTCAGGACAAATTGCAACCTGTAGGGAACAGGAGGTTAAAGGTGCTGATTCTCCAAGTAGGGAGATTGCTAGTAAAGTAGCTGGAATGGCGAACCCGAGCACAAGGAGATGAGAAATGAGGTGCGTTTTAGAAACCTTTCAAAATCACACGGTGTACCATCTTCTGAGTTTCTCATGCATGTTTTCGATGTAGGAAGATGCCCTTGAACCTGGAGATTTGGGACCCATGGGATGGGTTCCATGCAGTATTACTTTAAAGGGTCTGCGTTTGCTCACCCAACCTCACCCAACCTCTCAGCCCCAAGAGTGTCCACCCTTATGTCTCATCCAGCTGTGGGTCTAGATATGGTCAATCCAGGTTGCATCACAGCCCCTGAACGAATTTTGTAAGAATTTCTCTCTCTTTCACTGTCTTTGTTTTACAGGTTTTTAAAAGTAATTTATTTTTATAATGGGGTTTAGCTGCTTTTCACGGCTGTGTTTATGCGGCTTTACACCCACTTGACTCACTTCCAGACAGATATCAATACATAGGTTTTAAGATTGTTACTAGTCACATATATTCTTGTGCGGTGAATAGGGGGTGTTGAGTCCAGTTCACTGAGCAAGGAGTAGGTCTTGTCTATTACATATTGGGTGTATGGAACGGTATCTGAGCGAATTTGAAACCCTTGTTTTATGCATCACCCCACCTCACCTTTCCCTTTAAGCAGCCATAGTGTGTTTTCTAAACGTGTGATTCTGTTCTGTTCTGTAATTCAGTTCAAGTGTAGCGGTTTTTACATTCCCTCTATAAGTGATAGCTTATGATAAGTGTCTTTTTCTGTGTGACTTATTTCACTTAGAATCGTCGTACCTAAGTCCACTAATCTTGCTTCTACTAGCCTTATGACATTGATTTCATGTCTGAGTGATATTCCATTGTACATAAGGACCACAACTTCTTTATCCATTTTTCTCTTTCCTGGGATATTTAAGGTGTCATGAAGTGGAGGTTCTTGTCAACAGAGCAGCCCTAAACTTTGGGGTGCCTGTGTCTTGCTGATTTTTAGTTTTCCCAATTTATACGTCCATGAGTGGACGTGCCCTATGCTCCCTAAGCTGTGTTTTTTCGATGTTTCAGGACACACCGTACACTTCTCCAGAGTGGCTGTTGGCAACTTATATCCCGCCCATCAGCGTAGCAAGGCTGCCATTTCTCCATGGCCTGTCCTGCATTTCTGGTTTTGACACTTTTTGCAGCATGGCCCTTTTGACCGATGGGAAGCGAGACTTCTTTGTAGCGCTGATTTGCCTTTCCAGGTTGCTTGGTTGGCCAAAAAGGGCGTATGCGTTTTTTCCTGAATATATTCAGGAAAAAACGCATACGCCCTTTTTGGCCAAGGGCATCATTGTCGACGTTTTGCCGCTTTTCATGTGCTTTAAAGGCGATTCGAATCTACCTCCTGAAACCTGTTTCCTGCAATTCTGCCTTGCTTTCAAATCCTCTTTGTTGCCTTCCCTCAATATATTTGTGGACGAGAGTTATCATTTATAACTCAGCAGGTTTGTGAATGGCAGTGCCCCTGAGCTCCTTTTTTCAACTGTATTTTTTGGGAGCTGGCCGCAAAAGCACGGGATTGCCTCAGGCCCTATTCTGGTTCCCGGCGGCAGGCTGAGCCTGTGGTTAATTCTTTTTCCTAATGGGAAAATAGAGTGACCTGTGCCTGTCCCAACACCTAGATCTAGTCTCTCATTGGTTGCCCCTCTTCCCGTTCATCCTCAGGACAAATTGCAACCTGTACAGAACAGGAGGTTAAAGGTGCTGATTCTCCAAGTAGGGAGATTGCTAGTGAAGTAGCTGGAATGGCGAACCCGAGCACAAGGAGATGAGAAATGAGGTGCGTTTCAGAAACCTTTCAAAATCACATGGTGTACTTTCTTCTGGGTTCCTCATGCAAGTTTTCGATGTAGGAAGATGCCCTTGAACCTGGAGATTTGGGACCCATGGGATGGGTACCATGCAGTATTACTTTAAAGGGTCTGCGTTTGCTCACCCAACCTCACCCAACCTCTCAGCCCCAAGAGTGTCCACCCTTATGTCTCATCCAGGTGTGGGTCTAGATATGGTCAATCCAGGTTGCATATCAGCCCCTGAACGAATTTTGTAAGAATTTCTCTCTCTTTCACTGTCTTTGTTTTACAGGTTTTTAAAAGTAATTTATTTTTATAATGGGGTTTAGCTGCTTCTCACGGCTGTGTTTATGCGGCTTTACACCCACTTGAATCACTTCCAGACAGATATCAATACATAGGTTTTATGATTGTTACTAGTCATATATATTCTTGTGCGGTGAATAGGGGCTGTTGAGTCCAGTTCACTTAGCAAGGAGTAGGTCTTGTCTATTACATATTGGGTGTATGGAACGGTATCTGAGCGAATTTGAACCCCTTGTTTTATGCATCACCCCACCTCACCTTTCCCGTTAAGCAGCCATAGTGTGATTTCTAAACGTGTGACTCTGTTCTGTTTTGTAATTCAGTTCAAGTGTAGCGGTTTTTACATTCCCTCTATAAGTGATAGCTTATGATAAGTGTCTTTTTCTGTGTGACTTATTTCACTTAGAATCGTCGTACCTAAGTCCACTCATCTTGCTTCTACTACCTTATGACATTGATTTCATGTCTGAGTGATATTCCATTGTACATAAGGACCACAACTTTTTTATCCATTTTTCTCTTTCCTGGGATATTTAAGGTGTCATGAAGTGGAGGTTCTTGTCAACAGAGCAGCCCCAAACTTTGGGGTGCCTGTGTCTTGCTCATTTTTAGTTTTCCCAATTTATACGCCCATGAGTGGACGTGCCCTATGCTCACTAAGCTGTGTTTTTTCGATGTTTCAGGACACACCGTACACTTCTCCAGAGTGGCTGTTGGCAATTAACATCCCGCCCATCACCGTAGCAAGGCTGCCATTTCTCCATGGCCTGTCCTGCATTTCTGGTTTTGACACTTTTTGCAGCATGACCCTTTTGACCGATGGGAAGCGAGACTTCTTTGTAGCACTGATTTGCCTTTCCAGGTTGCTTGGTTGGCCAAAAAGGGCGTATGCGTTTTTTCCTGAATATATTCAGGAAAAAACGCATACGCCCTTTTTGGCCAAGGGCATCATTGTCGACGTTTTGCCGCTTTTCATGTGCTTTAAAGGCGATTCGAATCTACATCCTGAAACCTGTTTCCTGCAATTCTGCCTTGCTTTCAAATCCTCTTTGTTGCCTTCCCTCAATATATTTGTGGACGAGAGTTATCATTTATAACTCAGCAGGTTTGTGAATGGCAGTGCCCCTGAGCTCCATTTTTCAACTGTCTTGTTTGGGAGCTGGCCGCAAAAGCACGGGATTGCCTCAGGCCCTATTCTGGTTCCCGGCGGCAGGCTGAGCCTGTGGTTAATTCTTTTTCCTAATGGGAAAATAGAGTGACCTGTGCCTGTCCCAACACCTAGATCTAGTCTCTCATTGGTTGCCCCTCTTCCCGTTCATCCTCAGGACAAATTGCAACCTGTACAGAACAGGAGGTTAAAGGTGCTGATTCTCCAAGTAGGGAGATTGCTAGTGAAGTAGCTGGAATGGCGAACCCGAGCACAAGGAGATGAGAAATGAGGTGCGTTTTAGAAACCTTTCAAAATCACACGGTGTACCATCTTCTGAGTTTCTCATGCATGTTTTCGATGTAGGAAGATGCCCTTGAACCTGGAGATTTGGGACCCATGGGATGGGTATCACGCAGTATTACTTTAAAGGGTCTGCGTTTGCTCACCCAACCTCTCAGCCCCAAGAGTGTCCACCCTTATGTCTCATCCAGCTGTGGGTCTAGATATGGTCAATCCAGGTGGCATCACAGCCCCTGAACGAATTTTGTAAGAATTTCTCTGTCTTTCACTGTCTTTGTTTTACGAGTTTTTAAAAGTAATTTATTTTTATAATGGGGTTTAGCTGCTTTTCACGGCTGTGTTTATGCGGATTTACACCCACTTGACTCACTTCCAGACAGATATCAATACATAGGTTTTAAGATTGTTACTAGTCACATATATTCTTGTGCGGTGAATAGGGGGTGTTGAGTCCAGTTCACTGAGCAAGGAGTAGGTCTTGTCTATTACATATTGGGTGTATGGAACGGTATCTGAGCGAATTTGAACCCCTTGTTTTATGCATCACCCCACCTCACCTTTCCCGTTAAGCAGCCATAGTGTGTTTTCTAAACGTGTGATTCTGTTCTGTTCTGTAATTCAGTTCAAGTGTAGCGGTTTTTACATTCCCTCTATAAGTGATAGCTTATGATAAGTGTCTTTTTCTGTGTGACTTATTTCACTTAGAATCGTCGTACCTAAGTCCACTCATCTTGCTTCTACTAGCCTTATGACATTGATTTCATGTCTGAGTGATATTCCATTGTACATAATGACCACAACTTTTTTATCCATTTTTCTCTTTCCTGGGATATTTAAGGTGTCATGAAGTGGAGGTTCTTGTCAACAGAGCAGCCCCAAACTTTGGGGTGCCTGTGTCTTGCTGATTTTTAGTTTTCCCAATTTATACGCCCATGAGTGGACGTGCCCTATGCTCACTAAGCTGTGTTTTTTCGATGTTTCAGGACACACCGTACACTTCTCCAGAGTGGCTGTTGGCAATTTACATCCCGCCCATCAGCATAGCAAGGCTGACATTTCTCCATGGCCTGTCCTGCATTTCTGGTTTTGACACTTTTTACAGCATGGCCCTTTTGACCCATGGGAAGCGAGACTTCTTTGTAGCGCTGATTTGCCTTTCCAGGTTGCTTGGTTGGCCAAAAAGGGGGTATGCGTTTTTTCCTGATTATATTCAGGAAAAAACGCATACGCCCTTTTTGGCCAAGGGCATCATTGTCGACGTTTTGCCGCTTTTCATGTGCCTTAAAGGCGATTCGAATCTACCTCCTGAAATCTGTTTCCTGCAATTCTGCCTTGCTTTCAAATCCTCTTCGTTGACTTCCCTCAATATATCTGTGGATGAGAGTTATCACTTATAACTCTGCGGGTTTCTGATTTGCAGTGTCCCTGAGCTCCATTTTTCAACTGTCTTTTTTGAGAGCTGGCCGCAAAAGCACGGGATTGCCTCAGGCCCTATTCTGGTTCCTGGCAGCAGGCTGAGCCTGTGGTTAATTCTTCTTCCTGATGGGAAAATAGAGTGACCTGTGCCTGTCCCAACAGCTAGATCTAGTCTCTCATTGGTTGCCCCTCTTCCCGTTCATCCTCAGGACAAATTGCAACCTGTAGGGAACAGGAGGTTAAAGGTGCTGATTCTCCAAGTAGGGAGATTGCTAGTAAAGTAGCTGGAATGGCGAACCCGAGCACAAGGAGATGAGAAATGAGGTGCGTTTTAGAAACCTTTCAAAATCACACGGTGTACCATCTTCTGAGTTTCTCATACATGTTTTCGATGTAGGAAGATGCCCTTGAACCTGGAGACTTGGGACCCATGGGATGGGTACCACGCAGTATTACTTTAAAGGGTCTGCGTTTGCTCACCCAACCTAACCCAAACTTTCAGCCCCAAGACTGTCCACCCTTATGTCTCATCCAGCTGTGCGTGTAGATATGGTCAATCCAGGTTGCATCACAGCCCCTGAACGAATTTTGTAAGAATTTCTCTCTCTTTCACTGTCTTTGTTTTACGGGTTTTTAAAAGTAATTTATTTTTATAATGGGGTTTAGCTGCTTTTCACGGCTGTGTTTATGCGGATTTACACCCACTTGACTCACTTCCAGACAGATATCAATACATAGGTTTTAAGATTGTTACTAGTCACATATATTCTTGTGCGGTGAATAGGGCGTGTTGAGTCCAGTTCACTGAGCAAGGAGTAGGTCTTGTCTATTACATATTGGGTGTATGGAACGGTATCTGAGCGAATTTGAACCCCTTGTTTTATGCATCACCCCACCTCACTTTCCCGTTAAGCAGCCATAGTGTGTTTTCTAAACGTGTGATTCTGTTCTGTTCTGTAATTCAGTTCAAGTGTAGCGGTTTTTACATTCCCTCTATAAGTGATAGCTTATGATAAGTGTCTTTTTCTGTGTGACTTATTTCACTTAGAATCGTCGTACCTAAGTCCACTCATCTTGCTTCTACTAGCCTTATGACATTGATTTCATGTCTGAGTGATATTGCATTGTACATAAGGACCACAACTTCTTTATCCATTTTTCTCTTTCCTGGGATATTTAAGGTGCCATGAAGTGGAGGTTCTTGTCAACAGAGCAGCCCTAAACTTTGGGGTGCCTGTGTCTTGCTGATTTTTAGTTTTCCCAATTTATACGCCCATGAGTGGACGTGCCCTATGCTCCCTAAGCTGTGTTTTTTCGATGTTTCAGGACACACCGTACACTTCTCCAGAGTGGCTGTTGGCAACTTACATCCCGCTCATCAGCGTAGCAAGGCTGCCATTTCTCCATGGCCTGTCCTGCATTTCTGGTCTGACACTTTTTGCAGCATGGCCCTTTTGACCGATGGGAAGCGAGACTTCTTTGTAGCGCTGATTTGCCTTTCCAGGTTGCTTGGTTGGCCAAAAAGGGCGTATGCGTTTTTTCCTGAATATATTCAGGAAAAAACGCATACGCCCTTTTTGGCCAAGGGCATCATTGTCGACGTTTTGCCGCTTTTCATGTGCTTTACAGGCGATTCGAATCTACCTCCTGAAATCTGTTTCCTGCAATTCTGCCTTGCTTTCAAATCCTCTTCGTTGCCTTCCCTCAATATATCTGTGGATGAGAGTTATCATTTATAACTCTGTGGGTTTGTGAATTGCAGTGTCCCTGAGCTCCATTTTTCAACTCGCTTTTTTGGGAGCTGTCCGCAAAAGGGCGGGATTGCCTCAGGCCCTATTTTGGTTCCTGGCAGCAGGCTGAGCCTGTGGTTAATTCTTCTTCCTGATGGGAAAATAGAGTGACTTGTGCCTGTCCCAACAGCTAGATCTAGTCTCTCATTGGTTCCCCCTCTTCCCGTTCATCCTCAGGACAAATTGCAACCTGTAGGGAACAGGAGGTTAAAGGTGCTGATTCTCCAAGTAGGGAGATTGCTAGTAAAGTAGCTGGAATGGCGAACCCGAGCACAAGGAGATGAGAAATGAGGTGCGTTTTAGAAACCTTTCAAAATCACACGGTGTACCATCTTCTGAGATTCTCATGCATGTTTCCGATGTAGGAAGATGCCCTTGAACCTGGAGACTTGGGACCCATGGGATGGGTACCACGCAGTATTACTTTGAAGGGTCTGCGTTTGCTCACCCAACCTCACCCAACCTTTCAGCCCCAAGAGTGTCCACCCTTATGTCTCATCCAGCTGTGCGTGTAGATATGGTCAATCCAGGTTGCATCACAGCCTCTGAACGAATTTTGTAAGAATTTCTCTCTCTTTCACTGTCTTTGTTTTACGGGTTTTTAAAAGTAATTTATTTTTATAATGGGGTTTAGCTGCTTTTCACGGCTGTGTTTATGCGGCTTTACACCCAATTGACTCACTTCCAGACAGATATCAATACATAGGTTTTAAGATTCTTACTAGTCACATATATTCTTGTGCGGTGAATAGGGGGTGTTGAGTCCAGTTCACGGAGCAAGGAGTAGGTCTTGTCTATTACATATTGGGTGTATGGAACGGTATCTGAACGAATTTGAAACCCTTGTTTTATGCATCACCCCACCTCACCTTTCCCGTTAAGCAGCCATAGTGTGTTTTCTAAACGTGTGACTCTGTTCTGTTTTGTAATTCAGTTCAAGTGTAGCGGTTTTTACATTCCCTCTATAAGTGATAGCTTATGATATGTGTCTTTTTCTGTGTGACTTATTTCACTTAGAATCGTCGTACCTAAGTCCACTCATCTTGCTTCTACTAGCCTTATTACATTGATTTCATGTCTGAGTGATATTCCATTGTACATAAGGACCACAACTTCTTTATCCATTTTTCTCTTTCCTGGGATATTTAAGGTGTCATGAAGTGGAGGTTCTTGTCAACAGAGCAGCCCTAAACTTTGGGGTGCCTGTGTCTTGCTGATTTTTAGTTTTCCCAATTTATACGCCCATGAGTGGACGTGCCCTATGCTCCCTAAGCTGTGTTTTTTCGATGTTTCAGGACACACCGTACACTTCTCCAGAGTGGCTGTTGGCAATTAACATCCCGCCCATCAGCGTAGCAAGGCTGCCATTTCTCCATGGCCTGTCCTGCATTTCTGGTTTTGACACTTTTTGCAGCATGACCCTTTTGACCGATGGGAAGCGAGACTTCTTTGTAGCACTGATTTGCCTTTCCAGGTTGCTTGGTTGGCCAAAAAGGGCGTATGCGTTTTTTCCTGAATATATTCAGGAAAAAACGCATACACCCTTTTTGGCCAAGGGCATCATTGTCGACGTTTTGCCGCTTTTCATGTGCTTTAAAGGCGATTCGAATCTACCTCCTGAAACCTGTTTCCTGCAATTCTGCCTTGCTTTCAAATCCTCTTCGTTTCCTTCCCTCAATATATTTGTGGACGAGAGTTATCATTTATAACTCAGCAGGTTTGTGAATGGCAGTGCCCCTGAGCTCCATTTTTCAACTGTCTTGTTTGGGAGCTGGCCGCAAAAGCACGGGATTGCCTCAGGCCCATTCTGGTTCCCGGAGGCAGGCTGAGCATGTGGTTAATTCTTTTTCCTAATGGGAAAATAGAGTGACCTGTGCCTGTCCCAACACCTAGATCTAGTCTCTCATTGGTTGCCCCTCTTCCCGTTCATCCTCAGGACAAATTGCACCCTGTACAGAACAGGAGGTTAAAGGTGCTGATTCTCCAAGTAGGGAGATTGCTAGTGAAGTAGCTAGAATGGCGAACCCGAGCACAAGGAGATGAGAAATGAGGTGCGTTTTAGAAACCTTTCAAAATCACGTGGTGTACCTTCTTCTGGGTTCCTCATGCAAGTTTTCGATGTAGGAAGATGCCCTTGAACCTGGAGATTTGGGACCCATGGGATGGGTACCATGCAGTATTACTTTAAAGGTTCTGCGTTTGCTCACCCAACCTCACCCAACCTCTCAGCCCCAAGAGTGTCCACCCTTATGTCTCATCCAGCTGTGGGTCTAGATATGGTCAATCCAGGTTGCATCACAGCCCCTGAACGAATTTTGTAAGAATTTCTCTCTCTTTCACTGTCTTTGTTTTACGGGTTTTTAAAAGTAATTTATTTTTATAATGGGGTTTAGCTGCTTTTCACGGCTGTGTTTATGCGGCTTCACACCCACTTGACTCACTTCCAGACAGATATCAATACATAGGTTTTAAGATTGTTACTAGTCACATATATTCTTGTGCGGTGAATAGGGCGTGTTGAGTCCAGTTCACTGAGCAAGGAGTAGGTCTTGTCTATTACATATTGGGTGTATGGGACGGTATCTGAGCGAATTTGAACCCCTTGTTTTATGCATCACCCCACCTCACCTTTCCCGTTAAGCAGCCATAGTGTGTTTTCTAAACGTGTGATTCTGTTCTGTTCTGTAATTCAGTTCAAGTGTAGCGGTTTTTACATTCCCTCTATAAGTGATAGCTTATGATAAGTGTCTTTTTCTGTGTGACTTATTTCACTTAGAATCGTCGTACCTAAGTCCACTCATCTTGCTTCTACTAGCCTTATGACATTGATTTCATGTCTGAGTGATATTGCATTGTACATAAGGACCACAACTTCTTTATCCATTTTTCTCTTTCCTGGGATATTTAAGGTGTCATGAAGTGGAGGTTCTTGTCAACAGAGCAGCCCTAAACTTTGGGGTGCCTGTGTCTTGCTGATTTTTAGTTTTCCCAATTTATACGCCCATGAGTGGACGTGCCCTATGCTCCCTAAGCTGTGTTTTTTCGATGTTTCAGGACACACAGTACACTTCTCCAGAGTGGCTGTTGGCAACTAACATCCCGCTCATCAGCGTAGCAAGGCTGCCATTTCTCCATGGCCTGTCCTGCATTTCTGGTTTTGACACTTTTTGCAGCATGGCCCTTTTGACCGATGGGAAGCGAGACTTCTTTGTAGCGCTGATTTGCCTTTCCAGGTTGCTTGGTTGGCCAAAAAGGGCGTATGCGTTTTTTCCTGAATATATTCAGGAAAAAACGCATACGCCCTTCTTGGCCAAGGGCATCATTGTCGACGTTTTGCCGCTTTTCATGTGCTTTACAGGCGATTCGAATCTACCTCCTGAAATCTGTTTCCTGCAATTCTGCCTTGCTTTCAAATCCTCTTCGTTGCCTTCCCTCAATATATCTGTGGATGAGAGTTATCATTTATAACTCTGCGGGTTTGTGAATTGCAGTGTCCCTGAGCTCCATTTTTCAACTCGCTTTTTTGGGAGCTGGCCGCAAAAGCGCGGGATTGCCTCAGGCCCTATTGTGCTTCTGGGCGGCAGGCTGAGCCTGTGATTAATTCTTCTTCCTGATGGGAAAATAGAGTGACCTGCGCCTGTCCCAACACCTAGATCTAGTCTCTCATTGGTTGCCCCTCTTCCCGTTCATCCTCAGGACAAATTGCAACCTGTAGGGAACAGGAGGTTAAAGGTGCTGATTCTCCAAGTAAATTGATTGCTAGTAAAGTAGCTGGAAAGGCGAACCCGAGCACAAGGAGATGAGAAATGGGGTGTGTTTTAGAAACCTTTCAAAATCACACGGTGTACCATCTTCTGAGTTTCTCATGCATGTTTTCGATGTAGGAAGATGCCCTTGAACCTGGAGATTTGGGACCCATGGGATGGGTATCACGCAGTATTACTTTAAAGGGTCTGCATTTGCTCACCCAACCTCTCAGCCCCAAGAGTGTCCACCCTTATGTCTCATCCAGCTGTGGGTCTAGATATGGTCAATCCAGGTGGCATCACAGCCCCTGAACGAATTTTGTAAGAATTTCTCTCTCTTTCACTGTCTTTGTTTTACGGGTTTTTAAAAGTAATTTATTTTTATAATGGGGTTTAGCTGCTTTTCACGGCTGTGTTTATGCGGATTTACACCCACTTGACTCACTTCCAGACAGATATCAATACATAGGTTTTAAGATTGTTACTAGTCACATATATTCTTGTGCGGTGAATAGGGGGTGTTGTGTCCAGTTCACGGAGCAAGGAGTAGGTCTTGTCTATTACATATTGGGTGTATGGAACGGTATCTGAGCGAATTTGAACCCCTTGTTTTATGCATCACCCCACCTCACCTTTCCCGTTAAGCAGCCATAGTGTGTTTTCTAAACGTGTGATTCTGTTCTGTTCTGTAATTCAGTTCATGTGTAGCGGTTTTTACATTCTCTATATAAGTGATAGCTTATGATAAGTGTCTTTTTCTGTGTGACTTATTTCACTTAGAATCGTCGTACCTAAGTCCACTCATCTTGCTTCTACTAGCCTTATGACATTGATTTCATGTCTGAGTGATATTGCATTGTACATAAGGACCACAACTTCTTTATCCATTTTTCTCTTTCCTGGGATATTTAAGGTGTCATGAAGTGGAGGTTCTTGTCAACAGAGCAGCCCTAAACTTTGGGGTGCCTGTGTTCTTGCTGATTTTTAGTTTTCCCAATTTATACGCCCATGAGTGGACGTGCCCTATGCTCCCTAAGCTGTTTTTTTTCGATGTTTCAGGACACACCGCACACTTCTCCAGAGTGGCTGTTGGCAACTTACATCCCGCTCATCAGCGTAGCAAGGCTGCCATTTCTCCATGGCCTGTCCTGCATTTCTGGTTTTGACACTTTTTGCAGCATGACCCTTTTGACCGATGGGAAGCGAGACTTCTTTGTAGCACTGATTTGCCTTTCCAGCTTGCTTGGTTGGCCAAAAAGGGCGTATGCGTTTTTTCTTGAATATATTCAGGAAAAAACGCATACGCCCTTTTTGGCCAAGGGCATCATTGTCGACGTTTTGCCGCTTTTCATGTGCTTTAAAGGCGATTCGAATCTACCTCCTGAAACCTGTTTCCTGCAATTCTGCCTTGCTTTCAAATCCTCTTTGTTGCCTTCCCTCAATATATTTGTGGACGAGAGTTATCATTTATAACTCAGCAGGTTTGTGAATGGCAGTGCCCCTGAGCTCCATTTTTCAACTGTCTTGTTTGGGAGCTGGCCGCAAAAGCACGGGATTGCCTCAGGCCCTATTCTGGTTCCTGGCGGCAGGCTGAGCCTGTGGTTAAATCTTTTTCCTAATGGGAAAATAGAGTGACCTGTGCCTGTCCCAACACCTAGTTCTAGTCTCTCATTGGTTGCCCCTCTTCCCGTTCATCCTCAGGACAAATTGCAACCTGTACAGAACAGGAGGTTAAAGGTGCTGATTCTCCAAGTAGGGAGATTGCTAGTGAAGTAGCTGGAATGGCGAACCCGAGCACAAGGAGATGAGAAATGAGGTGCGTTTTAGAAACCTTTCAAAATCACATGGTGTAACTTCTTCTCGGTTCCTCATGCAAGTTTTCGATGTAGGAAGATGCCCTTGAACCTGGAGATTTGGGACCCATGGTATGGGTATCATGCAGTATTACTTTAAAGTGTCTGCGTTTGCTCACCCAACCTCACCCAAACTCTCAGCCCCAAGAGTGTCCACCCTTATGTCTCATCCAGCTGTGGGTCTAGATATGGTCAATCCAGGTTGCATCACAGCCCCTGAACGAATTTTGTAAGAATTTCTCTCTCTTTCACTGTCTTTGTTTTACGTGTTTTTAAAAGTAATTTATTTTTATAATGGGGTTTAGCTGCTTTTCACGGCTGTGTTTATGCAGATATCAATACATAGGTTTTAAGATTGTTACTAGTCACATATATTCTTGTGCGGTGAATAGGGCGTGTTGAGTCCAGTTCACTGAGCAAGGAGTAGGTCTTGTCTATTACATATTGGGTGTATGGAACGGTATCTGAGCGAATTTGAACCCCTTGTTTTATGCATCACCCCACCTCACCTTTCCCGTTAAGCAGCCATAGTGTGTTTTCTAAACGTGTGATTCTGTTCTGTTCTGTAATTCAGTTCAAGTGTAGCGGTTTTTACATTCCCTCTATAAGTGATAGCTTATGATATGTGTCTTTTTCTGTGTGACTTATTTCACTTAGAATCGTCGTACCTAAGTCCACTCATCTTGCTTCTACTAGCCTTATGACATTGATTTCATGTCTGAGTGATATTCCATTGTACATAAGGACCACAACTTTTTTATCCATTTTTCTCTTTCCTGGGATATTTAAGGTGTCATGAAGTGGAGGTTCTTGTCAACAGAGCAGCCCCAAACTTTGGGGTGCCTGTGTCTTGCTGATTTTTAGTTTTCCCAATTTATACGCCCATGAGTGGACGTGCCCTATGCTCACTAAGCTGTGTTTTTTCGATGTTTCAGGACACACCGTACACTTCTCCAGAGTGGCTGTTGGCAATTTACATCCCGCCCATCAGCGTAGCAAGGCTGCCATTTCTCCATGGCCTGTCCTGCATTTCTGGTTTTGACACTTTTTGCAGCATGGCCCTTTTGACCGATGGGAAGCGAGACTTCTTTGTAGCGCTGATTTGCCTTTCCAGGTTGCTTGGTTGGCCAAAAAGGGGGTATGCGTTTTTTCCTGATTATATTCAGGAAAAAACGCATACGCCCTTTTTGGCCAAGGGCATCATTGTCGACGTTTTGCCGCTTTTCATGTGCCTTAAAGGCGATTCGAATCTACCTCCTGAAATCTGTTTCCTGCAATTCTGCCTTGCTTTCAAATCCTCTTCGTTGACTTCCCTCAATATATCTGTGGATGAGAGTTATCACTTATAACTCTGCGTGTTTGTGAATTGCAGTGTCCCTGAGCTCCATTTTTCAACTGTCTTTTTTGAGAGCTGGCCGCAAAAGCACGGGATTGCCTCAGGCCCTATTCTGGTTCCTGGCAGCAGGCTGAGCCTGTGGTAAATTCTTCTTCCTGATGGGAAAATAGAGTGACCTGTGCCTGTCCCAACAGCTAGATCTAGTCTCTCATTGGTTGCCCCTCTTCCCGTTCATCCTCAGGACAAATTGTAACCTGTAGGGAACAGGAGGTTAAAGGTGCTGATTCTCCAAGTAGGGAGATTGCTAGTAAAGTAGCTGGAATGGCGAACCCGAGCACAAGGAGATGAGAAAAGAGGTGCGTTTTAGAAACCTTTCAAAATCACACGGTGTACCATCTTCTGAGTTTCTCATACATGTTTTCGATGTAGGAAGATGCCCTTGAACCTGGAGACTTGGGACCCATGGGATGGGTACCACGCAGTATTACTCTAAAGGGTCTGCGTTTGCTCACCCAACCTAACCCAACCTTTCAGCCCCAAGACTGTCCACCCTTATTCTCATCCAGCTGTGCGTGTAGATATGGTCAATCCAGGTTGCATCACAGCCTCTGAACGAATTTTGTAAGAATTTCTCTCTCTTTCACTGTCTTTGTTTTACGGGTTTTTAAAAGTAATTTATTTTTATAATGGGGTTTAGCTGCTTTTCACGGCTGTGTTTATGCGGATTTACACCCACTTGACTCACTTCCAGACAGATATCAATACATAGGTTTTAAGATTGTTACTAGTCACATATATTCTTGTGCGGTGAATAGGGGGTGTTGAGTCCAGTTCACTGAGCAAGGAGTAGGTCTTGTCTATAACATATTGGGTGTATGGAACGGTATCTGAGCGAATTTGAACCCCTTGTTTTATGCATCACCCCACCTCACCTTTCCCGTTAAGCAGCCATAGTGTGTTTTCTAAACGTGTGATTCTGTTCTGTTCTGTAATTCAGTTCAAGTGTAGCGGTTTTTACATTCCCTCTATAAGTGATAGCTTATGATAAGTGTCTTTTTCTGTGTGACTTATTTCACTTAGAATCGTCGTACCTAAGTCCACTCATCTTGCTTCTACTAGCCTTATGACATTGATTTCATGTCTGAGTGATATTGCATTGTACATAAGGACCACAACTTCTTTATCCATTTTTCTCTTTCCTGGGATATTTAAGGTGTCATGAAGTGGAGGTTCTTGTCAACAGAGCAGCCCTAAACTTTGGGGTGCCTCTGTCTTGCTGATTTTTAGTTTTCCCAATTTATACGCCCATGAGTGGACGTGCCCTATGCTCCCTAAGCTGTTTTTTTTCGATGTTTCAGGACACACCGCACACTTCTCCAGAGTGGCTGTTGGCAACTTACATCCCGCCCATCAGCGTAGCAAGGCTGCCA
The DNA here is from genome assembly GCF_028021215.1 of Eschrichtius robustus. Classification (NCBI taxonomy): domain Eukaryota; kingdom Metazoa; phylum Chordata; class Mammalia; order Artiodactyla; family Eschrichtiidae; genus Eschrichtius; species Eschrichtius robustus. Next base: position 1,134,851 of record NW_027175814.1, on the reverse strand, counting down.
TTTCTCCATGGCCTGTCCTGCATTTCTGGTTTTGACACTTTTTGCAGCATGGCCCTTTTGACCGATGGGAAGCGAGACTTCTTTTTAGCGCTGATTTGCATTTCCAGGTTGCTTGGTTGGCCAAAAAGGGCGTATGCGTTTTTTCCTGAATATATTCAGGAAAAAATGCATACGCCCTTTTTGGCTAAGGGCATCATTGTCAACGTTTTGCCGCTTTTCATGTGCTTTAAAGGCGATTCGAATCTACCTCCTGAAATCTGTTTCCTGCAATTCTGCCTTGCTTTCAAATCCTCTTCGTTGCCTTCCCTCAATATATCTGTGGATGAGAGTTATCATTTATAACTCTGCGGGTTTGTGAATTTCAGTGTCCCTGAGCTCCATTTTTCAACTCGCTTTTTTGGGAGCTGGCCGCAAATGCGCGGGATTGCCTCAGGCTCTATTGTGCTTCTGGGCGGCAGGGTGAGCCTGTGATTAATTCTTCTTCCTGATGGGAAAATAGAGTGACCTGCGCCTGTCCCAACACCTAGATCTAGTCTCTCATTGGTTGCCCCTCTTCCCGTTCATCCTCAGGACAAATTGCAACCTGTAGGGAACAGGAGGTTAAAGGTGCTGATTCTCCAAGTAAATTGATTGCTAGTAAAGTAGCTGGAAAGGCGAACCCGAGCACAAGGAGATGAGAAATGGGGTGTGTTTTAGAAACCTTTCAAAATCACACGGTGTACCATCTTCTGAGTTTCTCATGCATGTTTTCGATGTAGGAAGATGCCCTTGAACCTGGAGATTTGGGACCCATGGGATGGGTACCACGCAGTATTACTTTAAAGGGTCTGCGTTTGCTCACCCAACCTCTCAGCCCCAAGAGTGTCCACCCTTATGTCTCATCCAGCTGTGGGTCTAGATATGGTCAATCCAGGTTGCATATCAGCCCCTGAACGAATTTTGTAAGAATTTCTCTCTCTTTCACTGTCTTTGTTTTACGGGTTTTTAAAAGTAATTTATTTTTATAATGGGGTTTAGCTGCTTTTCACGGCTGTGTTTATGCGGCTTTACACCCACTTGACTCACTTCCAGACAGATATCAATACATAGGTTTTAAGATTCTTACTAGTCACATATATTCTAGTGCGGTGAATAGGGGGTGTTGAGTCCAGTTCACTGAGCAAGGAGTAGGTCTTGTCTATTACATATTGGGTGTATGGAACGGTATCTGAGCGAATTTGAAACCCTTGTTTTATGCATCACCCCACCTCACCTTTCCCGTTAAGCAGCCATAGTGTGTTTTCTAAACGTGTGATTCTGTTCTGTTCTGTAATTCAGTTCAAGTGTAGCGGTTTTTACATTCCCTCTATAAGTGATAGCTTATGATAAGTGTCTTTTTCTCTCTGACTTATTTCACTTAGAATCGTCGTACCTAAATCCACTCATCTTGCTTCTACTAGCCTTATGACATTGATTTCATGTCTGAGTGATATTGCATTGTACATAAGGACCACAACTTCTTTATCCATTTTTCTCTTTCTTGTGATATTTAAGGTGTCATGAAGTGGAGTTTCTTGTGAACAAAGCAGCCCTAAACTTTGGAGTGCCTGTGTCTTGCTGATTTTTAGTTTTCCCAATTTATACGCCCATGAGTGGACGTGCCCTATGCTCCCTAAGCTGTGTTTTTTCGATGTTTCAGGACACACCGTACACTTCTCCAGAGTGGCTGTTGGCAATTTACATCCCGCTCATCAGCGTAGCAAGGCTGCCATTTCTCCATGGCCTGTCCTGCCTTTCTGGTTTTGACACTTTTTAAGCATGGCCCTTTTGACCGATGGGAAGCGAGACTTCTTTGTAGCGCTGATTTGCCTTTCCAGGTTGCTTGGTTGGCCAAAAAGGGCGTATGCGTTTTTTCCTGAATATATTCAGGAAAAAACGCATACGCCCTTTTTGGCCAAGGGCATCATTGTCGACGTTTTGCCGCTTTTCATGTGCTTTACAGGCGATTCGAATCTACCTCCTGAAATCTGTTTCCTGCAATTCTGCCTTGCTTTCAAATCCTCTTCGTTGCCTTCCCTCAATATATCTGTGGATGAGAGTTATCATTTATAACTCTGCGGTTTCGTGAATTGCAGTGTCCCTGAGCTCCATTTTTCAACTCGCTTTTTCGGGAGCTGGCCGCAAAAGCGCAGGATTGCCTCAGGCCCTATTGTGCTTCTAGGCGGCAGGCTGAGCCTGTGATTAATTCTTCTTCCTGATGGGAAAATAGAGTGACCTGTGCCTGTCCAAACACCTAGATCTAGTCTCTCATTGGTTGCCCCTCTTCCCGTTCATCCTCAGGACAAATTGCAACCTGTAGGGAACAGGAGGTTCAAGGTGCTGATTCTCCAAGTAAGTTGATTGCTAGTAAAGTAGCTGGAAAGGCGAACCCGAGCACAAGGAGATGAGAAATGGTGTGTGTTTTAGAAACCTTTCAAAATCACACGATGTAACATCTTCTGAGTTTCTCATGCATGTTTTCGATGTAGGAAGATGCCCTTGAACCTGGAGATTTGGGACCCATGGGATGGGTATCACGCAGTATTACTTTAAAGGGTCTGCGTTTGCTCACCCAACCTAACCCAAACTTTCAGCCCCAAGACTGTCCACCCTTATGTCTCATCCAGCTGTGCGTGTGGATATGGTCAATCCAGGTTGCATCACAGCCTCTGAACGAATTTTGTAAGAATTTCTCTCTCTTTCACTGTCTTTGTTTTACGGGTTTTTTAAAGTAATTTATTTTATAATGGGGTTTAGCTGCTTTTCACGGCTGTGTTTATGCGGCTTTACACCCACTTGGCTCACTTCCAGAGAGATATCAATACATAGGTTTTACGATTCTTACTAGTCAGATATATTCTTGTGCGGTGAATAGGGGGTGTTTAGTCCAGTTCACTGAGCAAGGAGTAGGTCTTGTCTATTACATATTGGGTGTATGGAACGGTATCTGAGCGAATTTGAACCCCTTGTTTTATGCATCACCCCACCTCACCTTTCCCGTTAAGCAGCCATAGTGTGTTTTCTAAACGTGTGATTCTGTTCTGTTCTGTAATTCAGTTCAAGTGTAGCGGTTTTTACATTCCCTCTGTAAGTGATAGCTTATGATAAGTGTCTTTTTCTGTGTGACTTATTTCACTTAGAATCGTCGTACCTAAGTCCACTCATCTTGCTTCTACTAGCCTTATGACATTGATTTCATGTCTGAGTGATATTGCATTGTACATAATACCACAACTTCTTTAAACATTTTTCTCTTTCCTGGGATATTTAAGGTGTCATGAAGTGGAGGTTCTTGTCAACAGAGCAGCCCTAAACTTTGGGGTGCCTCTGTCTTGCTGATTTTTAGTTTTCCCAATTTATACGCCCATGAGTGGACGTGCCCTATGCTCCCTAAGATGTGTTTTTTCGATGTTTCAGGACACACCGTACACTTCTCCAGAGTGGCTGTTGGCAATAAACATCCCGCCCATCAGCGTAGCAAGGCTGCCATTTTTCCATGGCCTGTCCTGCATTTCTGGTTTTGACACTTTTTTAGCATGTCCCTTTTGACCGATGGGAAGCGAGACTTCTTTGTAGCGCTGATTTGCCTTTCCAGGTTGCTTGGTTGGCCAAAAAGGGCGTATGCGTTTTTTCCTGAATATATTCAGGAAAAAACGCATACGCCCTTTTTGGCCAAGGGCATCATTGTCGACCTTTTGCCGCTTTTCATGTGCTTTAAAGGCGATTCGAATCTACCTCCTGAAACCTGTTTCCTGCAACTCTGCCTTGCTTTCAAATCCTCTTCGTTGCCTTCCCTCAATATATCTGTGGATGAGAGTTATCACTTATAACTCTGCGGGTTTGTGAATTGCAGTGTCCCTGAGCTCCATTTTTCAACTGTCTTTTTTCAGAGCTGGCCGCAAAAGCACGGGATTGCCTCAGGCCCTATTCTGGTTCCTGGCAGCAGGCTGAGCCTGTGGTTAATTCTTCTTCCTGATGGGAAAATAGAGTGACATGTGCCTGTCCCAACAGCTAGATCTAGTCTCTCATTGGTTGCCCCTCTTCCCGTTCATCCTCAGGACAAATTGCAACCTGTAGGGAACAGGAGCTTAAAGGTGCTGATTCTCCAAGTAGGGAGATTGCAAGTAAAGTAGCTGGAAAGGCGAACCCGAGCACTAGGAGATGACAAATGGGGTGCATTTTAGAAGCCTTTCAAAATCACACGGTGTACCATCTTCTGAGTTTCTCATGCATGTTTTCGATGTAGGAAGATGCCCTTGAACCTGGAGATTTGGGACCCATGGGATGGGTACCACGCAGTATTACTTTAAAGGGTCTGCGTTTGCTCACCCAACCTCACCAAACCTCTCAGCCCCAAGAGTGTCCACCCTTATGTCTCATCCAGCTGTGGGTCTAGATATGGTCAATCCAGGTTGCATCACAGCCCCTGAACGAATTTTGTAAGAATTTCTCTCTCTTTCACTGTCTTTGTTTTACGGGTTTTTAAAACTAATTTATTTGTATAATGGGGTTTAGATGCTTTTCACGGCTGTGTTTATGCGGCTTTACACCCACTTGACTCACTTCCAGACACGTATCAATACATAGGTTTTAAGATTCTTACTAGTCACGTATATTCTTGTGCGGTGAATAGGGGGTGTTGTGTCCAGTTCACTGAGCAAGGAGTAGGTCTTTTCTATTACATATTGGGTGTATGGAACGGTATCTGAGCGAATTTGTAACCCTTGTTTTATGCATCACCCCACCTCACCTTTCCCGTTAAGCAGCCATAGTGTGTTTTCTAAACGTGTGACTCTGTTCTGTTTTGTAATTCAGTTCAAGTGTAGCGGTTTTTACATTCCCTCTATAAGTGATAGCTTATGATAAGTGTCTTTTTCTGTGTGACTTATTTCACTTGGAATCGTCGTACCTAAATCCACTAATCTTGCTTCTCCTAGCCTTATGACATTGATTTCATGTCTGAGTGATATTCCATTGTACATAAGGACCACAACTTCTTTATCCATTTTTCTCTTTCCTGGCATATTTAAGGTGTCACGAAGTGGAGGTTCTTGTCAACAGAGCAGCCCTATACTTTGGGGTGCCTGTGTCTTGCTGATTTTTAGTTTTCCCAATTTATACGCCCATGAGTGGACGTACCCTATGCTCACTAAGCTGTGTTTTTTCGATGTTTCAGGACACACCGTACACTTCTCCAGAGTGGCTGTTGGCAATTTACATCCCGCCCATCAGCGTAGCAAGGCTGCCATTTCTCCATGGCCTGTCCTGCATTTCTGGTTTTGACACTTTTTGCAGCATGGCCCTTTTGGCCGATGGGAAGCGAGACTTCTTTGTAGCGCTGATTTGCCTTTCCAGGTTGCTTGGTTGGCCAAAAAGGGCGTATGCGTTTTTTCCTGAATATATTCAGGAAAAAACGCATACGCCCTTTTTGGCCAAGGGCATCATTGTCGACGTTTTGCCGCTTTTCATGTGCCTTAAAGGCGATTCGAATCTACCTCCTGAAATCTGTTTCCTGCAATACTGCCTTGCTTTCAAATCCTCTTCGTTGCCTTCCCTCAATATATCTGTGGATGAGAGTTATCACTTATAACTCTGCGGTTTTGTGAATTGCAGTGTCCCTGAGCTCCATTTTTCAACTGTCTTTTTTGAGAGCTGGCCGCAAAAGCACGGGATTGCCTCAGGCCCTATTCTGGTTCCTGGCAGCAGGCTGAGCCTGTGGTTAATTCTTCTTCCTGATGGGAAAATAGAGTGACCTGTGCCTGTCCCAACACCTAGATCTAGTCTCTCATTGGTTGCCCCTCTTCCCGTTCATCCTCAGGACAAATTGCACCCTGTACAGAACAGGAGGTTAAAGGTGCTGATTCTCCAAGTAGGGAGATTGCTAGTAAAGTAGCTGGAATGGCGAACCCGAACACAAGGAGATGAGAAATGAGGTGCGTTTTAGAAACCTTTCAAAATCACACGGTGTACCATCTTCTGAGTTTCTCATGCATGTTTTCGATGTAGGAAGATGCCCTTGAACCAGGAGACTTGGGACCCATGGGATGGGTACCTCGCAGTATTACTTTAAAGGGTCTGCGTTTGCTCACCGAACCTAACCCAACCTTTCAGCCCCAAGAGTGTCCACCCTTATGTCTCATCCAGCTGTGCGTGTAGATATGGTCAATCCAGGTTGCATCACAGCCTCTGAACGAATTTTGTAAGAATTTCTCTCTCTTTCACTGTCTTTGTTTTACGGGTTTTTAAAAGTAATTTATTTTTATAATGGGGTTTAGCTGCTTTTCACGGCTGTGTTTATGCGGGTTTACACCCACTTGACTCACTTCCAGACATATATCAATACATAGGTTTTAAGATTCTTACTAGTCACATATATTCTTGTGCGGTGAATAGGGGTGTTGAGTCCAGTTCACTGAGCAAGGAGTAGGTCTTGTCTATTACATATTGGGTGTATGGAACGGTATCTGAGCGAATTTGAACCCCTTGTTTTATGCATCACCCCACCTCACCTTTCCCGTTAAGCAGCCATAGTGTGTTTTCTAAACGTGTGACTCTGTTCTGTTTTGTAATTCAGTTCAAGTGTAGCGGTTTTTACATTCCCTCTATAAGTGATAGCTTATGATAAGTGTCTTTTTCTGTGTGACTTATTTCACTTAGAATCGTCGTACCTAACTCCACTCATCTTGCTTCTACTAGCCTTATGACATTGATTTCATGTCTGAGTGATATTCCATTGTACATAAGGACCACGACTTCTTTATTCATTTTTCTCTTTCCTGGGATATTTAAGTTGTCATGAAGTGGAGGTTCTTGTCAACAGAGCAGCCCTAAACTTTGGGGTGCCTGTGTCTTGCTGATTTTTCTTTTTCCCAATTTATACGCCCATGAGTGGACGTGCCCTACGCTCCCTAAGCTGTGTTTTTTCGATGTTTCAGGACACACCGTACACTTCTCCAGAGTGGCTGCTGGCAATTAACATCCCGCCCATCAGCGTAGCAAGGCTGCCATTTCTCCATGGCCTGTCCTGCATTTCTCGTTTTGACACTTTTTGCAGCATGACCCTTTTGACCGATGGGAAGCGAGACTTCTTTGTAGCGCTGATTTGCCTTTCCAGGTTGCTTGGTTGGCCAAAAAGGGCGTATGCGTTTTTTCCTGAATATATTCAGGAAAAAACGCATACGCCCTTTTTGGCCAAGGGCATCATTGTCGACGTTTTGCCGCTTTTCATGTGCTTTAAAGGCGATTCGAATCTACCTCCTGAAACCTGTTTCCTGCAATTCTGCCTTGCTTTCAAATCCTCTTCGTTGCCTTCCCTCAATATATTTGTGGACGAGAGTTATCATTTATAACTCAGCAGGTTTGTGAATGGCAGTGCCCCTGAGCTCCATTTTTCAACTGTCTTGTTTGGGAGCTGGCCGCAAAAGCACAGGATTGCCTCAGGCCCTATTCTGGTTCCCGGCGGCAGGCTGAGCCTGTGGTTAATTCTTCTTCCTGATGGGAAAATAGAGTGACCTGTGCCTGTCCCAACACCTAGATCTAGTCTCTCATTGGTTGCCCCTCTTCCCGTTCATCCTCAGGACAAATTGCAACCTGTAGGGAACAGGAGGTTAAAGGTGCTGATTCTCCAAGTAGGGAGATTGCTAGTGAAGTAGCTGGAATGGCGAACCCGAGCACAAGGAGATGAGAAATGAGGTGCTTTTTAGAAACCTTTCAAAATCACACAGTGTACCTTCTTCTGGGTTCCTCATGCAAGTTTTCGATGTAGGAAGACGCCCTTGAACCTGGAGATTTGGGACCCATGGGATGGGTACCATGCAGTATTACTTTAAAGGGTCTGCGTTTGCTCACCCAACCTCACCCAACCTCTCAGCCCCAAGAGTGTCCACCCTTATGTCTCATCCAGCTGTGGGTCTAGATATGGTCAATCCAGGTTGCATCACAGCCCCTGAACGAATTTTATAAGAATTTCTCTCTCTTTCACTGTCTTTGTTTTACGGGTTTTTAAAAGTAATTTATTTTTATAATGGGGTTTAGCTGCTTTTCACGGCTGTGTTTATGCGGATTTACACCCACTTGACTCACTTCCAGAGAGATATCAATACATAGGTTTTAAGATTGTTACTAGTCACATATATTCTTGTGCGGTGAATAGGGGGTGTTGAGTCCAGTTCACTGAGCAAAGAGTAGGTCTTGTCTATTACATATTGGGTGTATGGAACGGTATCTGAGCGAATTTGAACCCCTTGTTTTATGCATCACCCCACCTCACCTTTCCCATTAAGCAGCCATAGTGTGTTTTCTAAACGTGTGATTCTGTTCTGTTCTGTAATTCAGTTCATGTGTAGCGGTTTTTACATTCCCTCTATAAGTGATAGCTTATGATAAGTGTCTTTTTCTGTGTGACTTATTTCACTTAGAATCGTCGTACCTAAGTCCACTCATCTTGCTTCTACTAGCCTTATGACATTGATTTCATGTCTAAGTGATATTCCATTGTACATAAGGACCACAACTTCTTTATCCATTTTTGTCTTTCCTGTGATATTTAAGGTGTCATGAAGTGGAGGTTCTTGTCAACAGAGCAGCCCTAAACTTTGGGGTGCCTGTGTCTTGCTGATTTTTAGTTTTCCCAATTTATACGCCCATGAGTGGACGTGCCCTATGCTCCCTAAGCTGTGTTTTTTCGATGTTTCAGGACACACTGTACACTTCTCCAGAGTGGCTGTTGGCAATTTACATCCCGCTCATCAGCGTAGCAAGGCTGCCATTTCTCCATGGCCTGTCCTGCATTTCTGGTTTTGACACTTTTTGCAGCATGGCCCTTTTGACCGATGGGAAGCGAGACTTCTTTGTAGCGCTGATTTGCATTTTCAGGTTGCTTGGTTGGCCAAAAAGGGCGTATGCGTTTTTTCCTGAATATATTCAGGAAAAAACGCATACGCCCTTTTTGGCCAAGGGCATCATTGTCGACCTTTTGCCGCTTTTCATGTGCTTTAAAGGCGATTCGAATCTACCTCCTGAAATCTGTTTTCTGCAATTCTGCCTTGCTTTCAAATCCTCTTCGTTGCCTTCCCTCAATATATCTGTGGATGAGAGTTATCATTTATAAATCTGCGGGTTTGTGAATTGCAGTGTCCCTGAGCTCCATTTTTCAACTCGCTTTTTTGGGAGCTGGCCGCAAAAGCACGGGATTGCCTCAGGCCCTATTTTGCTTCTGGGCGGCAGGCTGAGCCTGTGATTAATTCTTCTTCCTGATGGGAAATTAGAGTGACCTGTGCCTGTCCCAACACCTAGATCTAGTCTCTCATTGGTTGCCCCTCTTCCCGTTCATCCTCAGGACAAATTGCAACCTGTACAGAACAGGAGGTTAAAGGTGCTGATTCTCCAAGTAGGGAGATTGCTAGTAAAGTAGCTGGAATGGCGAACCCGAGCACAAGGAGATGAGAAATGAGGTGCGTTTTAGAAACCTTTCAAAATCACACGGTGTACCATCTTCTGAGTTTCTCATGCATGTTTTCAATGTAGGAAGATGCCCTTGAACCTGGAGACTTGGGACCCATGGGATGGGTACCACGCAGTATTACTTTAAAGGGTCTGCGTTTGCTCACCCAACCTAACCCAACATTTCAGCCCCAAGAGTGTCCACCCTTATGTCTCATCCAGCTGTGCGTGTAGATATGGTCAATCCAGGTTGCATCACAGCCTCTGAACGAATTTTGTAAGAATTTCTCTATCTTTCACGGTCTTTGTTTTACGGGTTTTTAAAAGTAATTTATTTTTATAATGGGGTTTAGCTGCTTTTCACGGCTGTGTTTTTGCGGCTTTACACCCACTTGACTCACTTCCAGACATATATCAATACATAGGTTTTAAGATTCTTACTAGTCACATATATTCTTGTGCGGTGAATAGGGGGTGTTGAGTCCAGGTCACTGAGCAAGGAGTAGGTCTTGTCTATTACATATTGGGTGTATGGAACGGTATCTGAGCGAATTTGAACCCCTTGTTTTATGCATCACCCCACCTCACCTTTCCCGTTAAGCAGCCATAGTGTGTTTTCTAAACGTGTGACTCTGTTCTGTTTTGTAATTCAGTTCAAGTGTAGCGGTTTTTACATTCCCTCTATAAGTGATAGCTTATGATAAGTGTCTTTTTCTGTGTGACTTATTTCACTTAGAATCGTCGTACCTAACTCCACTCATCTTGCTTCTACTAGCCTTATGACATTGATTTCATGTCTGAGTGATATTCCATTGTACATAAGGACCACGACTTCTTTATTCATTTTTCTCTTTCCTGGGATATTTAAGTTGTCATGAAGTGGAGGTTCTTCTCAACAGAGCAGCCCTAAACTTTGGGGTGCCTGTGTCTTGCTGATTTTTCTTTTTCCCAATTTATACGCCCATGAGTGGACGTGCCCTACGCTCCCTAAGCTGTGTTTTTTCGATGTTTCAGGACACACCGTACACTTCTCCAGCGTGGCTGCTGGCAATTAACATCCCGCCCATCAGCGTAGCAAGGCTGCCATTTCTCCATGGCCTGTCCTGCATTTCTGGTTTTGACACTTTTTGCAGCATGACCCTTTTGACCGATGGGAAGCGAGACTTCTTTGTAGCGCTGATTTGCCTTTCCAGGTTGCTTGGTTGGCCAAAAAGGGCGTATGCGTTTTTTCCTGAATATATTCAGGAAAAAACGCATACGCCCTTTTTGGCCAAGGGCATCATTGTCGACGTTTTGCCGCTTTTCATGTGCTTTAAAGGCGATTCGAATCTACCTCCTGAAACCTGTTTCCTGCAATTCTGCCTTGCTTTCAAATCCTCTTCGTTGCCTTCCCTCAATATATTTGTGGACGAGAGTTATCATTTATAACTCAGCAGGTTTGTGAATGGCAGTGCCCCTGAGCTCCATTTTTCAACTGTCTTGTTTGGGAGCTGGCCGCAAAAGCACAGGATTGCCTCAGGCCCTAATCTGGTTCCCGGCGGCAGGCTGAGCCTGTGGTTAATTCTTCTTCCTGATGGGAAAATAGAGTGACCTGTGCCTGTGTCAACACCTAGATCTAGTCTCTCATTGGTTGCCCCTCTTCCCGTTCATCCTCAGGACAAATTGCAACCTGTACAGAACAGGAGGTTAAAGGTGCTGATTCTCCAAGTAGGGAGATTGCTAGTGAAGTAGCTGGAATGGCGAACCCGAGCACAAGGAGATGAGAAATGAGGTGCGTTTTAGAAACCTTTCAAAATCACACGGTGTACCTTCTTCTGGGTTCCTCATGCAAGATTTCGATGTAGGAAGATGCCCTTGAACCTGGAGATTTGGGACCCATGGGATGGGTACCATGCAGTATTACTTTAAAGGGTCTGCGTTTGCTCACCCAACCTCACCCAAACTCTCAGCCCCAAGAGTGTCCACCCTTATGTCTCATCCAGCTGTGGGTCTAGATATGGTCAATCCAGGTTGCATCACAGCCCCTGAACGAATTTTGTAAGAATTTCTCTCTCTTTCACTGTCTTTGTTTTACGGGTTTTTAAAAGTAATTTATTTTTATAATGGGGTTTAGCTGCTTTTCACGGCTGTGTTTATGCGGATTTACACCCACTTGACTCACTTCCAGACAGATATCAATACATAGGTTTTAAGATTGTTACTAGTCACATATATTCTTGTGCGGTGAATAGGGGGTGTTGAGTCCAGTTCACTGAGCAAGGAGTAGGTCTTGTCTATTACATATTGGGTGTATGGAACGGTATCTGAGCGAATTTGAACCCCTTGTTTTATGCATCACCCCACCTCACCTTTTCCGTTAAGCAGCCATAGTGTGTTTTCTAAACGTGTGATTCTGTTCTGTTCTGTAATTCAGTTCAAGTGTAGCGGTTTTTACATTCCCTCTATAAGTGATAGCTTATGATAAGTGTCTTTTTCTGTGTGACTTATTTCACTTAGAATCGTCGTACCTAACTCCACTCATCTTGCTTCTACTAGCCTTATGACATTGATTTCATGGCTGAGTGATATTCCTTTGTACATAAGGACCACAACTTCTTTATCCATTTTTCTCTTTCCTGGGATATTTAAGGTGTCATGAAGTGGAGGTTCTTGTCAACAGAGCAGCCCTAAACTTTGGGGTGCCTGTGTCTTGCTGATTTTTAGTTTTCCCAATTTATACGCCCATGAGTGGACGTGCCCTATGCTCCCTAAGCTGTGTTTTTTCGATGTTTCAGGACACACCGTACACTTCTCCAGAGTGGCTGTTGGCAATTTACATCCCGCTCATCAGCGTAGCAAGGCTGCCATTTCTCCATGGCCTGTCCTGCATTTCTGGTTTTGACACTTTTTGCAGCATGGCCCTTTTGACCGATGGGAAGCGAGACTTCTTTGTAGCGCTGATTTGCCTTTCCAGGTTGCTTGGTTGGCCAAAAAGGGCGTATGCGTTTTTTCCTGAATATATTCAGGAAAAAACGCATACGCCCTTTTTGGCCAAGGGCATCATTGTCGACGTTTTGCCGCTTTTCATGTGCTTTAAAGGCGATTCGAATCTACCTCCTGAAATCTGTTTTCTGCAATTTTGCCTTGCTTTCAAATCCTCTTCGTTGCCTTCCCTCAATATATCTGTGGACGAGAGTTATCATTTATAACTCTGCGGGTTTGTGAATTGCAGTGTCCCTGAGCTCCATTTTTCAACTCGCTTTTTTGGGAGCTGGCCGCAAAAGCGCGGGATTGCCTCAGGCCCTATTGTGCTTCTGGGCGGCAGGCTGAGCCTGTGATTAATTCTTCTTCCTGATGGGAAATTAGAGTGACCTGTGCTTGTCCCAACACCTAGATCTAGTATCTCATTGGTTGCCCCTCTTCCCGTTCATTCTCAGGACAAATTGCAACCTGTACGGAACAGGAGGTTAAAGGTGCTGATTCTCCAAGTAAGGAGATTGCTAGTAAAGTAGCTGGAAAGGCGAACCCGAGCACAAGGAGATGAGAAATGGGGTGTGTTTTAGAAACCTTTCAAAATCACATGGTGTACCATCTTCTGAGTTTCTCATGCATGTTTTCGATGTAGGAAGATGCCCTTGAACCTGGAGATTTGGGACCCATGGGATGGGTACCACGCAGTATTACTTTAAAGGGTCTGCACTTGCTCATCCAACCTCACCCAACCTCTAAGCCCCAATAGTGTCCACCCTTATGTCTCATCCAGCTGTGGGTCCAGATATGGTCAATCCAGGTTGCATCACAGCCTCTGAACTAATTTTGTAAGAATTTCTCTCTCTTTCACTGTCTTTGTTTTACTGGTTTTTAAAAGTAATTTATTTTTATAATGGGGTTTAGCTGCTTTTCACGGCTGTGTATATGCGGCTTTACACCCACTTGACTCACTTCCAGAGAGATATCAATACATAGGTTTTAAGATTCTTACTAGTCAGATATATACTTGTGCGTTGAATATGGGGTGTTGAGTCCAGTTCACTGAGCAAGGAGTAGGTCTTGTCTATTACATATTGGGTGTATGGAACGGTATCTGAGCTAATATGAAACCCTTGTTTTATGCATCACCCCACCTCACCTATCCCGTTAAGCAGCCATAGTTTGTTTTCTAAACGTGTGACTCTGTTCTGTTTTGTAATTCAGTTCAAGTGTAGCGGTTTTTACATTCCCTCTATAAGTGATAGCTTTTGATAAGTGTCTTTTTCTGTGTGACTTATTTCACTTAGAATCGTCGTACCTAAGTCCACCCATCTTGCTTCTACTAGCCTTATGACATTGATTTCATGTCTGAGTGATATTCCATTGTACATAAGGACCACAACTTCTTTATCCATTTTTCTCTTTCCTGGGATATTTAAGGTGTCATGAAGTGGAGGTTCTTTTCAACAGAGCAGCCCTAAACTTTGGGGTGCCTGTGTCTTGCTGATTTTTAGTTTTCAAAATTTATACGCCCATGAGTGGAAGTGCCCTATGCTCCCTAAGCTGTGTTTTTTCGATGTTTCAGGCCTCACCGTACACTTCTCCAGAGTGGCTGTTGGCAATTTACATCCTGCCCATCAGCGTAGCAAGGCTCCAATTTCTCCATGGCCTGTCCTGCATTTGTGGTTTTGACACTTTTATCAGCATGGCCCTTTTGACGGATGGGAAGCGAGACTTCTTTGTAGCGCTGATTTGCCTTTCCAGGTTGCTTGGTTGGCCAAAAAGGGCGTATGCGTTTTTTCCTGAATATATTCAGGAAAAAACGCATACGCCCTTTTTGGCCAAGGGCATCAATGTCCACGTTTTGCCGCTTTTCATGTGCTTTAAAGGCGATTCGAATCTACCTCCTGAAACCTGTTTCCTGCAATTCTGCCTTGCTTTCAAATCCTCTTCGTTGCCTTCCCTCAGTATATTTGTGGACGAGAGTTATCATTTATAACTCTGCAGGGTTGTGAATTGCAGTGCCCATGTGCTCCATTTTTCAACTGGCTTTTTTGGGAGCTGGCCGCAGAAGCGCGGGATTGCCTCAGGCCCTATTCTGGTTCCGGGTGGCAGGCTGAGCCTGTGGTTATTTCTTCTTCCTGATGAGAAAATAGAGTGACCTGTGCCTGTCCCAAAACCTAGATCTAGTCTCTCATTGGCTGCCCCTCTTCCCGTTCATCCTCAGGAAAAATTGCAACCTGTACGGAACAGGAGGTTAAAGGTGCTGATTCTCCAAGTAGGGAGATTGCTAGTGAAGTAGCTGGAATGGCGAACCCGAGCACAAGGAGATGAGAAATGAGGTGCGTTTTAGAAACCTTTCAAAATCACACGGTGTACCATCTTCTGGGTTCCTCATGCAAGTTTTCGATGTAGGAAGATGCCCTTGAACCTGGAGATTTGGGACCCAAGGGATGGGTACCACGCAGTATTACCTTAAAGGGTCTGCGTTGGCTCACCCAGCCTCACCAAACCTCTCAGCCCCAAGAATGTCCACCCTTATGTCTCATCCAGCTGTGGGTCTAGATATGGTCAATCCAGGTTGCGTCACAGCCCCTGAATGAATTTTGTAAGAATTTCTGTCTCTTTCACTGTCTTTGTTTCATGGGTTTTTAAAACTAATTTATTTTTATAATGGGGTTTAGCTGCTTTTCACGGCTGTGTTTATGCGGCTTTACACCCACTTGACACACTTCCAGAGAGATATCAATACATAGGTTTTAAGATTCTTACTAGTCACATATATTCTTGTGCGGTGAATAGGGGGTGTTGAGTCCAGTTCACTGAGCAAGGAGTAGGTCTTGTCTATTACGTATTGGGTGTATGGAACGGTATCTGAGCGAATTTGAAACCCTTGTTTTATGCATCACCCCACCTCACCTTTCCCGTTAAGCAACCATAGTCTTTTTTCTAAATGTGTGACTTTGTTCTGTTTTGTAATTCAGTTCAAATGTAGCGGTTTTTACATTCCCTGTATAAGTTATAGCTTTTGATAAGTGTCTTTTTCTGTGTGACTTATTTCACTTAGAATCGTCGTACCTAAGTCCACCCATCTTGCTTCTACTTGCCTTATGACATTGATTTCATGGCTGAGTGATATTCCTTTGTACATAAGGACCACAACTTCTTTATCCATTTTTCTCTTTCCTGGGATATTTAAGGTGTCATGAAGTGGAGGTTCTTGTCAACAGAGCAGCCCTAAACTTTGGGGTGCCTGTGTCTTGCTGATTTTTAGTTTTCAAAATTTATACGCCCATGAGTGGACGTGCCCTATGCTCTCTAAGCTGTGTTTTTTCGATGTTTCAGGCCTCACCGTACACTTCTCCAGAGGGGCTGTTGGCAATTTACATCCCGCCCATCAGCGTAGCAAGGCTCCCATTTCTCCATGGCCTGTCCTGCATTTGTGGTTTTGACACTCTTATCAGCATGGCCCTTTTGACGGATGGGAAGCGAGACTTCTTTGTAGCGCTGATTTGCCTTTCCAGGTTGCTTGGTTGGCCAAAAAGGGCATTTGCGTTTTTTCCTGAATATATTCAGGAAAAAACGCATACGTCCTTTTTGGCTAAGGGCATCATTGTCCACGTTTTGCCGCTTTTCATGTGCTTTAAAGGCGATTCGTATCTACCTCCTGAAACCTGTTTCCTGCAATTCTGCCTTGCTTTCAAATCCTCTTCGTTGCCTTCCCTCAATATATTTGTGGACGAGAGTTATCATTTATAACTCTGCAGGGTTGTGAATTTCAGTGCCCATGTGCTCCATTTTTCAACTGGCTTTTTTGGGAGCTGGCCGCAGAAGCGCGGGATTGCCTCAGGCACTAATCTGCTTCTGGGCGGCAGGCTGAGCCTGTGCTTAATTCTTCTTCCTGATGGGAAAATAGAGTGACCTGTGCCTGTCCCAACACCTAGAACTAGTCTCTCATTGGTTGCCCCTCTTCCCGTTCATCCTCAGGACAAATTGCAACCTGTACAGAACAGAAGGTTAAAGGTGCTGATTCTCCAAGAAGGGAGATTGCTAGTGAAGTAGCTGGAATGGCGAACCCGAGCACAAGGAGATGAGAAATGAGGTGCGTTTTAGAAACCTTTCAAAATCACACGGTGTACCATCTTCTGGGTTCCTCATGCAAGTTTTCGATGTAGGAAGATGCCCTTGAACCTGGAGATTTGGGACCCATGGGATGGGTACCACGCAGTATTACCTTAAAGGGTCTGCGTTGGCTCACCCAACCTCACCAAACCTCTCAGCCCCAAGAATGTCCACCCTTATGTCTCATCCAGCTGTGGGTCTAGATATGGTCAATCCAGGTTGCATCTCAGCCCCTGAACGAATTTTGTAAGAATTTCTGTCTCTTTCACTGTCTTTGTTTCATGGGTTTTTAAAACTAATTTATTTTTATAATGGGGTTTAGCTGCTTTTCACGGCTGTGTTTATGCGGCTTTACACCCACTTGACACACTTCCAGAGAGATATCAATACATAGGTTTTAAGATTCTTACTAGTCACATATATTCTTGTGCGGTGAATAGGGGGTGTTGAGTCCAGTTCACTGAGCAAGGAGTAGGTCTTTTCTATTACGTATTGGATGTATGGAACGGTATCTGAGCTAATTTGAAACCCTTGTTTTATGCATCACCCCACCTCACCTTTCCCGTTAAGCAACCATAGATTTTTTTCTAAATGTGTGACTTTGTTCTGTTTTGTAATTCAGTTCAAATGTAGCGGTTTTTACATTCCCTGTATAAGTTATAGCTTTTGATAAGTGTCCTTTTCTGTGTGACTTATTTCACTTAGAATCGTCGTACCTAAGTCCACCCATCTTGCTTCTACTAGCCTTATGACATTGATTTCATGGCTGAGTGATATTCCATTGTACATAAGGACCACAACTTCTTTATCCATTTTTCTCTTTCCTGGGATATTTAAGGTGTCATGAAGTGGAGGTTCTTGTCAACAGAGCAGCCCTAAACTTTGGGGTGCCTGTGTCTTGCTGATTTTTAGTTTTGCCAATTTATACGCCAATGAGTGGAAGTGCCCTATGCTCCCTAAGCCGTGTTTTTTCGAAGTTTCAGGCCTCACCGTACACTTCTCCAGAGTGACTGTTGGCAGTTTACATCCCGCCCATCAGCGTAGCAAGGTTCCAATTTCTCCATGGCCTGTCCTGCATTTGTGGTTTTGACACTTTTATCAGCATGGCCCTTTTGACGGATGGGAAGCGAGACTTCTTTGTAGCGCTGATTTGCCTTTCCAGGTTGCTAGGTTGGCCAAAAAGGGCGTATGCGTTTTTTCCTGAATATATTCAGGAAAAAACGCATACGCCCTTTTTGGCCAAGGTCATCATTGTCAACGTTTTGCCGCTTTTCATGTGCTTTAAAGGCGATTCGAATTTACCTCCTGAAATCTGTTTCCTGCAGTTCTGCCTTGCTTTCAAATCCTCTTCGTTGCTTTCCCTCAATATATTTGTGGACGAGAATTATCATTTATAAGTCTGCAGGTTTGTGAATTGCAGTGTCCCTGAGGTCCATTTTTCAACTCGCTTTTTTGGGATCTGGCCGCAAAAGCTCGGGATTGCCTCAGGCCCTATTCTGGTTCCGGGTGGCAGGCTGAGCCTGTGGTATTTTCTTCTTCCTGATGGGAAATTAGAGTGACCTGTGCCTGTCCCAACACCTAGATCTAGTCTCTCATTGGTTGCCCCTCTTCCCGTTCATCCTCAGAACAAATTGCAACCTGTACGGAACAGGAGGTTAAAGGTGCTGATTCTCCAAGTAGGGAGATTGCTAGTGAAGTAGCTGGAATGGCGAACCCGAGCACAAGGAGATGAGAAATGAGGTGCGTTTTAGAAACCTTTCAAAATCACACGGTGTACCATCTTCTGGGTTCCTCATGCAAGTTTTCGATGTAGGAAGATGCCCTTGAACCTGGAGATTTGGGACCCAAGGGATGGGTACCACGCAGTATTACCTTAAAGGGTCTGCGTTGGCTCACCCAGCCTCACCAAACCTCTCAGCCCCAAGAATGTCCACCCTTATGTCTCATCCAGCTGTGGGTCTAGATATGGTCAATCCAGGTTGCGTCACAGCCCCTGAATGAATTTTGTAAGAATTTCTGTCTCTTTCACTGTCTTTGTTTCATGGGTTTTTAAAACTAATTTATTTTTATAATGGGGTTTAGCTGCTTTTCACGGCTGTGTTTATGCGGCTTTACACCCACTTGACACACTTCCAGAGAGATATCAATACATAGGTTTTAAGATTCTTACTAGTCACATATATTCTTGTGCGGTGAATAGGGGGTGTTGAGTCCAGTTCACTGAGCAAGGAGTAGGTCTTGTCTATTACGTATTGGGTGTATGGAACGGTATCTGAGCGAATTTGAAACCCTTGTTTTATGCATCACCCCACCTCACCTTTCCCGTTAAGCAACCATAGTCTTTTTTCTAAATGTGTGACTTTGTTCTGTTTTGTAATTCAGTTCAAATGTAGCGGTTTTTACATTCCCTGTATAAGTTATAGCTTTTGATAAGTGTCTTTTTCTGTGTGACTTATTTCACTTAGAATCGTCGTACCTAAGTCCACCCATCTTGCTTCTACTTGCCTTATGACATTGATTTCATGGCTGAGTGATATTCCTTTGTACATAAGGACCACAACTTCTTTATCCATTTTTCTCTTTCCTGGGATATTTAAGGTGTCATGAAGTGGAGGTTCTTGTCAACAGAGCAGCCCTAAACTTTGGGGTGCCTGTGTCTTGCTGATTTTTAGTTTTCCCAATTTATACGCCCATGAGTGGACGTGCCCTATGCTCCCTAAGCTGTGTTTTTTCGATGTTTCAGGACACACCGTACACTTCTCCAGAGTGGCTGTTGGCAATTTACATCCCGCTCATCAGCGTAGCAAGGCTGCCATTTCTCCATGGCCTGTCCTGCATTTCTGGTTTTGACACTTTTTGCAGCATGGCCCTTTTGACCGATGGGAAGCGAGACTTCTTTGTAGCGCTGATTTGCCTTTCCAGGTTGCTTGGTTGGCCAAAAAGGGCGTATGCGTTTTTTCCTGAATATATTCAGGAAAAAACGCATACGCCCTTTTTGGCCAAGGGCATCATTGTCGACGTTTTGCCGCTTTTCATGTGCTTTAAAGGCGATTCGAATCTACCTCCTGAAATCTGTTTTCTGCAATTTTGCCTTGCTTTCAAATCCTCTTCGTTGCCTTCCCTCAATATATCTGTGGACGAGAGTTATCATTTATAACTCTGCGGGTTTGTGAATTGCAGTGTCCCTGAGCTCCATTTTTCAACTCGCTTTTTTGGGAGCTGGCCGCAAAAGCGCGGGATTGCCTCAGGCCCTATTGTGCTTCTGGGCGGCAGGCTGAGCCTGTGATTAATTCTTCTTCCTGATGGGAAATTAGAGTGACCTGTGCTTGTCCCAACACCTAGATCTAGTATCTCATTGGTTGCCCCTCTTCCCGTTCATTCTCAGGACAAATTGCAACCTGTACGGAACAGGAGGTTAAAGGTGCTGATTCTCCAAGTAAGGAGATTGCTAGTAAAGTAGCTGGAAAGGCGAACCCGAGCACAAGGAGATGAGAAATGGGGTGTGTTTTAGAAACCTTTCAAAATCACATGGTGTACCATCTTCTGAGTTTCTCATGCATGTTTTCGATGTAGGAAGATGCCCTTGAACCTGGAGATTTGGGACCCATGGGATGGGTACCACGCAGTATTACTTTAAAGGGTCTGCACTTGCTCATCCAACCTCACCCAACCTCTAAGCCCCAATAGTGTCCACCCTTATGTCTCATCCAGCTGTGGGTCCAGATATGGTCAATCCAGGTTGCATCACAGCCTCTGAACTAATTTTGTAATAATTTCTCTCTCTTTCACTGTCTTTGTTTTACTGGTTTTTAAAAGTAATTTATTTTTATAATGGGGTTTAGCTGCTTTTCACGGCTGTGTATATGCGGCTTTACACCCACTTGACTCACTTCCAGAGAGATATCAATACATAGGTTTTAAGATTCTTACTAGTCAGATATATACTTGTGCGTTGAATATGGGGTGTTGAGTCCAGTTCACTGAGCAAGGAGTAGGTCTTGTCTATTACATATTGGGTGTATGGAACGGTATCTGAGCTAATATGAAACCCTTGTTTTATGCATCACCCCACCTCACCTATCCCGTTAAGCAGCCATAGTTTGTTTTCTAAACGTGTGACTCTGTTCTGTTTTGTAATTCAGTTCAAGTGTAGCGGTTTTTACATTCCCTCTATAAGTGATAGCTTTTGATAAGTGTCTTTTTCTGTGTGACTTATTTCACTTAGAATCGTCGTACCTAAGTCCACCCATCTTGCTTCTACTAGCCTTATGACATTGATTTCATGTCTGAGTGATATTCCATTGTACATAAGGACCACAACTTCTTTATCCATTTTTCTCTTTCCTGGGATATTTAAGGTGTCATGAAGTGGAGGTTCTTTTCAACAGAGCAGCCCTAAACTTTGGGGTGCCTGTGTCTTGCTGATTTTTAGTTTTCAAAATTTATACGCCCATGAGTGGAAGTGCCCTATGCTCCCTAAGCTGTGTTTTTTCGATGTTTCAGGCCTCACCGTACACTTCTCCAGAGTGGCTGTTGGCAATTTACATCCTGCCCATCAGCGTAGCAAGGCTCCAATTTCTCCATGGCCTGTCCTGCATTTGTGGTTTTGACACTTTTATCAGCATGGCCCTTTTGACGGATGGGAAGCGAGACTTCTTTGTAGCGCTGATTTGCCTTTCCAGGTTGCTTGGTTGGCCAAAAAGGGCGTATGCGTTTTTTCCTGAATATATTCAGGAAAAAACGCATACGCCCTTTTTGGCCAAGGGCATCAATGTCCACGTTTTGCCGCTTTTCATGTGCTTTAAAGGCGATTCGAATCTACCTCCTGAAACCTGTTTCCTGCAATTCTGCCTTGCTTTCAAATCCTCTTCGTTGCCTTCCCTCAGTATATTTGTGGACGAGAGTTATCATTTATAACTCTGCAGGGTTGTGAATTGCAGTGCCCATGTGCTCCATTTTTCAACTGGCTTTTTTGGGAGCTGGCCGCAGAAGCGCGGGATTGCCTCAGGCCCTATTCTGGTTCCGGGTGGCAGGCTGAGCCTGTGGTTATTTCTTCTTCCTGATGAGAAAATAGAGTGACCTGTGCCTGTCCCAAAACCTAGATCTAGTCTCTCATTGGCTGCCCCTCTTCCCGTTCATCCTCAGGAAAAATTGCAACCTGTACGGAACAGGAGGTTAAAGGTGCTGATTCTCCAAGTAGGGAGATTGCTAGTGAAGTAGCTGGAATGGCGAACCCGAGCACAAGGAGATGAGAAATGAGGTGCGTTTTAGAAACCTTTCAAAATCACACGGTGTACCATCTTCTGGGTTCCTCATGCAAGTTTTCGATGTAGGAAGATGCCCTTGAACCTGGAGATTTGGGACCCAAGGGATGGGTACCACGCAGTATTACCTTAAAGGGTCTGCGTTGGCTCACCCAGCCTCACCAAACCTCTCAGCCCCAAGAATGTCCACCCTTATGTCTCATCCAGCTGTGGGTCTAGATATGGTCAATCCAGGTTGCGTCACAGCCCCTGAATGAATTTTGTAAGAATTTCTGTCTCTTTCACTGTCTTTGTTTCATGGGTTTTTAAAACTAATTTATTTTTATAATGGGGTTTAGCTGCTTTTCACGGCTGTGTTTATGCGGCTTTACACCCACTTGACACACTTCCAGAGAGATATCAATACATAGGTTTTAAGATTCTTACTAGTCACATATATTCTTGTGCGGTGAATAGGGGGTGTTGAGTCCAGTTCACTGAGCAAGGAGTAGGTCTTGTCTATTACGTATTGGGTGTATGGAACGGTATCTGAGCGAATTTGAAACCCTTGTTTTATGCATCACCCCACCTCACCTTTCCCGTTAAGCAACCATAGTCTTTTTTCTAAATGTGTGACTTTGTTCTGTTTTGTAATTCAGTTCAAATGTAGCGGTTTTTACATTCCCTGTATAAGTAATAGCTTTTGATAAGTGTCTTTTTCTGTGTGACTTATTTCACTTAGAATCGTCGTACCTAAGTCCACCCATCTTGCTTCTACTTGCCTTATGACATTGATTTCATGGCTGAGTGATATTCCTTTGTACATAAGGACCACAACTTCTTTATCCATTTTTCTCTTTCCTGGGATATTTAAGGTGTCATGAAGTGGAGGTTCTTGTCAACAGAGCAGCCCTAAACTTTGGGGTGCCTGTGTCTTGCTGATTTTTAGTTTTCAAAATTTATACGCCCATGAGTGGACGTGCCCTATGCTCTCTAAACTGTGTTTTTTCGATGTTTCAGGCCTCACCGTACACTTCTCCAGAGGGGCTGTTGGCAATTTACATCCCGCCCATCAGCGTAGCAAGGCTCCCATTTCTCCATGGCCTGTCCTGCATTTGTGGTTTTGACACTCTTATCAGCATGGCCCTTTTGACGGATGGGAAGCGAGACTTCTTTGTAGCGCTGATTTGCCTTTCCAGGTTGCTTGGTTGGCCAAAAAGGGCATTTGCGTTTTTTCCTGAATATATTCAGGAAAAAACGCATACGCCCTTTTTGGCTAAGGGCATCATTGTCCACGTTTTGCCGCTTTTCATGTGCTTTAAAGGCGATTCGAATCTACCTCCTGAAACCTGTTTCCTGCAATTCTGCCTTGCTTTCAAATCCTCTTCGTTGCCTTCCCTCAATATATTTGTGGACGAGAGTTATCATTTATAACTCTGCAGGGTTGTGAATTTCAGTGCCCATGTGCTCCATTTTTCAACTGGCTTTTTTGGGAGCTGGCCGCAGAAGCGCGGGATTGCCTCAGGCACTAATCTGCTTCTGGGCGGCAGGCTGAGCCTGTGCTTAATTCTTCTTCCTGATGGGAAAATAGAGTGACCTGTGCCTGTCCCAACACCTAGAACTAGTCTCTCATTGGTTGCCCCTCTTCCCGTTCATCCTCAGGACAAATTGCAACCTGTACAGAACAGAAGGTTAAAGGTGCTGATTCTCCAAGAAGGGAGATTGCTAGTGAAGTAGCTGGAATGGCGAACCCGAGCACAAGGAGATGAGAAATGAGGTGCGTTTTAGAAACCTTTCAAAATCACACGGTGTACCATCTTCTGGGTTCCTCATGCAAGTTTTCGATGTAGGAAGATGCCCTTGAACCTGGAGATTTGGGACCCATGGGATGGGTACCACGCAGTATTACCTTAAAGGGTCTGCGTTGGCTCACCCAACCTCACCAAACCTCTCAGCCCCAAGAATGTCCACCCTTATGTCTCATCCAGCTGTGGGTCTAGATATGGTCAATCCAGGTTGCATCTCAGCCCCTGAACGAATTTTGTAAGAATTTCTGTCTCTTTCACTGTCTTTGTTTCATGGGTTTTTAAAACTAATTTATTTTTATAATGGGGTTTAGCTGCTTTTCACGGCTGTGTTTATGCGGCTTTACACCCACTTGACACACTTCCAGAGAGATATCAATACATAGGTTTTAAGATTCTTACTAGTCACATATATTCTTGTGCGGTGAATAGGGGGTGTTGAGTCCAGTTCACTGAGCAAGGAGTAGGTCTTGTCTATTACGTATTGGATGTATGGAACGGTATCTGAGCTAATTTGAAACCCTTGTTTTATGCATCACCCCACCTCACCTTTCCCGTTAAGCAACCATAGATTTTTTTCTAAATGTGTGACTTTGTTCTGTTTTGTAATTCAGTTCAAATGTAGCGGTTTTTACATTCCCTGTATAAGTTATAGCTTTTGATAAGTGTCCTTTTCTGTGTGACTTATTTCACTTAGAATCGTCGTACCTAAGTCCACCCATCTTGCTTCTACTAGCCTTATGACATTGATTTCATGGCTGAGTGATATTCCATTGTACATAAGGACCACAACTTCTTTATCCATTTTTCTCTTTCCTGGGATATTTAAGGTGTCATGAAGTGGAGGTTCTTGTCAACAGAGCAGCCCTAAACTTTGGGGTGCCTGTGTCTTGCTGATTTTTAGTTTTGCCAATTTATACGCCAATGAGTGGAAGTGCCCTATGCTCCCTAAGCCGTGTTTTTTCGAAGTTTCAGGCCTCACCGTACACTTCTCCAGAGTGACTGTTGGCAGTTTACATCCCGCCCATCAGCGTAGCAAGGTTCCAATTTCTCCATGGCCTGTCCTGCATTTGTGGTTTTGACACTTTTATCAGCATGGCCCTTTTGACGGATGGGAAGCGAGACTTCTTTGTAGCGCTGATTTGCCTTTCCAGGTTGCTAGGTTGGCCAAAAAGGGCGTATGCGTTTTTTCCTGAATATATTCAGGAAAAAACGCATACGCCCTTTTTGGCCAAGGTCATCATTGTCAACGTTTTGCCGCTTTTCATGTGCTTTAAAGGCGATTCGAATTTACCTCCTGAAATCTGTTTCCTGCAGTTCTGCCTTGCTTTCAAATCCTCTTCGTTGCTTTCCCTCAATATATTTGTGGACGAGAATTATCATTTATAAGTCTGCAGGTTTGTGAATTGCAGTGTCCCTGAGGTCCATTTTTCAACTCGCTTTTTTGGGATCTGGCCGCAAAAGCTCGGGATTGCCTCAGGCCCTATTCTGGTTCCGGGTGGCAGGCTGAGCCTGTGGTATTTTCTTCTTCCTGATGGGAAATTAGAGTGACCTGTGCCTGTCCCAACACCTAGATCTAGTCTCTCATTGGTTGCCCCTCTTCCCGTTCATCCTCAGAACAAATTGCAACCTGTACGGAACAGGAGGTTAAAGGTGCTGATTCTCCAAGTAGGGAGATTGCTAGTGAAGTAGCTGGAATGGCGAACCCGAGCACAAGGAGATGAGAAATGAGGTGCGTTTTAGAAACCTTTCAAAATCACACGGTGTACCATCTTCTGGGTTCCTCATGCAAGTTTTCGATGTAGGAAGATGCCCTTGAACCTGGAGATTTGGGACCCAAGGGATGGGTACCACGCAGTATTACCTTAAAGGGTCTGCGTTGGCTCACCCAGCCTCACCAAACCTCTCAGCCCCAAGAATGTCCACCCTTATGTCTCATCCAGCTGTGGGTCTAGATATGGTCAATCCAGGTTGCGTCACAGCCCCTGAATGAATTTTGTAAGAATTTCTGTCTCTTTCACTGTCTTTGTTTCATGGGTTTTTAAAACTAATTTATTTTTATAATGGGGTTTAGCTGCTTTTCACGGCTGTGTTTATGCGGCTTTACACCCACTTGACACACTTCCAGAGAGATATCAATACATAGGTTTTAAGATTCTTACTAGTCACATATATTCTTGTGCGGTGAATAGGGGGTGTTGAGTCCAGTTCACTGAGCAAGGAGTAGGTCTTGTCTATTACGTATTGGGTGTATGGAACGGTATCTGAGCGAATTTGAAACCCTTGTTTTATGCATCACCCCACCTCACCTTTCCCGTTAAGCAACCATAGTCTTTTTTCTAAATGTGTGACTTTGTTCTGTTTTGTAATTCAGTTCAAATGTAGCGGTTTTTACATTCCCTGTATAAGTTATAGCTTTTGATAAGTGTCTTTTTCTGTGTGACTTATTTCACTTAGAATCGTCGTACCTAAGTCCACCCATCTTGCTTCTACTTGCCTTATGACATTGATTTCATGGCTGAGTGATATTCCTTTGTACATAAGGACCACAACTTCTTTATCCATTTTTCTCTTTCCTGGGATATTTAAGGTGTCATGAAGTGGAGGTTCTTGTCAACAGAGCAGCCCTAAACTTTGGGGTGCCTGTGTCTTGCTGATTTTTAGTTTTCCCAATTTATACGCCCATGAGTGGACGTGCCCTATGCTCCCTAAGCTGTGTTTTTTCGATGTTTCAGGACACACCGTACACTTCTCCAGAGTGGCTGTTGGCAATTTACATCCCGCTCATCAGCGTAGCAAGGCTGCCATTTCTCCATGGCCTGTCCTGCATTTCTGGTTTTGACACTTTTTGCAGCATGGCCCTTTTGACCGATGGGAAGCGAGACTTCTTTGTAGCGCTGATTTGCCTTTCCAGGTTGCTTGGTTGGCCAAAAAGGGCGTATGCGTTTTTTCCTGAATATATTCAGGAAAAAACGCATACGCCCTTTTTGGCCAAGGGCATCATTGTCGACGTTTTGCCGCTTTTCATGTGCTTTAAAGGCGATTCGAATCTACCTCCTGAAATCTGTTTTCTGCAATTTTGCCTTGCTTTCAAATCCTCTTCGTTGCCTTCCCTCAATATATCTGTGGACGAGAGTTATCATTTATAACTCTGCGGGTTTGTGAATTGCAGTGTCCCTGAGCTCCATTTTTCAACTCGCTTTTTTGGGAGCTGGCCGCAAAAGCGCGGGATTGCCTCAAGCCCTATTGTGCTTCTGGGCGGCAGGCTGAGCCTGTGATTAATTCTTCTTCCTGATGGGAAATTAGAGTGACCTGTGCTTGTCCCAACACCTAGATCTAGTATCTCATTGGTTGCCCCTCTTCCCGTTCATTCTCAGGACAAATTGCAACCTGTACAGAACAGAAGGTTAAAGGTGCTGATTCTCCAAGAAGGGAGATTGCTAGTGAAGTAGCTGGAATGGCGAACCCGAGCACAAGGAGATGAGAAATGAGGTGCGTTTTAGAAACCTTTCAAAATCACACGGTGTACCATCTTCTGGGTTCCTCATGCAAGTTTTCGATGTAGGAAGATGCCCTTGAACCTGGAGATTTGGGACCCATGGGATGGGTACCACGCAGTATTACCTTAAAGGGTCTGCGTTGGCTCACCCAACCTCACCAAACCTCTCAGCCCCAAGAATGTCCACCCTTATGTCTCATCCAGCTGTGGGTCTAGATATGGTCAATCCAGGTTGCATCTCAGCCCCTGAACGAATTTTGTAAGAATTTCTGTCTCTTTCACTGTCTTTGTTTCATGGGTTTTTAAAACTAATTTATTTTTATAATGGGGTTTAGCTGCTTTTCACGGCTGTGTTTATGCGGCTTTACACCCACTTGACACACTTCCAGAGAGATATCAATACATAGGTTTTAAGATTCTTACTAGTCACATATATTCTTGTGCGGTGAATAGGGGGTGTTGAGTCCAGTTCACTGAGCAAGGAGTAGGTCTTGTCTATTACGTATTGGATGTATGGAACGGTATCTGAGCTAATTTGAAACCCTTGTTTTATGCATCACCCCACCTCACCTTTCCCGTTAAGCAACCATAGATTTTTTTCTAAATGTGTGACTTTGTTCTGTTTTGTAATTCAGTTCAAATGTAGCGGTTTTTACATTCCCTGTATAAGTTATAGCTTTTGATAAGTGTCCTTTTCTGTGTGACTTATTTCACTTAGAATCGTCGTACCTAAGTCCACCCATCTTGCTTCTACTAGCCTTATGACATTGATTTCATGGCTGAGTGATATTCCATTGTACATAAGGACCACAACTTCTTTATCCATTTTTCTCTTTCCTGGGATATTTAAGGTGTCATGAAGTGGAGGTTCTTGTCAACAGAGCAGCCCTAAACTTTGGGGTGCCTGTGTCTTGCTGATTTTTAGTTTTGCCAATTTATACGCCAATGAGTGGAAGTGCCCTATGCTCCCTAAGCCGTGTTTTTTCGAAGTTTCAGGCCTCACCGTACACTTCTCCAGAGTGACTGTTGGCAGTTTACATCCCGCCCATCAGCGTAGCAAGGTTCCAATTTCTCCATGGCCTGTCCTGCATTTGTGGTTTTGACACTTTTATCAGCATGGCCCTTTTGACGGATGGGAAGCGAGACTTCTTTGTAGCGCTGATTTGCCTTTCCAGGTTGCTAGGTTGGCCAAAAAGGGCGTATGCGTTTTTTCCTGAATATATTCAGGAAAAAACGCATACGCCCTTTTTGGCCAAGGTCATCATTGTCAACGTTTTGCCGCTTTTCATGTGCTTTAAAGGCGATTCGAATTTACCTCCTGAAATCTGTTTCCTGCAGTTCTGCCTTGCTTTCAAATCCTCTTCGTTGCTTTCCCTCAATATATTTGTGGACGAGAATTATCATTTATAAGTCTGCAGGTTTGTGAATTGCAGTGTCCCTGAGGTCCATTTTTCAACTCGCTTTTTTGGGATCTGGCCGCAAAAGCGCGGGATTGCCTCAGGCCCTATTCTGGTTCCGGGTGGCAGGCTGAGCCTGTGGTATTTTCTTCTTCCTGATGGGAAATTAGAGTGACCTGTGCCTGTCCCAACACCTAGATCTAGTCTCTCATTGGTTGCCCCTCTTCCCGTTCATCCTCAGAACAAATTGCAACCTGTACGGAACAGGAGGTTAAAGGTGCTGATTCTCCAAGTAGGGAGATTGCTAGTGAAGTAGCTGGAATGGCGAACCCGAGCACAAGGAGATGAGAAATGAGGTGCGTTTTAGAAACCTTTCAAAATCACACGGTGTACCATCTTCTGGGTTCCTCATGCAAGTTTTCGATGTAGGAAGATGCCCTTGAACCTGGAGATTTGGGACCCAAGGGATGGGTACCACGCAGTATTACCTTAAAGGGTCTGCGTTGGCTCACCCAGCCTCACCAAACCTCTCAGCCCCAAGAATGTCCACCCTTATGTCTCATCCAGCTGTGGGTCTAGATATGGTCAATCCAGGTTGCGTCACAGCCCCTGAATGAATTTTGTAAGAATTTCTGTCTCTTTCACTGTCTTTGTTTCATGGGTTTTTAAAACTAATTTATTTTTATAATGGGGTTTAGCTGCTTTTCACGGCTGTGTTTATGCGGCTTTACACCCACTTGACACACTTCCAGAGAGATATCAATACATAGGTTTTAAGATTCTTACTAGTCACATATATTCTTGTGCGGTGAATAGGGGGTGTTGAGTCCAGTTCACTGAGCAAGGAGTAGGTCTTGTCTATTACGTATTGGGTGTATGGAACGGTATCTGAGCGAATTTGAAACCCTTGTTTTATGCATCACCCCACCTCACCTTTCCCGTTAAGCAACCATAGTCTTTTTTCTAAATGTGTGACTTTGTTCTGTTTTGTAATTCAGTTCAAATGTAGCGGTTTTTACATTCCCTGTATAAGTTATAGCTTTTGATAAGTGTCTTTTTCTGTGTGACTTATTTCACTTAGAATCGTCGTACCTAAGTCCACCCATCTTGCTTCTACTTGCCTTATGACATTGATTTCATGGCTGAGTGATATTCCTTTGTACATAAGGACCACAACTTCTTTATCCATTTTTCTCTTTCCTGGGATATTTAAGGTGTCATGAAGTGGAGGTTCTTGTCAACAGAGCAGCCCTAAACTTTGGGGTGCCTGTGTCTTGCTGATTTTTAGTTTTCAAAATTTATACGCCCATGAGTGGACGTGCCCTATGCTCTCTAAGCTGTGTTTTTTCGATGTTTCAGGCCTCACCGTACACTTCTCCAGAGTGGCTGTTGGCAATTTACATCCCGCCCATCAGCGTAGCAAGGCTCCCATTTCTCCATGGCCTGTCCTGCATTTGTGGTTTTGACACTCTTATCAGCATGGCCCTTTTGACGGATGGGAAGCGAGACTTCTTTGTAGCGCTGATTTGCCTTTCCAGGTTGCTTGGTTGGCCAAAAAGGGCATTTGCGTTTTTTCCTGAATATATTCAGGAAAAAACGCATACGCCCTTTTTGGCTAAGGGCATCATTGTCCACGTTTTGCCGCTTTTCATGTGCTTTAAAGGCGATTCGAATCTACCTCCTGAAACCTGTTTCCTGCAATTCTGCCTTGCTTTCAAATCCTCTTCGTTGCCTTCCCTCAATATATTTGTGGACGAGAGTTATCATTTATAACTCTGCAGGGTTGTGAATTTCAGTGCCCATGTGCTCCATTTTTCAACTGGCTTTTTTGGGAGCTGGCCGCAGAAGCGCGGGATTGCCTCAGGCACTAATCTGCTTCTGGGCGGCAGGCTGAGCCTGTGCTTAATTCTTCTTCCTGATGGGAAAATAGAGTGACCTGTGCCTGTCCCAACACCTAGAACTAGTCTCTCATTGGTTGCCCCTCTTCCCGTTCATCCTCAGGACAAATTGCAACCTGTACAGAACAGAAGGTTAAAGGTGCTGATTCTCCAAGAAGGGAGATTGCTAGTGAAGTAGCTGGAATGGCGAACCCGAGCACAAGGAGATGAGAAATGAGGTGCGTTTTAGAAACCTTTCAAAATCACACGGTGTACCATCTTCTGGGTTCCTCATGCAAGTTTTCGATGTAGGAAGATGCCCTTGAACCTGGAGATTTGGGACCCAT
The DNA here is from genome assembly GCF_028021215.1 of Eschrichtius robustus. Lineage (NCBI taxonomy): Eukaryota > Metazoa > Chordata > Mammalia > Artiodactyla > Eschrichtiidae > Eschrichtius > Eschrichtius robustus. The sequence continues at coordinate 1,104,153 of NW_027175814.1, read as the reverse complement.
GGGATGGGTACCACGCAGTATTACCTTAAAGGGTCTGCGTTGGCTCACCCAACCTCACCAAACCTCTCAGCCCCAAGAATGTCCACCCTTATGTCTCATCCAGCTGTGGGTCTAGATATGGTCAATCCAGGTTGCATCTCAGCCCCTGAACGAATTTTGTAAGAATTTCTGTCTCTTTCACTGTCTTTGTTTCATGGGTTTTTAAAACTAATTTATTTTTATAATGGGGTTTAGCTGCTTTTCACGGCTGTGTTTATGCGGCTTTACACCCACTTGACACACTTCCAGAGAGATATCAATACATAGGTTTTAAGATTCTTACTAGTCACATATATTCTTGTGCGGTGAATAGGGGGTGTTGAGTCCAGTTCACTGAGCAAGGAGTAGGTCTTGTCTATTACGTATTGGATGTATGGAACGGTATCTGAGCTAATTTGAAACCCTTGTTTTATGCATCACCCCACCTCACCTTTCCCGTTAAGCAACCATAGATTTTTTTCTAAATGTGTGACTTTGTTCTGTTTTGTAATTCAGTTCAAATGTAGCGGTTTTTACATTCCCTGTATAAGTTATAGCTTTTGATAAGTGTCCTTTTCTGTGTGACTTATTTCACTTAGAATCGTCGTACCTAAGTCCACCCATCTTGCTTCTACTAGCCTTATGACATTGATTTCATGGCTGAGTGATATTCCATTGTACATAAGGACCACAACTTCTTTATCCATTTTTCTCTTTCCTGGGATATTTAAGGTGTCATGAAGTGGAGGTTCTTGTCAACAGAGCAGCCCTAAACTTTGGGGTGCCTGTGTCTTGCTGATTTTTAGTTTTGCCAATTTATACGCCAATGAGTGGAAGTGCCCTATGCTCCCTAAGCCGTGTTTTTTCGAAGTTTCAGGCCTCACCGTACACTTCTCCAGAGTGACTGTTGGCAGTTTACATCCCGCCCATCAGCGTAGCAAGGTTCCAATTTCTCCATGGCCTGTCCTGCATTTGTGGTTTTGACACTTTTATCAGCATGGCCCTTTTGACGGATGGGAAGCGAGACATCTTTGTAGCGCTGATTTGCCTTTCCAGGTTGCTAGGTTGGCCAAAAAGGGCGTATGCGTTTTTTCCTGAATATATTCAGGAAAAAACGCATACGCCCTTTTTGGCCAAGGTCATCATTGTCAACGTTTTGCCGCTTTTCATGTGCTTTAAAGGCGATTCGAATTTACCTCCTGAAATCTGTTTCCTGCAGTTCTGCCTTGCTTTCAAATCCTCTTCGTTGCTTTCCCTCAATATATTTGTGGACGAGAATTATCATTTATAAGTCTGCAGGTTTGTGAATTGCAGTGTCCCTGAGGTCCATTTTTCAACTCGCTTTTTTGGGATCTGGCCGCAAAAGCGCGGGATTGCCTCAGGCCCTATTCTGGTTCCGGGTGGCAGGCTGAGCCTGTGGTATTTTCTTCTTCCTGATGGGAAATTAGAGTGACCTGTGCCTGTCCCAACACCTAGATCTAGTCTCTCATTGGTTGCCCCTCTTCCCGTTCATCCTCAGAACAAATTGCAACCTGTACGGAACAGGAGGTTAAAGGTGCTGATTCTCCAAGTAGGGAGATTGCTAGGAAAGTAGCTGGAATGGCGAACCCGAGCACAAGGAGATGAGAAATGAGGTGCGTTTTAGAAACCTTTCAAAATCACACGGTGTACCATTTTCTGGGTTTCTCATGCATGTTTTCGATGTAGGAAGATGGCCTTGAACCTGGAGATTTGGGACCCATGGGATGGGTACCACGCAGTATTACTTTAAAGGGTCTGCGTTGGCTCACCCAACCTCACCCAACCTCTCAGCCCCAAGAGTGTCCACCCTTATGTCTCATCCAGCTGTGGGTCTAGATATGTTCAATCCAGGTTGCATCACAGCCCCTGAACGAATTGTGTAAGAATTTCTCTCTCTTTCACTGTCTTTGTTTTACGGGTTTTTACAAGTAATTTATTTTTATAATGGGGTTTAGCTGCTTTTCACGGCTGTGTTTATGCGGCTTTACACCCACTTGACACACTTCCAGAGAGATATCAATACATAGGTTTTAAAATTCTTACTAGTCACATATATTCTTGTGCGGTGAATAGGGGGTGTTGAGTCCAGTTCACTGAGCAAGGAGTAGGTCTTGTCTATTACGTATTGGGTGTATGGAACGGTATCTGAGCTAATTTGAAACCCTTGTTTTATCCATCACCCCACCTCACCTTTCCCGTTAAGCAACCATAGTTTTTTTTCTAAATGTGTGACTTTGTTCTGTTTTGTAATTCAGTTCAAATGTAGCGGTTTTTACATTCCCTGTATAAGTTATAGCTTTTGATAAGTGTCTTTTTCTGTGTGACTTATTTCACTTAGAATCGTCGTACCTAAGTCCACCCATCTTGCTTCTACTAGCCTTATGACATTGATTTCATGGCTGAGTGATATTCCATTGTACATAAGGACCACAACTTCTTTATCCATTTTTCTCTTTCCTGGGATATTTAAGGTGTCATGAAGTGGAGGTTCTTGTCAACAGAGCAGCCCTAAACTTTGGGGTGCCTGTGTCTTGCTGATTTTTAGTTTTCAAAATTTATACGCCCATGAGTGGAAATGCCCTATGCTCCCTAAGCCGTGTTTTTTCGAAGTTTCAGGCCTCACCGTACACTTCTCCAGAGTGGCTGTTGGCAGTTTACATCCCGCCCATCAGCGTAGCAAGGTTCCAATTTCTCCATGGCCTGACCTGCATTTGTGGTTTTGACACTTTTATCAGCATGGCCCTTTTGACGGATGGGAAGCGAGACTTCTTTGTAGCGCTGATTTGCCTTTCCAGGTTGCTAGGTTGGCCAAAAAGGGCGTATGCGTTTTTTCCTGAATATATTCAGGAAAAAACGCATACGCCCTTTTTGGCCAAGGTCATCATTGTCACCGTTTTGCCGCTTTTCATGTGCTTTAAAGGCGATTCGAATCTACCTCCTGAAATCTGTTTCCTGCAGTTCTGCCTTGCTTTCAAATCCTCTTCGTTGCTTTCCCTCAATATATTTGTGGACGAGAATTATCATTTATAAGTCTGCAGGTTTGTGAATTGCAGTGTCCCTGAGGTCCATTTTTCAACTCGCTTTTTTGGGATCTGGCCGCAAAAGCGCGGGATTGCCTCAGGCCCTATTCTGGTTCCGGGTGGCAGGCTGAGCCTGTGGTATTTTCTTCTTCCTGATGGGAAATTAGAGTGACCTGTGCCTGTCCCAACACCTAGATCTAGTCTCTCATTGGTTGCCCCTCTTCCCGTTCATCCTCAGAACAAATTGCAACCTGTAGGGAACAGGAGGTTAAAGGTGCTGATTCTCCAAGTAGGGAGATTGCTAGTGAAGTAGCTGGAATGGCGAACCCAAGCACAAGGAGATGAGAAATGAGGTGCGTTTTAGAAACCTTTCAAAATCACATGGTGTACTATCTTCTGGGTTCCTCATGCAAGTTTTCGATGTAGGAAGATGCCCTTGAACCTGGAGATTTGGGACCCAAGGGATGGGTACCACGCAGTATTACCTTAAAGGGTCTGCGTTGGCTCACCCAACCTCACCAAACCTCTCAGCCCCAAGAATGTCCACCCTTATGTCTCATCCAGCTGTGGGTCTAGATATGGTCAATCCAGGTTGCGTCACAGCCCCTGAATGAATTTTGTAAGAATTTCTGTCTCTTTCACTGTCTTTGTTTCATGGGTTTTTAAAACTAATTTACTTTTATAATGGGGTTTAGCTGCTTTTCACGGCTGTGTTTATGCGGCTTTACACCCACTTGACACACTTCCAGAGTGATATCAATACATAGGTTTTAAGATTCTTACTAGTCACATATATTCTTGTGCGGTGAATAGGGGGTGTTGAGTCCAGTTCACTGAGCAAGGAGTAGGTCTTGTCTATTACGTATTGGGTGTATGGAACGGTATCTGAGCTAATTTGAAACCCTTGTTTTATGCATCACTCCACCTCACCTTTCCCGTTAAGCAACCATAGATTTTTTTCTAAATGTGTGACTCTGTTCTGTTTTGTAATTCAGTTCAAGTGTAGCGGTTTTTACATTCCCTGTATAAGTTATAGCTTTTGATAAGTGTCCTTTTCTGTGTGACTTATTTCACTTAGAATCGTCGTACCTAAGTCCAACCATCTTGCTTCTACTAGCCTTATGACATTGATTTCATGGCTGAGTGATATTCCATTGTACATAAGGACCACAACTTCTTTATCCATTTTTCTCTTTCCTGGGATATTTAAGGTGTCATGAAGTGGAGGTTCTTGTCAACAGAGCAGCCCTAAACTTTGGGGTGCCTGTGTCTTGCTGATTTTTACTTTTCAAAATTTATACGCCCATGAGTGGACGTGCCCTATGCTCCCTAAGCTGTGTTTTTTCGATGTTTCAGGCCTCACCGTACACTTCTCCAGAGGGGCTGTTGGCAATTTACATCCCGCCCATCAGCGTAGCAAGGCTCCCATTTCTCCATGGCCTGTCCTGCATTTGTGGTTTTGACACTTTTATCAGCATGGCCCTTTTGACGGATGGGAAGCGAGACTTCTTTGTAGCGCTGATTTGCCTTTCCAGGTTGCTTGGTTGGCCAAAAAGGGCGTATGCGTTTTTTCCTGAATATATTCAGGAAAAAACGCATACGCCCTTTTTGGCCAAGGGCATCATTGTCCACGTTTTGCCGCTTTTCATGTGCTTTAAAGGCGATTCGAATCTACCTCCTGAAACCTGTTTCCTGCAATTCTGCCTTGCTTTCAAATCCTCTTCGTTGCCTTCCCTCAGTATATTTGTGGACGAGAGTTATCATTTATAACTCTGCAGGGTTGTGAATTGCAGTGCCCATGTGCTCCATTTTTCAACTGGCTTTTTTGGGAGCTGGCCGCAGAAGCGCGGGATTGCCTCAGGCCCTATTCTGGTTCCGGGCGGCAGGCTGAGCCTGTGGTTATTTCTTCTTCCTGATGAGAAAATAGAGTGACCTGTGCCTGTCCCAAAACCTAGATCTAGTCTCTCATTGGCTGCCCCTCTTCCCGTTCATCCTCAGGACAAATTGCAACCTGTAAGGAACAGGAGGTTAAAGGTGCTGATTCTCCAAGTAGGGAGATTGCTAGTGAAGTAGCTGGAATGGCGAACCCGAGCACAAGGAGATGAGAAATGAGGTGCGTTTTAGAAACCTTTCAAAATCACACGGTGTACCATCTTCTGGGTTCCTCATGCAAGTTTTCGATGTAGGAAGATGCCCTTGAACCTGGAGATTTGGGACCCATGGGATGGGTACCACGCAGTATTACCTTAAAGGGTCTGCGTTGGCTCACCCAACCTCACCAAAACTCTCAGCCCCAAGAATGTCCACCCTTATGTCTCATCCACCTGTGGGTCTAGATATGGTCAATCCAGGTTTCGTCACAGCCCCTGAATGAATTTTGTAAGAATTTCTGTCTCTTTCACTGTCTTTGTTTCATGGGTTTTTAAAACTAATTTATTTTTATAATGGGGTTTAGCTGCTTTTCACGGCTGTGTTTATGCGGCTTTACACCCACTTGACTCACTTCCAGAGGGATATCAATACATAGGTTTTAAGTTTCTTACTAGTCACATATATTCTTGTGCGGTGAATAGGGGGTGTTGAGTCCACTTCACTGAGCAAGGAGTAGGTCTTGTCTATTACGAATTGGGTGTAAGGAACGGTATCTGAGCGAATTTGAAACCCTTGTTTTATGCATCACCCCACCTCACCTTTCCCGTTAAGCAACCATAGTCTTTTTTCTAAATGTGTGACTTTTTTCTGTTTTGTAATTCAGTTCAAATGTAGCGGTTTTTACATTCCCTGTATAAGTTATAGCTTTTGATAAGTGTCTTTTTTGTGTGACTTATTTCACATAGAATCGTCGTACCTAAGTCCACCCATCTTGCTTCTACTTGCCTTATGACATTGATTTCATGGCTGAGTGATATTCCATTGTACATAAGGACCACAACTTCTTTATCCATTTTTCTCTTTCCTGGGATATTTAAGGTGTCATGAAGTGGAGGTTCTTGTCAACAGAGCAGCCCTAAACTTTGGGGTGCCTGTGTCTTGCTGATTTTTAGTTTTTAAAATTTATACGCCCATGAGTGGAAGTGCCCTATGCTCCCTAAGCTGTGTTTTTTCGAAGTTTCAGGACACAACGTACACTTCTCCAGAGTGGCTGTTGGCAGTTTACATCCCGCCCATCAGCGTAGCAAGGTTCCAATTTCTCCATGGCCTGTCCTGCATTTGTGGTTTTGACAGTTTTATCAGCATGGCCCTTTTGACGGATGGGAAGCGAGACTTCTTTGTAGCGCTGATTTGCCTTTCCAGGTTGCTAGGTTGGCCAAAAAGGGCGTATGCGTTTTTTCCTGAATATATTCAGGAAAAAACGCATACGCCCTTTTTGGCCAAGGTCATCATTGTCAACGTTTTGCCGCTTTTCATGTGCTTTAAAGGCGATTCGAATCTACCTCCTGAAATCTGTTTCCTGCAGTTCTGGCTTGCTTTCAAATCCTCTTCGTTGCTTTCCCTCAATATATTTGTGGACGAGAATTATCATTTATAAGTCTGCAGGTTTGTGAAATGCAGTGTCCCTGAGGTCCATTTTTCAACTCGCTTTTTTGGGATCTGGCCGCAAAAGCGCGGGATTGCCTCAGGCCCTATTCTGGTTCCGGGTGGCAGGCTGAGCCTGTGGTATTTTCTTCTTCCTGATGGGAAATTAGAGTGACCTGTGCCTGTCCCAACACCTAGATCTAGTCTCTCATTGGTTGCCCCTCTTCCCGTTCATCCTCAGAACAAATTGCAACCTGTACGGAACAGGAGGTTAAAGGTGCTGATTCTCCAAGTAGGGAGATTGCTAGGAAAGTAGCTGGAATGGCGAACCCGAGCACAAGGAGATGAGAAATGAAGTGCGTTTTAGAAACCTTTCAAAATCACATGGTGTATAATTTTCTGGGTTTCTCATGCATGTTTTCGATGTAGGAAGATGGCCTTGAACCTGGAGATTTGGGACCCATGGGATGGGTACCACGCAGTATTACTTTAAAGGGTCTGCGTTGTCTCACCCAACCTTACCCAACCTCTCAGCCCCAAGAGTGTCCACCCTTAGGTCTCATCCAGCTGTGGGTCTAGATATGTTCAATCCAGGTTGCATCACAGCCCCTGAACGAATTGTGTAAGAATTTCTCTCTCTTTCACTGTCTTTGTTTTACGGGTTTTTACAAGTAATTTATTTTTATAATGGGGTTTAGCTGCTTTTCACGGCTGTGTTTATGTGGCTTTACACCCACTTGACACACTTCCAGAGAGATATCAATACATAGGTTTTAAGATTCTTACTAGTCAGATATATACTTGTGCGGTGAATAGGGGGTGTTGTGTCCAGTGTACTGAGCAAGGAGTAGGTCTTGTCTATTACATATTGGGTGTATGGAACGGTATCTGAGCTAATTTGAAACCCTTGTTTTATGCATCACACCACCTAACCTTTCCCCTTAAGCAGCCATAGTTTGTTTTCTAAACGTGTGACTCTGTTCTCTTTTGTAATTCAGTTCAAGTGTAGCAGTTTTTACATTCCCTCTGTACGTGATAGCTTATGATAAGTGTCTTTTTCTGTGTGACTTATTTCACTTAGAGTCGTCGTACTTAAATCCACTCATCATGCTGCTACTAGCCTTATGACATTGATTTCATGGCTGAGTGATATTCCATTGTACATAAGGACCACAACTTCTTTATCCATTTTTCTCTTCCCTGGGATATTTAAGGTGTCATGAAGTGGAGGTTCTTGTCAACAGAGCAGCCCTAAACTTTGGGGTGCCTGTGTCTTGCTGATTTTTAGTTTTCCCAATTTATACGCCCATGAGTGGAAGTGCCCTATGCTCCCTAAGCTGTGTTTTTTCGATGTTTAAGGCCACACCGTACACTTCTCCAGAGTGGCTGCTAGCAATTTACATCCCGCCCATCAGTGTAGCAAGGCTCCCATTTCTCCATGGCCTGTCCTGCTTTTGTGGTTTTGACACTTTTTTCAGCATGGCCCTTTTGACCGATTCGAAGCGAGAATCCTTGTAGTGCTGATTTGCCTTTACATGTTGCTTGGTTGGCCAAAAAGGGCCTATGCGTTTTTTCCTGAATATATTCAGGAAAAAACGCATAGGCCCTTTTTGGCCAAGGGCATCATTTTCCACGTTTTGCCGCTTTTCATGTGCTTTAAAGGCGATTCGAATCTAACTCCTGAAACCTGTTTCCTGCAATTCTGCCTTGCTTTCAAATCCTCTTCGTTGCCTTCCCTCAATATATTTGTGGACGAGAGTTATCATTTATAACTCAGCAGGTTTGTGAATTGCAGTGCCCCTGAGCTCCATTTTTCAACTGTCTTTTTTGGGAGCTGGCCGCAAAAGCACGGGATTGTCTCAGGCCCTATTCTGGTTCCGGGTGGCAGGCTGAGCCTGTGGTTATTTCTTCTTCCTGATGAGAAAATAGAGTGACCTGTGCCTGTCCCAACACCTAGATCTAGTCTCTCATTGGCTGCCCCTCTTCCCGTTCATCCTCAGGACAAATTGCAACCTGTAGGGAACAGGAGGTTAAAGGTGCTGATTCTCCAAGTAGGGAGATTGCTAGTGAAGTAGCTGGAATGGCGAACCCGAGCACAAGGAGATGAGAAATGAGGTGCGTTTTAGAAACCTTTCAAAATCACACGGTGTACCATCTTCTGGGTTCCTCATGCAAGTTTTCGATGTAGGAAGATGCCCTTGAACCTGGAGATTTGGGACCCATGGGATGGGTACCACGCAGTATTACCTTAAAGGGTCTGCGTTGGCTCACCCAACCTCACCAAAACTCTCAGCCCCAAGAATGTCCACCCTTATGTCTCATCCAGCTGTGGGTCTAGATATTGTCAATCCAGGTTGCGTCACAGCCCCTGAATGAATTTTGTAAGAATTTCTGTCTCTTTCACTGTCTTTGTTTCATGGGTTTTTAAAACTAATTTATTTTTATAATGGGGTTTAGCTGCTTTTCACGGCTGTGTTTATGCGGCTTTACACCCACTTTACACACTTCCAGAGAGATATGAATACATAGGTTTTAAGATTCTTACTAGTCACATATATTCTTGTGCGGTGAATAGGGGGTGTTGAGTCCAGTTCACTGAGCAAGGAGTAGGTCTTGTCTATTAGGTATTGGGTGTATGGAACGGTATCTGTGCTAATTTGAAACCCTTGTTTTATGCATCACCCCACCTCACCTTTCCCGTTAAGCAACCATAGATTTTTTTCGAAATGTGTGACTTTGTTCTGTTTTGTAATTCAGTTCAAATGTAGCGGTTTTTACATTCCCTGTATAAGTTATAGCTTTTGATAAGTGTCCTTTTCTGTGTGACTTATTTCACTTAGAATCGTCGTACCTAAGTCCACCCATCTTGCTTCTACTAGCCTTATGACATTGATTTCATGGCTGAGTGATATTCCATTGTACATAAGGACCACAACTTCTTTATCCATTTTTCTCTTTCCTGGGATATTTAAGGTGTCATGAAGTGGAGGTTTTGTCAACAGAGCAGCCCTAAACTTTGGGGTGCCTGTGTCTTGCTGATTTTCAGTTTTCAAAATTTATACGCCCATGAGTGGAAGTGCCCTATGCTCCCTAAGCTGTGTTTTTTCGATGTTTCAGGCCTCACCGTACACTTCTCCAGAGTGGCTGTTGGCAATTTACATCCCGCCCATCAGCGTAGCAAGGCTCCAATTTCTCCATGGCCTGTCCTGCAATTGTGGTTTTGACACTTTTATCAGCATGGCCCTTTTGACGGATGGGAAGCGAGACTTCTTTGTAGCGCTGATTTGTCTTTCCAGGTTGCTTGGTTGGCCAAAAAGGGCGTATGCGTTTTTTCCTGAATATATTCAGGAAAAAACGCATACGCCCTTTTTGGCCAAGGGCATCATTGTCCACGTTTTGCCGCTTTTCATGTGCTTGAAAGGCGATTCGAATCTACCTCCTGAAATCTGTGTTTTGCAGTTCTGCCTTGCTTTCAAATCCTCTTCGTTGCCTTCCCTCAATATATTTGTGGACGAGAGTTATCATTTATAACTCTGCAGGCTTGTGAATTGCAGTGCCACTGAGCTCCATTTTTCAACTCGCTTTTTTGGGATCTGGCCACAAAAGCGCGGGATTGCCTCAGGCCCTATTCTGGTTCCGGGTGGCAGGCTGAGCCTGTGGTTATTTCTTCTTCCTGATGGGAAAATAGAGTGACCTGTGCCTGTCCCAACACCTAGATCTAGTCTCTCATTGGTTGCCCCTCTTCCCGTTCATCCTCAGGACAAATTGCAACCTATACGGAACTGGAGGTTAAAGGTGCTGATTCTCCAAGTAGGGAGATTGCTAGTAAATTAGCTGGAATGGCGTACCCGAGCACAAGGAGATGAGAAATGAGGTGCGTTTTAGAAACCTTTCAAAATCACATGCTGTACCATCTTCTAGGTTCCTCATGCAAGTTTTCAAAGTAGGAAGATGCCCTTGAACCTGGAGAATTGGGGCCCATGTGATGGGTACCATGCATTATTACTTTAAAGGGTCTGCGTTGGCTCACCCAACCTCACCAAACCTCTCAGCCCCAAGAGTGTCCACCCTTATGTGTCATCCAGCTGTGGGTCTAGATATGGTCAATCCAGGTTGCGTCACAGCCCCTGAATGAATTTTGTAAGAATTTCTCTCTCTTTCACTGTCTTTGTTTCATGCGTTTTTAAAACTAATTTATTTTTATAATGGGGTTTAGCTGCTTTTCACGGCTGTGTTTATGCGGATTTACACCCACTTGACTCACTTCCAGAGAGATATCAATACATAGGTTTTAAGATTCTCACTAGTCAGATATATTCTTGTGCGGTGAATAGACGGTGTTGAGTCCAGTTCACTGAGCAAGGAGTAGGTCTTGTCTATTACATATTGGGTGTATGGTACGGTATCAGAGCTAATTTGAAACCCTTGTTTTATGCATCACCCCACCTCACCTTTCCCGTTAAGCAGCCATAGTGTGTTTTCAAAATGGGTGACTCTGTTCTGATTTGTAATTCAGTTCAAGTGTAGCGGTTTTTACATTCCCTCTATAAGTGATAGCTTTTGATATGTGTCTTTTTCTGTGTGACTTATTTCACTTAGAGTCGTCGTACCTAAAACCAATCATCATGCTGCTACTAGCCCTATGACATTGATTTCATGGCTGAGTGATATCCAATTGTACATAAGGACCACAACTTCTTTATCCATTTTTCTCTTTCCTGGGATATTTAAGGTGTCATGAAGTGGAGGTTCTTGTCAACAGAGCAGCCCTAAACTTTGGGGTGCCTGTGTCTTGCTGATTTTAGTTTTCCCAATTTATACGCCCATGAGTTGAAGTGCCCTATGCTCCCTAAGCTTTGTTTTTTCGATGTTTCAGGACACACCGTACACTTCTCCAGAGTGGCTGTTGGCAATTTACATCCCGCCCATCAGCGTAGCAAGGCTCCTATTTCTCCATGGCCTGTCCTGCTTTTGTGGTTTTGACACTTTTTTCAGCATGGCCCTTTCGACCGATGGGAAGCCAGACTTCTTTGTAGCGCTGATTTGCCTTTCCAGGTTGCTTGGTTGGCCAAAAAGGGCGTATGCGTTTTTTCCTGAATATATTCAGGAAAAAACGCATACGCCCTTTTTGGCCAAGGGCATCATTGTCGACGTTTTGCCGCTTTTCATGTGCTTTAAAGGCGATTCGAATCTACCTCCTGAAACCTGTTTCCTGCAAATCTGCCTTGCTTTCAAATCCTCTTCGTTGCCTTCCCTCAATATATTTGTGGACGAGAGTTATCATTTATAACTCTGCAGGTTTGTGAATTGCAGTGCCCATGTGCTCCATTTATCAACTCGCTTTTTTGGGAGCTGGCCGCAGAAGCGCGGGATTGCCTCAGGCCCTATTCTGGTTCCGGGCGGCAGGCTGAGCCTCTGGTTAATTCTTCTTCCTGATGGGAAAATAGAGTGACCTGTGCCTGTCCCAACACCTAGATCTAGTCTCTCATTGGTTGCCCCTCTTCCCGTTCATCCTCAGGACAAATTGCAACCTGTAGGGAACAGGAGCTTAAAGGTGCTGATTCTCCAAGTAGGGAGATTGCTAGTAAAGTAGCTGGAATGGCGAACCCGAGAACAAGGAAATGAGAAATGAGGTGCGTTTCAGAAACCTTTCCCGATCAGACGGTGTACCATCTTCTGGGTTTCTCATGCATGTTTTCGATGTAGGAAGATGCCCTTGAACCTGGAGATTGGGGACAAATGGGATGGGTACCACGCAGTATTACTTTAAAGGGTCTGCGTTTGCTCACCCAACCTCACCCAACCTTTCAGCCCCAAGAGTGTCCACCCTTATGTCTCATCCAGCTGTGGGTCTAGATATGGTCAATCCAGGTTGCGTCACAGCCCCTGAATGAATTTTGTAAGAATTTCTCTCTCTTTCACTGTCTTTGTTTCATGGGTTTTTAAAACTAATTTATTTTTATAATGGGGTTTAGCTGCTTTTCACGGCTGTTTTTATGCGGCTTTACACCCACTTGACTCACTTCCAGAGAGATATCAATACATAAGTTTTAAGATTCTCACTAGTCAGATATATTCTTGTGTGGTGAATAGGGGGTGTTGAGTCCAGTTCACTGAGCAAGGAGTAGGTCTTGTCTATTACATATTGGGTGTATGGAACGGTATCTGAGCTAATTTGAAACCCTTGTTTTATGCATCACCCCAAGTCACCTTTCCCGTTAAGCAGCCATAGTGAGTTTTCTAAATGTGTGACTCTGTTGTGATTTGTAATTCAGTTCAATTGTAGCGGTTTTTACATTCCCTTTATAAGTGATAGCTTTTGATAAGTGTATTTTTCTGTTTGACTTATTTCACTTAGAGTCGTCGTACCTAAATCCACTCATCATGCTGCTAATAGCCTTATGACATTGATTTCATGGCTGAGTGATATTCCATTGTACATAAGGATCAAAATTTCTTTATCCATTTTTCTCCTTCCTGGGATATTTAAGGTTTCGTGAAGTGGAGGTTCTTGTCAACAGAGCAGCCCTAAACTTTGGGGTGCCTGAGTCTTGCTGATTTTTAGTTTTCCCAATTTATACGCCCATGAGTGGAAGTGCCCTATGCTCCATAAACTTTGTTTTTTCGATGTTTCAGACCACACCGTACACTTCTCCAGAGTGGCTGTTGGCAATTTACATCCCTCCCATCAGCGTGGCAAGGCTCCCATTTCTCCATGGCCTGTCCTGCATTTGTGGTTTTGACACTTTTTTCAGCATGGCCCTTTTGACGGATCGACAGCGAGAATTCTTTGTAGCGCTGATTTGCCTTTCCAGGTTGCTTGGTTGGCCAAAAAGGGCGTATGCGTTTTTTCCTGAATATATTCAGGAAAAAAAGCATACGCCCTTTTTGGCCAAGGGCATCATTTTCCACGTTTTGCCGCTTTTCATGTGCTTGAAAGGCGATTCGAATCTACCTCCTGAAACCTGTTTCATGCAACTCTGCCTTGCTTTCAAATCCTCTTCGTTGCCTTCCCTCAATATATTTGTGGACGAGAGTTATCATTTATAACTCTGCAGGTTTGTGAATTGCAGTGCCCATGTGCTCCATTTTTCAACTGGCTTTTTTCGGAGCTGGCCGCAGAAGCGCGGGATTGCCTCAGGCACTAATCTGGTTCCCGGCGGCAGGCTGAGCCTGTGCTTAATTCTTCTTCCTGATGGGAAAATAGAGTGACCTGTGCCTGTCCCAACACCTAGATCTAGTCTCTCATTGGTTGCTCCTCTTCCCGTTCATCCTCAGGACAAATTGCAACCTGTACAGAACAGGAGGTTAAAGGTGCTGATTCTCCAAGAAGGGAGATTGCTGGTAAAGTAGCTGGAATGGCGAACCCGAGCACAAGGAGGTGAGAAATGAGGTGCGTTTTAGAAACCTTTCCCGATCACACGGTGTACCATCTTCTGGGTTTCTCATGCATGTTTTCGATGCAGGAAGATGCCCTTGAACCTGGAGATTTGGGACCCATGGGATAGGTACCACGCAGTATTACTTTAAAGGGTCTGCGTTTGCTCACCCAACCACACCCAACCTTTCAGCCCCAAGAGTGTCCACCCTTAGGTCTCATCCACCTGTTGGTCTAGAATTGGTCAATCCAGGTTGCATCACGGCCCCTGAACGAACTGTGTAAGACCTTCTCTCTCTTTCACTGTCTTTGTTTTACGGGTTTTTACAAGTAATTTATTTTTATAATGGGGTTTAGCTGCTTTTCACGGCTGTGTTTATGCGGCTTTACACCCACTTGACACACTTCCAGAGAAATATCAATACATAGGTTTTAAGATTCTTACTAGTCAGATATATACTTGTGTGGTGAATAGGGGATGTTGAGTCCAGTTCACTGAGCAAGGAGTAGGTCTTGGCTATTACATATTGGGTGTATGGAACGGTATCTGTGCTAATTTGAAACCCTTGTTTTATGCATCACCCCACATCACCTTTCCCGTTAAGCAGCCATAGCGTGTTTTCTAAACGTGTGACTCTGTTCTCTTTTGTAATTCAGTTCAAGTGTAGCGGTTTTTACATTCCCTCTATAAGTGATAGCTTACGATAAGTGTCTTTTTCTGTGTGACTTATTTCACTTAGAGTCGTCGTACCTAAATCCACTCATCATGCTGCTACTAGCCTTATGACATTGATTTCATGTCTGAGTGATATTCCATTGTACATAAGGACCACAACTTCTTTATCCATTTTTCTCTTTCCTGGGATATTTAAGGTTTCATGAAGTGGAGGTTCTTGTCAACAGAGCAGCCCTAAACTTTGGGGTGCCTGTGTCTTGTGATTTTTAGTTTTCCCAATTTATACGCCCATGAGTGGAAGTGCCCTATGCTCCCTAAGCTGTGTTTTTTCGATGTTTCAGTACACACCGTACACTTCTACAGAGTGGCTGTTGGCAATTTACATCCCGCCCATCAGCGTGGCAAGGCTCCCATTTCTCCTTGGCCTGTCCTGCATTTGTGGTTTTGACACTTTTTTCAGCATGGCCCTTTTGACGGATCGACAGCGAGACTTCTTTGTAGCGCTGATTTGCCTTTCCAGGTTGCTTGGTTGGCCAAAAAGGGCGTATGCGTTTTTTCCTGAATATATTCAGGAAAAAACGCATACGCCCTTTTTGGCCAAGGGCATCATTGTCCACGTTTTGCCGCTTTTCATGTGCTTTAAAGGCGATTCGAATCTACCTCCTGAAATGTGTTTCCTGCAGTTCTGCCTTGCTTTCAAATCCTCTTCGTTGCCTTCCCTCAATATATTTGTGGACGAGAGTTATCATTTATAACTCTGCAGGTTTGTGAATTGCAGTGCCCATGTGCTCCATTTTTCAACTGGCTTTTTTGGGAGCTGGCCGCAGAAGTTCGGGATTGCCTCTGGCCCTATTCTGGTTCCCGGCGGCAGGCTGAGCCTGTGGTTAATTCTTCTTCCTGATGGGAAAATAGAGTGACCTGGGCCTGTCCCAACACCTAGATCTAGTCTCTCATTGGTTGCCCCTCTTCCCGTTCATCCTCAGGACAAATTGCAACCTGTAGGGAACAGGAGCTTAAAGGTGCTGATTCTCCAAGTAGGGAGATTGCTAGTAAAATAGCTGGAAAGGCGAACCCGAGCACAAGAAGATGAGAAATGGGGTGCGTTTTAGAAACCTTTCAAAATCACACGGTGTACCATCTTCTGGGTTTCTCATGCATGTTTTCGATGTAGGAAGATGCCCTTGAACCTGGAGATTTGGGACCCATGGGATGGGTACCACACAGTATTACTTTAAAGGGTCTGCGTTTGCTCACCCAACCTCACCCAACCTTTCAGCCCCAAGAGTCTCCACCCTTATGTCTCATCCAGCTGTGGGTCTAGATATGGTCAATCCAGGTTGCATCACAGCCCCTGAACGAATTTTGTAAGAATTACTCTCTCTTACACTGTCTTTGTTTTACGGGTTTTTAAAAGTAATTTATTTTTAAAATGGGTTTTAGCTGCTTTTCACGGCTGTGTTTATGCCGCTTTACACTCACTTGACTCTCTTCCAGAGAGAGATCAATACATAGGTTTTCAGATTCTTACTACTCAGATATATTCTTGTGCGCTGAATAGGGGGTGTTGAGTCTAGTTCACTGAGCAAGGAGTAGGTCTTGTCTACTACATATTGGGTTTATGGAACGGTATCTGAGCTAATTTGAAACCCTTGTTTTATGCATCACCCCACCTCACCTTTCCCGTTAAGCAGCCATAGTGTGTTTTTAAAATGGGTGACTCTGTTCTGTTTTGTAATTCAGTTTAAGGCTAACGGTTTTTACATTCCCTCTATAAGTGATATCTTATGATAAGTGTCTTTTTCTGTGTGACTTATTTCACTTAGAATCGTCGTACCTAAATCCACTCATCATGCTGCTACTAGCCTTATGATATTGATTTCATGGCTGAGTGATATTCCATTGTACATAAGTACCACAACTTCTTTACCATTTTTCTCATCCCTGGGATATTTAAGATGTACACAAGTGGAGGTTCTTGTAACCAGAGCAGCCCTAAACTTTGGGTTGCCTGTGTCTTGTTGATTTTAATTTTTCCAATTTATACGCCCATGAATGGATGTGCCCCTTTCTCTCTAGCTGTGTTTTTTAGATGTTTTAGGAAACACCGTACCGTTCTCCAGAGTCGCCATTGGCAATTAACATCCCGACCATCAGTGTAACAATGCTCCCTTTCCTCCCTGGCCTCTCCTGTATTTTTTTTACACTTTTTTAGGAAGGCCCTTTTGACCGATGGGAAGTGAGACTTCTTTGTAGTGCTGCATTGCATTTCCGGCTTGCTTGGTTGGCCAAAAAGGGCCTATGCGTTTTTTCCTGAATTTATTCAGAAAAAAAACACATATGCTCTTTTTGGCCATGTGCATCGTTGTCGACTTTTGGCCGCTTTTCATGTGCTTTAGGGGCTATTCGAATCTAACTCCTGAAATCTGTTTCCTGCAATTCTGCCTTGCTTTCCAATCCTGTTCGTTGCCTTCCCTCAATATAGTTTTGGACGATAGTTATAATTTATAACTTTGCAGGTTTGTGAATTGCAGTGCCCCTGAGCTCCATTTTTCAACTCGCTTTTTTGGGAGCTGTCCGCAGAACCCCTGCTTTGCTTCTGGCCCTACTCTGGTTCCCGGTGGCAGGCTAAGCCTTTGCTTAATTCTTTTTCCTGATTGGAAATTAGAGTGACATGTGCCTGTCCGAACATCTAGGGCTTGGCTCTCCTTGTTTCTCCTCCTTCCCCTTCTTCCTTTCGAAAAATTCCAAATTTTGTGCAACTGGATGTTGAAGGTGCTGACATCCTCAGGTGGGGAGATTTTAAGGAAAAAGGCTGGAGGTGTGACCCCAACAACCAGGAAATTAGGAGTTTTGGTGCCTTTTCCAAAATCTCCCTGATCCAACCGTGTTCCATCTTCTGGGTGTCACAGGCATGTTTTAGCTGTAGGAAAGGTCCCGTGTATGTAAGGAGAACACCAGGGATTTTTCCAAATCAGTGTCTCCCCGAACTCCAATCTGGGGAATTTTTAAGCTACTGGTACATGTGTGTTCATTAAGGGACTTGGGCCGTAGGCAGAGTCCGAACTTTAGATGATTGAAGTCTTCAGGTTCAGAAACGCTCACCATCGGCCTCCTTTAGTTTCCATTTTATCTGTAGTTGATAGATGATGTCGATATAGATATCTATTGTTTTTCAGATTATTTCCCCTTAGGGGTCATTACAAAATATTGAGTATAGTTCCCTGTGTTATACAGTAGTTCCTTGTTGATGATATATTTTATACATAGCAGTGTGTATATGTTAATCTGAAACTGTTAATTTATCCCTCCTCCCACCTTTCCCCTTTGGTAATAAAAAATATAAGATTTTATACTTCTCAGAAATCTAGGAGCTGAAAGAGAGGTATCATTTTCAATGGAAAATCAGTCAAAACAAGGTTGAAACTTCAACCAAGATTATTAGATGTACATCCTTGGAAAGAAATCACTGCATTTCTCTACTGTTGACCTGACAAATAAGACAAACCCCTCCACTGAACTTGCTTATAATAAAGTGATGGAAATATCAAATGGAAGTGTTAGAAACATCTTATTTTACACGAGCCTTATACACTGCTCTATGTTAATTACAGTTTGGCTCGCACATCTGTTCTTTGAAGTTACAATGTTCTCAAATTCTGTTACTGATCCTGCAGAGTGGGCCCCAACAAGGGTCTCCCTGCCTAGTGTCATTGGAGCCAACAGATCGAGACTGACTTTGGTTCAGAAGCAAAGGAAAACTTTATATTTTGATCAGAGAATGGAGAGGTGAGAGTGTGTGCTTCCCTGCGGGTTGTGGGCCGGGCTGCTGTGTAGAGATCCTGGCACCGTCAGCGGGAGGGAGGGGGCGGAGCTCTCGAGGGCCGGGTTGGCTGGAGCTCAGGCTCTATGTCGCAGAGTCTGCACGGGGCCCCACGAGCTGAGGTGTCGGCCCAGCCATTTTGCACTAGGAAATCGGGTCTGAAGTGTCGGGTGTGGGACCTCTGCATGTGGAAACCTAGGAGCAAGTGAAATTAGACAAAGCACAAAGGAAAAAATGGTTAGACTTTATTTTATTGCCCAGATTCTATTTTCATCTCCCAGGAATTTTTCATGGGCTTTGCCAGTGACAAAGCCCTCCTCTGCCTTTTGTCCCATTCCTCATTCTTGGGGTGCTGAGGGTGCAGACACCTCTTCTGTAAATGCTTCGTGCTGAGTTGGGTGTCCTCATACCCGGGGCGAGGGGGAGGACTTCTCCCAAGCAGCCTCCAGGTGAGGTTGATTGTCCCCAGGCCTCCTCCCTCACTGCTCGTCTGCCTGAGCACCAGCATTGGAAGTTTTATAGATTCTAATGACCTTTAAGGGTCCAGGAAAGAGATGTGCAGAGACGCTGGGGGGGTGGGTGGGCCGTTTTACCCTGCTCCACCTTGGTTCGGCCCCCTTAGGCTGACAGTTCCTGCTAGCCTAGATGCTGTGACCAGTACTCTGCGCTTTCTTCAGTTAGGCCACTGAATTAACGTACAAACAACACCAGGTGTCAGAGCCCTGCTTGCTCAACTCCCAGACAGTCCAGGGCCGGTGGTGATCCAGGACCTTGACGGCCACTCAGTCAACGGCCTTTTGAAGTAGCCAGGAGTACAGCCGGTCTCATTGGCCGCCGTCACCGCGGTGTCTGTAGGCTTTTCTATGGTGGCAGCGTTATTTACGGTTCCCCTGCCAAGTTTATTAGCTCCGCTCTGGGTGCAGTAAGTCCTGTAAGCAATAGTCTGCTCTTTTGGGACACACTCTTGTTGTTTTCTGAGAGAAGCTCCAGGTCAAGTGATGGTCAAACGAGTCGTCATGGGGGCCCATTGCTCCAGGTTTTCTCTCTGGAGGTTGGTGTTGGAGGGCCTCCTCACTCGAGGTCATTGTGCCCACGGAGCAATCCCTGCAACTTCAGGGCATGGTGGGTGGTTAGGATCACCAAGTGGCGTCCTTTTCCCTTAGGAGGGAGCTGGCCTTGCGGGCTGCTGATTTCCAGGTTTTTAGATACCCCCAGTATCCTGGTCGGATGGGGTGGCTGGCCAATGCCTGGAGGGCATTCTTGCATTGTTCCATTTCAAGTGGTCCCAGTTTTTGCACTAATACTCCAAGGGCGATTCGCCTTGGACCAGGAATGTAAAGGTCAAAGGGTTTAGCTAACTTAGGGAGGTCCAGGGCAAGGATCTGAACTGACTGCTCTTTCCATTCTTGAAAGGCCGCTTCTGGATTCTATTCAAAAGGATCATCATCTTTTCCTTTCAGTGTTTCATATAGAGGCCCAGCTATTAGACTGTAGTTAGGGATCCAGATGCAGCAAACCCCGGTCTCCCCAGGAACCCCTAAGCTGTCTTCTAGTTTCAGGAAGGGTGAGGCTGCAAATGGCTTCTTCCCTTTCCTGGGGTGGGCTTCTCCGACATTCTGAGCGAATGAAGCCCAGGAAGGTCACCTTAGTTTGTGATATTTGAGCCTTTTTCTTGGACACCTTCTATCTTTTATTGGCTAGGTAGTTCAGAGGCCTCCTTAGTCGGGCTGGTGATCAGAATGTCATCTGCATATTGAAGGAGGGTTCCCTTCTCCAGAGGTAGATTTTTTAGGTCTTTAGCTAACGTTTCCCCAAAGATGGTGTGGGAATTTTTGAACCCCTGGGGCAGGACGGCCCAGCAGTATTGTTTTTGTTGTATGTTGAGTCCTGCCACTCACAGCCAAAATTTCTTGTGACTCTGGGACGAATGGAATACAGAAGAAGGCATCATTGAAGTCTAATACAGAATACCATGTCCTGGTGGATGGTAGAATGACCAGCAGGGTGTAGGAATTAGGAACTACTAGATGTATATCCTCTGTGGCTTCACTGACTGTCCTGGCGTCCTCTACCAGGTCCCCAGCAGCTCACGGGGCTCTTGTGGTCAGGTCCCTCCCAGGATATGGAGCTCACCTGGGCAGGTACCCAGCAGCCCACGGGGCTGTGGTGGTTAGGCCCCTCCCAGGATATGGAGCTCACCTGGGCAGGTACCCAGCAGCCCATGGGGCCATCATGGTCAGGCCCCTCCCAGGATATGGAGCACACCTGGGCAGGTACGCAGCAGCCCACGGGGCTCTCGTGGGCATGCCCCTCCCTGGATATGGAGCTCCCGTGGACAGGTACCCCGACAGGGCTGGGCACACAGGAACTGTGCATATAGCCCTCATTGCAGAGCACCCCCAGCACACCTGTCACTCAGAGCTGACACAGAGCACCTCAGAGCAGAGCTTGAACTAATAAACAGCAGCTCCAACAGGTCTGTGACCCTAGGCTTCACTCTGTGCGGCCTCCCTCTGCCTGGTCTTCTAGGGGCTTCCACAGCAGCCGGGGCACCAGGCCTCTGTCTCCACCCACCACCCCTCCTCTCCCTGACTCCTGGGTTCCTCTCATTAGCAGAGGGTCTTCTTGAAGTTGTCTCCCACTCCTGGACCAGATAAAATGATTAGAAAACAAGCCAGGGCTGCCGCCCCTTATCTATCCTGACTCTCGGGACCCTACACCTGTTCCTTGGATCTGGCCGGTGCAGCAAGGCCCATTTTCTGCAAATCTGAGCCCCTGAGGGGCGAGGATTGGCTGACCTGGGCAGCCTGACCCGGCCGGCCAGCCCTTCCCAGGTGTGCCTGGGTTGAGGTCAATATAAACACCCCTCCAGGCAGCAAAAGCCTCTGCAGCTGTGCCTGACGCCATATTCTCTGCCCCGTCAGCAGTCTCGGGGTTGGGCTGGTGGGAGGCAGTAGGGCCCACGGCTCTATGAGTCGCCCGTTGTGACTGGGGCTCTACTGGACTTTCTGCAGGAGTTGCCGGGCTGCCACCTGCTAAAGAAGAGGATGTGTCACCCATACTTGCTGCTGGAATTTCTCCCCGGGCAGAGGTAAGGAAGGAAAAAAGCAGTGGGGGCCGGGACAGGAGGGGTACCTCAGGCAGGGAAATGGAAAGTTTCCAGACGAGCGCCCGGGGCCAGGACCATCCTGGCTGGCCTGCAGGCACCAAGTCGGCCTGCGTGCTGTCGCTGGTGTGACTCCAAGCCCCTTCCTCTAGTTTTTAGTCTTTGCACACATTCAGGTGTTTTACCTGGGAACGGTGGGAAAAGTTCAGCAGCAGCTGGCCTGGGGCTCAGCTCACGTTTAGTCAGAGACGCCTCCTCACGGTCCCCCAGCTTTGCAATGAGGACGCTCCTTGTGTGGGGGCTGCTGGCTGCATGGGAGATGATTCCCCACCTGTGACCAACTTAAGAATTGTTTACCACTGGAGCAAGTGCGCTGATAGGGTTTTCCTCTGTATGACCAGTGGGTTCAGTTTTTTTTTTTTTTTTCTGTTTTGGTTCAAGGTAAGTTTTATTCCTCTTTTTGTATTTATGGATATAAGCATGGAAATCATTCATTCATATAAATACGTCTATGGGAAGGACAGAACTTTTTTTTCTGTTTTATTTTCTTAAGTATTATTTATTTTTTAATTTTTGAATTTATTTTATTCATTTTTTTATACAGCAGGCTCTTATTGGTTATCTATTTTATACATATAAGTGTATATATGTCAATCCCAGGGTTGCAATTCATCCCACCACCACCACCCTGCCACTTTCCCCCCTTGGTGTCCATACATTTGTTCTCTACATCTGTGTCTCTATTTCTGCCTTGCAAACCAGTTCATCTTTACCATTTTTCTAGGTTCTACATGTATGCGTTAATATACGATATTTGTTTTTCTCTTTCTGACTTACTTCACTCTGTATGACAGTCTCTAGATCTATCCACGTCTCTACAAATGACCCAATTTCATTCCTTTTTATGGCTGAGTAATATTCCATTTTATATATGTAGCACATCTTTTCCGTTCGTCTGTCTATGGGCATTTAGGTTGCTTCCATGACCTGGCTATTGTAAATAGTGCTGCAATGAATATTGTGGTGAATATGTCTTTTTGAATTATGGTTTTCTCTGGGTATATGGCCAGTAGTGGGATTGCTGGGTCATATGGTAATTCTATTTTTAGTTTTTTAAGGAACCTCCATACTGTTCTCCATAGTGACTGTATCAATTTACATTCCCACAAATAGTGTAAGAGGGTACCCTTTTCTCCACACCCTCTCCAGCATTTGTTGTTTGTAGATTTTCTGATGATGCCCATTCTAACTCGTGTGAGGTGATACCTCATTGTAGTTTTGGTTTATATTTCTCTAATAATTAGTGATGTTGAGTAGCTTTTCATGTGTTTCTTGGTCATCTGTATGTCTTCTTGGGACAAATGTCTATTTACGTCATCTGCCCATTTTTGGATTGGTTTGTTTGTTTTCTTACTGTTGAGCTGCATGAGCTGTTTATATACATTGGAGATTAATCCTTTGTCCATTGATTCGTTTGCAAATATTTTCTCCCATTCTGAGGGTTGTCTTTTCGTCTTGTTTGTAGTTTCCTTTGCTTTGCAAAAGCTTTTAGGTTTCATTTGCTCCCATTTGTTTTTTTTTTTTTTTTTTTTTTTATTCCATTACTCTAGGAGGTGGATCAAAAAATATCTTGCTGTGATTTATGTCAAAGAGTATTCTTCCTATGTTTTCCTCTAAGAGTTTTATAGTGTCCGGTCTTACATTTCGGTCTCTAATCCGTTTGGAGTTTATTTTTTGTGTATGGTGTTAGGGAGTGTTCTAATTTCATTCTTTTACATGTAGCTGTCCATTTTTCCCAGCACCACTTATTGAAGAGACTGTCTTTTCTCCATTTTATACCCTTGCCTCCTTTGTCATAGATTAGTGGGCCATAGGTGTGTAGGTTTATCTCTGGGCTTTCTTTCTTTTCTTTTTTTTTCTTTTACATCTTTATTGGAGTATAATTGCTTTACAATTGTGTGTTAGTTTCTGCTGTATAAAAAAGTGAATCAGCTATGCGTATACATATAACACCATATCCCCTCCCTCTTGCACCTCCCTCTCACTCCCTTATCCCACCCTTTTAGGTGGTCACAAAGCACAGAGCTGATCTCCCTGTGCTATGTGGCTGCTTCCCAGTAGCTATCAATTTTACATTTGGTAGTGTATATATGTCCATACCACTCTCTCACTTTGTCCCAGCTTACCCTTCCCTCTCCCCATGTCCTCAAGTCCTTTCTCTACGTCTGTGTCCTTAATCCTTTCCTGCCCCTAGGTTCTTCATAAACTTTTTTTTTTTAGATTCCATATATATGTGTTAGCATACGGTATTTGTTTTTCTCTTTCTGACTTACTTCACTCTGTAGGACAGACTCTAGATCCATCCACCTCACTAAAAATAACTCAATTTCGTTTCTTTTTATGGCTGAATAATGTTCCATCGTATATATGTGCCACATCTTCTTTTTCCATTTATCTGTTGATGGACACTTAGGTTGCTTCCATGTCCTGGCTATTGTAAATAGAGCTACAGTGAACATTGTGGTACATGACTCTTTTTGAATTATGGTTTTCTCAGGGTAAATGTCCAGGAGTGGGTTTGCTGGGTTGTATGGTAGTTCTATTTTTAGTTTTTAAGGAAGCCCCATACCGTTCTCCCTAGTGGCTATATCAATTTACATTCCCACCTACAGTGCAAGAGGGTTCCCTTTTCTCCAATAAATGCCTCTCCAGCATTTACTGTTGGTAGATTTTTTGATGATGGCCATTCTGACTGGTGTGAGGTGATACCTCACTGTAGTTTTGATTTGCATTTCTCTAATGATTAGTGATGCTCAGCATCCTTTCATGTGTTTGTTGGCAACCTGTATATCTTCTTTGGAGAAATTTCTATTTAGGTCTTCTGCCCATTTTTGGATTGGGTTGTTTGGTTTTGTGATATTGAGCTACATGAGCTGCTTTTTGTAGATTAATCCTTTGCCATTTGCTTCATTTGAAAATATTTTCTCCCATTCTGATGGTTGTCTTTTCATCTTGCTTAAGTTTTCCTTTGCTGTGCAAAAGAATTTATGTTTCATTCGGTCCCATTTTTTAATTTTTGTTTTTATTTCCATTTCTCTAGGAGGTGGGTCAAAAAGGATCTTGCTGTGATTTATGTCATAGACTGTTCTGCTTATGTTTTCTTCTAAGAGTTTTATAGTGGCTGGTCTTATATTTAGGTCTCTAATCCATTTTGAGTTACTTTTGTGTATGGTGTTAGGGAGTGTACTAATTTCATTCTTTTACATGTAGCTGTCCAGTTTTCCCAGCACCACTTACTGAAGACACTGTCTTTTCTCCATTGTATACCCTTGCCTCCTTTGTCATAGATTAGTTAACCATAGGTACGTGGGTTTATCTCTGTGCTTTCTATCCTTTTCTATTGACCTATATTTCTGTGTTTGTGTCAGTACCATATTATCTTGATTACTGTAGCTTTGTAATATAGTCTGAAATCTGGAAGTCTGATTCCTCCAGCTCTTTTTTTTCCCCCTCAAGACTGCTTTGGCTATCCAGGGTCTTTTGTGTCTCCCTACAAATTTTAAGATTTTTTTTCTTGTTCTGTAGAAAATGCCAAAGGTATTTTGATCGGGATTGCATTGAATCTGTAGATTGCTTTGGGTAGTATAGTCATTTTCACAATATTGATTCTTCTAATCCAAGGACATGGTATATGTCTCCATCTGTTTATATCATCTTTGATTTCTTTCATCAGTGTCTTATAGTTTTCTGAGTACAGGTCTTTTACTTCCTTAGGTAGGTTTATTCCTAGGTATTTTATTCTTTTTGTTGCAGTGGTAATGGGATTGTTTCCTTAATTTCTCTTTCTGATCTTTCATTGTTAGTGTATAGGAATGCAAGCAGTTTCTGTGCATTAATTTTGTATCCTGCAACTTTACCAAATTCATTGATTAGCTCCAGTGGTTTTCTGGTGGCATCTTTAAGATTCTCTATCTATGATATCATGTCATCTGCAAACAGTGACAATTTTACTTCTTCTTTTCCGTTTTGTATTCCTTTTATTTCTTTTTCTTCTCTGATTGCCATGGCTAGGACTTCCAAAACTATGTTGAATAGCAGTGGTGAGAGTGGACATCCTCGTCTTGTTCCTGATCTTAGAGGAAACGCTTTCAGTTTTTCACCATTGAGAATGCTGTTTGCTGTGGGTTTGTCATATATGGCCTTTATTATGTTGAGGTAGTTTCCGTCTATGCCCACACTCTGCAGAGTTTTTATCGTAAATGAGTGTTGAATTTTCTCAAAATCTTTTCCTTCATCTATTGAGATGACCATATGGTTTTATTCTACAATTTGTTAATATGGTGTATCACATTGATTTGTGTATATTGAAGAATCCTTGCATCCCTGGGATAAACCCCACTTGATCATGGTGTATGATCCTTTTAATGTGTTGTTCGATTCTGTTTGCTAGTATTTTGTTGAGGATTTTTGCATCTATATTCATCAGGGATATTGGTCTATAATTTTCTTTCCTTGTAGTATCTCTGTCTGATTTTGGTATCAGGGTGATGGTGGTCTCATAGAATGAGTTTGGGAGTGTTCCTTCCCCTGCAATTGTTTTGAAGAATTTGAGAAGGTTGGGTGTTAGCTCTTCTCTAAATGTTTGATAGAATTCACCTGTAATGCCATCTGGTTCTGGACTTTTGTTTGTTGGAAGATTTTTAATCACAGTTTCAATTTCATTGCTTGTGATAGGTTTGTTCATATTTTCTATTTCTTCCTGGTTCAGTCTTAGAAGGTTATACCTTTCTAAGAATTTGTCCATTTCTTCCAGATTGTCCATTTTATTGGCACAGAGTTGCTTGTAGTAGTCTCTTAGGATGCTTTGTATTCCTGTGGTGTCTGTTGTAACTTCTCCTTTTTCACTTCTAATTTTGTTGATTTGCGTCCTCTCCCTCTTTTTCTTGAGTGTGGCTAAAGGTTGATCATTTTTGCTTATCTTCTCAAAGAACCAGCTTTTAGTTTTGATGATCTTTGCTTCCGTTTTCTTTGTTTCTATTTCATTTATTTCTGCTCTGATCTTTAGGATTTCTTTCCTTCTACTAACTTTGGGTTTTGTTCTTCTTTCTCTAGTTCCTCTAGGTGTAAGGTTAGATTGTTTATTTGAGATTTTTCTTGTTTCTTGAGGTAGGCTTGTATTGCTATAAACTTCCCTCTTAGAACTCCTTTTGCTGCATCCCATCAGCAAAAAAGCAGGGTTTTGGATCATCGTGTTTTTGTTGTCATTTGTCTCTAGGTAGTTTTTGATTTCCCCTTTGATTTCTTCAGTGATCTCTTGGTTATTTAGTAACGTATTGTTTAGCCTCCATGTGTTTGTGTTTTTTACAGTTTTTTCCGTGTAATTGATTTCTAATCTCATAGCATTGTGGTCGGAACAGCTGCTTGATATGATTTCAGTTTTCTTAAATTTACTGAGGCTTTATCTGTGACCCAAGATGTGATCTATCCTGGAGAATGTTCCGTGTGCAGTTGAGAAGAACGTGTAATCTGCTGTTTTTGGATGGAATGTCCTATAAATATCAATGAACTCTATCTGGTCTATTGTGTCATTTAAAGCTTGTGTTTCCTTATTAATTTTCTGTCTGGCTGATCTCCACTGGTGTAAGTGAGCTGTTAAAGTCCCCCGCTATTATTGTGTTACTGTCGATTTCCTCTTTTATAGCTGTTAGCAGTTGCCTTATACATTGAGGTGCTCCTATGTTGGGTACATATATATTTATAATTGTTATATCTTCTTCTTGGATTGATCCCTTGACCATTATGTAGTGTCTTTCCTTGTCTCTTGTAACATTCTTTATTTTAAAGTCTATTTTATCTGATATGAGTATTGCTACTCCAGCTTTCTTTTGATTTTCATTAGCATAGAATATATTTTTCCATCGCCTCACTTTCAGTCTGTATGTGTCCCTAGGTCTGAAATGGGTCTCTTGTAGACAGCATATATATGGGTCTTGTTTTTGTATCCATTCAGCCAGTCTATGTCTTTTGGTTGGAACATTTAGTGCATTCACGTTTAAGGTAATTATCGATATGTATGTTCCTACTACTATTTTCTTAATTGTTATGGGTTTGTCTTGGTGGGTCCTTTTCTTCTCTTGTGTTTCCCACTTAGAGAAGTTCTTTTAGCATTTGGTGTAGAGCTGGTTGCATGGTGCTGAATTCTCTTAGCTTTTGCTTGTCTGTAAGGCTTTTGATTTCTCCATCAAATCTGAATGAGCTCTTTGCAGGGTGCAGTACCCTTGGTTGTAGGTTCTTCCCTTTCATCACTTTAAATTTATCATGCCACTTCCTTCTGGCTTGTAGATTTTCTGCTGAGAAATCAGCTGTTATCCTTATGGGATTTCCCTTGTATGTTATTTGTCATTTTTCCCTTGCTGCTTTCAATAATTTTTCTTTGTCGTTAATTTTTGTCAATTTGATTACTATGTGTCTTGTCATTTTTCTCCTTTGGTTTCTCCTGCCTGGGACACTCTGTGCTTCTGGACTTGGGTGGCTATTTCTTTTCCCATGCTAGGGAAGTTTTTGACCATAATCTCTTCAAATATATTCTCGGGTCCTTTCTCTCTCTCTTCTCCTTCTGGGACCCCTATAATGCGAATGTTGTTGCGTTTAATGTTGTCCCAGAGGACTCTTGGGGTGTCTTCATTTATTTTCATTCTTTTTCTTTATTCTGTTCCATGGCAGTGATTTCCACCTTTCTGTCTTCCAGGCCACTTATCCGTTCTTCTGCCACAGTTATTCTGCTACTGATTCCTTCTAGTGTATTTTTCATTTCAGTTATTACATTGTTCACCTCTGTTTGTTTGTTCTTTAATTCTTCTAGGTGTTTGTTCCTTAATTCTTCTAGGTCTTTGTTAAGCATTTCTTGAGTCTTCTCGATCTTTGCCTCCTTTCTTTTTCTAAGGTCTTGGCTCAACTTCACTATCATTATTCTGAATTCTTTTTCTGGAAGGTTCCCTATCTCCACCTCATTCCGTTTTTTTTCTGGGGTTTTATCTTGTTCCTTGATCTGGTATAAAGTCCTCTGCCTTTTCATTTTGTCTATCTTTCTGTGAATGTGGTTTTCCTTCCACAGGCTGCAGAATTGTAGTTCTTCTTGCTTCTGCTGTCTGCTCTCTGGTGGATGAGTCTATCTTAGAGGCTTGTGCAAGCTTCCTGAAGGGGAGGGACTGGTGGTGGGTAGAGCTGGGTGTTGCTTTGGTGGGCAGAGCTTTAATCCGCTTGTCTACGGATTAAATAAAACTTTAATAAAAAGTTGAATCTGCTTGTCTGCTGATGCATGGGGCTGGGTTCCCTCCCTTTTGGTTGTTTGGCCTGAGGCGACCCAGCACTGGAGCCTACCTTGCTCTTGGTGGGGCTAATGGCGGACTCTGGGAGGGCTCACACCAAGGAGTATTTCCCAGAACTTCTGCTGCCAGTGTTGTTGTCCTCACGGTGAGCCACAGCCACAGCCACCAGCTGCCTCTGCAGGAGACCCTCTAAAAGTAGCAGGTAGTTCTGGTCATTCTCCTACGGGGTCACTGCTCCTTCCCCTGGGTCCTGATGTGCACACTACTTTGTGTGTGCCCTCCAAGAGTGGAGTATCTGAGTGGAGTTGAGACTCTGAGACTCTGTGTGGAGTCGCACAGACTCTGGGTCCTGTGAAGCTTCGATGTTTTGTGATTCTAGAAATCCTATAGGAGACGGTCCACAGCAGGTGAAGCTAATGTTGTCAGTAGAGGTGTTGAAGCCAAAGATCTGCAGTTCCGGCTAGAGGTGCCGATGTACATACAGGACAAAATCATCTCGTGTGAATGTAGTTCAGGCATGTTTAAGATGAATGCAGTCATGTTAATGCCTACCATATTCTATCTTGAGCCTCTCCTCAGGGACCTCCTCCTCAGTTCCTGAGGCTCCTGTAAGTCATGTACAGGGGACTGGAGAGTGGGCTCTGTCCAGTCTGAGCCCTGAGTTACCCTGTGTGTATCTTAGGATACTTTGTATTTCTGTGGTGTCTGTTGTAACATCATCTCTTTCATTTCAGATTTATTTGGACCCTCTCTTTTTTAACAAAACATACTACTGTTGTCTTTTATTCTTTACAGAAGTTTAATCAGTGTTTGATCTACTATCCTTACCCTATGTATACTTTTTGCAGTGAGATTTTTACTTTTCTTTGTTTCCTTGTTACTATCAATAATTAGTGAGACTTCTTTTAAGCTACCTTCAACATTGCTTATAAAGCTGCTTTATTAGTGATGACAGAGCCTTAATGGAAGTCATGTTCTGGTTGTAAATTAGAATGCAATGTGCCAGCACAAAGCCCCTTAAGTTTATGTCTCATTACTTCTTGTTCTTTTTTTAATTTAATTTTTATTTTTTGTCAGAGCAAATTTGATTAAAATGTTTTGTTTCTTCTAGGTGTGCAAGATGTGGTTCTTTTAAACATATACATATATCTATTCTTCTTTGGATCATTTTCCCATGTAGGTTATGACACCATGTTGAGTAGTCTTGTCTTGGTATTACGTAGGTCTTTGGTGATTACATATTTCACATGTGTTTCTATATCTATCTTAACCCCAATATCCTAATGTATCCAATCCTCACACCTTTCCATTTGGTGAACCCTAAGTTTGTTTAATGAATCTGTGATTGCATTTCTCTGTGGAAATATCTTCATTGGTATCAATTTTTAGCTAAGACCTATAAGTGATATTATAGGATATGTGTCTTTTGCTTTCTGACTTAGTACAATTTGCCTGATTAACTCAAGAATCATACACAGTGCTGCAAATGGCATTGTTTTGTTTTTTTCCCTGGCTAATATTCCATCTGTACGTGTACCAGTTATTCTTTGGCCACGCACCTCTTGATGGACTATTTGGTTGCCTCCATGTCTTGGTTATTGTAATACTGCTGCAATGCACATTTGCTTGCCTGTGTCTTTCCAGTTCTATCTCCTTATGTTATAGGCCAAGGAGTGGGCTTGCTGTATCATATGGTAGCTCAGTGTGTACGTTTTAAAGGCATCACCATTCAGTTCTCATTAGTGGCTCTTTCCAGGTTATGTCCCACTTAAAATTGAGGGTATGCATTTCTCCAAAACACCTTCAATATTTATTGTTTGTAGTTTGCTTGCTGCTGGTTATTCTAACAGGTGCGAGCTGATACCTCTGTGTGGCTGAATTTGCAGGTGTCCCATAAGCTGTTGAAATTGATCTTTAAAGCATGCTCTTTTTATTTATCAAACTGTGATTACAGCTTAGTTATTCAAATTGTTTTCTTAAAGTAAGTGTCACATTTTGAAAAGTTTTGGCCACTACCTCCCTCAAGACATTTTGAGGGCAGGTTTCATTTACAGCCCTAAAGTACTTGTTCATATGAAGTGACCATTAACACAGATTTTAAAGCTGCTTTTGCAGGTAACGGCCAGAGGGCGGCAGCCTATTTACGTTCCCCAATCTGGTAACTAGGGAAAGAGTCCTTCAGCTGCAAGAGTGTCCAGCTTTATTTCTCATCCAGATGTGGGTCTAGATATGATCAAACAAGGTTGCATCACAGCCCAGGAACGAATTATGTAAAATTTCCTCTCTCTATCACTGTCTTATTTTTTTGGGTTTTTTAAAGTTATTTAATTTAAAATGGGGATTCGCTACTTTTCACTGCTGTGTTTATGCCGCTTTACACCCACTTGACTCACTTCCAGACAGATATCAATACATAGGTTTTAAGATTCTTACTAGTCACATATATTCTTGTGCGGTGAATAGGGGGTGTTGAGTCCAGTTCACTGAGCAAGGAGTAGGTCTTGTCTATTACGTATTGGGTGTATGGAACGATATCTGAGCGAATTTGAAACCCTTGTTTTATGCCTCACCCCACCTCACCTTTCCCGTTAAGCAGCCATAGTGTGTTTTCTAAACGTGTGACTCTGTTCTGTTTTGTAATTCAGTTCAAGTGTAGCGGTTTTTACATTCCCTCTATAAGTGATAGCTTATGATAAGTGTCTTTTTCTGTGTGACTTATTTCACTTAGAATCGTCGTACCTAAATCCACTCATCTTGCTTCTACTAGCCTTATGACATTGATTTCATGTCTGAGTGATATTCCATTGTACATAACGACCACAATTTCTTTATCCATTTTTCTCTTTCCTGGGATATTTAAGGTGTCATGAAGTGGAGGTTCTTGTCAACAGAGCAGCCCTAAACATTGGGGTGCCTGTGTCTTGCTGATTTTTAGTTTTCCCAATTTATACGCCCATGAGTAAACGTGCCCTATGCTCCCTAAGCTGTGTTTTTTCGATGTTTCAGGACACACCGTACACTTTTCCAGAGTGGCTGTTGGCAATTTACATCCCGCCCATCAGCGTAGCAAGGCTGCCATTTCTCCATGGCCTGTCCTGCATTTCTGGTTTTGAAACTTTTTGCAGCATGGCCCTTTTGACCGATGGGAAGCGAGACTTCTTTGTAGCGCTGATTTGCCTTGTCAGGTTGCTTGGTTGTCCAAAAAGGGCGTATGCGTTTTTTCCTGAATATATTCAGGAAAAAACGCATACGCCCTTTTTGGCAAGGGCATCACTGTCGACGTTTTGCCACTTTTCATGTGCTTTAAAGGCGATTCGAATCTACCTCCTGAAACTTGTTTCCTGCAATTCTGCCTTGCTTTCAAATCCTCTTCGTTGCCTTCCCTCAATATATTTGTGGACGAGAGTTATCATTTATAACTCAGCAGGTTTGTGAATGGCAGTGCCCCTGAACTCCATTTTTCAACTGTCTTTTTTGGGAGCTGGCCGCAAAAGCACGGGATTGCCTCAGGCCTTATTCTGGTTCCCGGCGGCAGGCTGAGCCTGTGTTTAATTCTTCTTCCTGATGGGAAAATAGAGTGACCTGTCCCGGTCCCAACACCTAGATCTAGTCTCTCATTGGTTGCCCCTCTTCCCGTTCATCCTCAGGACAAATTGCAACCTGTAGGGAACAGGAGCTTAAAGGTGCTGATTCTCCAAGTCGGGAGATTGCTAGTAAAGTAGCTGGAAAGGCGAACCTTAGCACAAGGAGATGAGAAATGAGGTGCGTTTTAGAAACCTTTCAAAATCACATGGTGTACCATCTTCTGGGTTTCTCATGCATGTTTTCGATGTAGGAAGATGCCCTTGAACCTGGAGATTTGGGACCCATGGGATGGGTACCACGCAGTATTACTTTAAAGGGTCTGTGTTTGCACACCCAACCTTACCCAACCTCTCAGACCCAAGAGTGTCCACCCTTATGTCTCATCCAGCTGTGGGTCTAGATATGGTCAATCCAGGTTGCATCACAGCCCCTGAACGAATTATGTAAGAATTTCTCTCTCTTTCACTGTCTTTGTTTTACGGGTTTTTAAAAGTAATTTATTTTTATAATGGGGTTTAGCTGCCTTTCACGGCTGTGTTAATGCGCCTTTACAACCACTTGACTCACTTCCAGAGAGATATCAATACATAGGTTTTACGATTCTTAGTAGTCAGATATATTCTTCTGCGGTGAATAGGGGGTGTTGTGTCCAGTTCACTGAGCAAGGAGTAGGTCTTGTCTATCACATATTGGGTGTATGGAACGGTATCTGAGCGAATTTGAAACCCTTGTTTTATGCATCACCCCACCTCACCTTTCCCGTTAAGCAGCCATAGTGTGTTTTCTAAACGTGTGACTCTGTTCTGTTTTGTAATTCAGTTCAAGTGTAGCGGTTTTTACATTCCCTCTATAAGTGATAGCTTATGATAAGTGTCTTTTTCTGTGTGACTTATTTCACTTAGAATCGTCGTACCTAAGTCCACTCATCTTGCTTCTACTAGCCTTATGACATTTATTTCATGTCTGAGTGATATTCCATTGTACATAAGGACCACAACTTCTTTATCCATTTTTCTCTTTCCTGGGATATTTAAGGTGTCATGAAGTGGAGGTTCTTGTCAACAGAGCAGACCTAATCATTGGGGTGCCTGTGTCTTGCTGATTTTTAGTTTTCCCAATTTATACGCCCATGAGTGGACGTGCCCTATGCTCCCTAAGCTGTGTTTTTTCGATGTTTCAGGACACACCGTACACTTCTCCAGTGTGGCTGTTGGCAATTTACATCCCGCCCATCAGCGTAGCAAGGCTGCCATTTCTCCATGGCCTGTCCTGCATTTCTGGTTTTGAAAATTATTGCAGCATGGCCCTTTTGACCGATGGGAAGCGAGACTTCTTTGTAGCGCTGATTTGCCTTTCCAGGTTGCTTGGTTGGCCAAAAAGGGCGTATGCGTTTTTTCCTGAATATATTCAGAAAAAAACGCATACGCTCTTTTTGGCCAAGGTCATCATTGTCGACGTTTTGCCACCTTTCATGTGCTTTAAAGGCGATTCGAATCTACCTCCTGAAATCTGTTTCCTGCAATTCTGCCTTGCTTTCAAATCCTCTTCGTTGCCTTCCCTCAACATATTTTTGGACGAGAGTTATCATTTATAAGTCAGCAGGTTTGTGAATTGCAGTGCCCCTGAGCTCCATTTTTCAACTGTCTTTTTTGGGAGCTGGCCGCAAACGCACGGGATTGCCTAAGGCCCTATTCTGGTTCCATTTGGTAGGCTGAGCCTGTGGTTAATTCTTCTTCCTGATGGGAAAATAGAGTGACCTGTGCCTGTCCCAACACCTAGATCTAGTCTCTCATTGGTTGCCCCTCTTCCCTTTCATCCTCAGGACAAATTGCAACCTGTACGAAACAGGAGGTTAAAGGTGCTGATTCTCCAAGTAGGGAGATTTCTAGTAAAGTAGCTGGAATGGCGAACCCGAACACAAGGAGATGAGAAATGAGGTGCGTTTTAGAAACCTTTGAAAATCACACGGTGTACCATCTTCTGGGTTTCTCATGCATGTTTTCGATGTAGGAATATGCCCTTGAACCTGGAGATTTGGGACCCATGGGATGGGTACCACGCAGTATTACTTTAAAGGGTCTGCCTTTGCTCACCCAACCTCACCCAACCTGTCAGCCCCAAGAGTGTCCACCCTTATGTCTCATGCAGCTGTGGGTCTAGATATGGTCAATCCAGGTTGCATCACAGCCCCTGAACGAATTATGTAAGAATTTCTCTCTCTTTCACTGTCTTTGTTTTACGGGTTTTTAAAAGTAATTTATTTTTATAATGGGGTTTAGCTGCCTTTCACGGCTGTGTTAATGCGCCTTTACACCCACTTGACTCACTTCCAGAGAGATATCAATACATAGGTTTTACGATTATTACTAGTCAGATATATTCTTCTGCGGTGAATAGTGGGTGTTGTGTCCAGTTCACTGAGCAAGGAGTAGGTCTTGTCTATTACATATTGGGTGTATGGAACGGTATCTGATCGAATTTGAAACCCTTGTTTTATGCATCACCCCACCTCACCTTTCCCGTTAAGCAGCCATAGTGTGTTTTCTAAACGTGTGACTCTGTTCTGTTTTGTAATTCAGTTCAAGTGTAGCGGTTTTTACATTCCCTCTATAAGTGATAGCTTATGATAAGTGTCTTTTTCTGTGTGACTTATTTCACTTAGAATCGTCATACCTAAATCCACTCATCTTGCTTCTACTAGCCTTATGACATTTATTTCATGTCTGAGTGATATTCCATTGTACATAAGGACCACAACTTCTTTATCCATTTTTCTCTTTCCTGGGATATTTAAGGTGTCATGAAGTGGAGGTTCTTGGCAACAGAGCAGCCCTAAACTTTGGGGTGCCTGTGTCTTGCTGATTTTTAGTTTTCCCAATTTATACGCCCATGAGTGGACGTGCCCTATGCTCCCTAAGCTGTGTTTTTTCGATGTTTCAGGACACACCGTACACTTCTCCAGAGTGGCTGTTGGCAATTTACATCCAGCCCATCAGTGTAGCAAGGCTGCCATTTCTCCATGGCCTATCCTGCATTTCTGGTTTTGACACATTTTGCAGCATGACCCTTTTGACCGATGGGAAGCGAAACTTCTTTGAAGCGCTGATTTGCCTTTCCAGGTTGCTTGGTTGGCCAAAAAGGGCGTATGCATTTTTTCCTGCATATATTCAGGAAAAAAAGCATACGCCCTTTTTGGCCAAGGGCATCATTGTCAACGTTTTGCCGCTTTTCATGTGCTTTAAAGGCGATTCGAATCTACCTCCTGAAATCTGTTTCCTGCAATTCTGCCTTGCTTTCAAATCCTCTTCGTTGCCTTCCCTCAATATATCTGTGGATGAGAGTTATCATTTATAACTCTGCGGGTTTGTGAATTGCAGTGTCCCTGAGCTCCATTTTTCAACTCGCTTTTTTGGTAGCTGGCCGCAAAAGCGCGGGATTGCCTCAGGCCCTATTCTGGTTCCTGGCGGCAGGCTGAGCCTGTGGTTAATTCTTCTTCCTGATGGGAAAATAGAGTGACCTGGGCCTGTCCCAACACCTAGATCTAGTCTCTCATTGGTTGCCCCTCTTCCCGTTCATCCTCAGGACAAATTGCAACCTGTAGGGAACAGGAGCTTAAAGGTGCTGATTCTCCAAGTAGGGAGATTGCTAGTAAAATAGCTGGAAAGGCGAACCCGAGCACAAGGAGATGAGAAATGGGGTGCGTTTTAGAAACCTTTCAAAATCACACGGTGTACCATCTTCTGGGTTTCTCATGCATGTTTTCGATGTAGGAAGATGCCCTTGAACCTGGAGATTTGGGACCCATGGGATGGGTACCACACAGTATTACATTAAAGGGTCTGCGTTTGCTCACCCAACCTCACCCAACCTCTCAGCCCCAAGAGTGTCCACCCTTATGTCTCATCCAGGTGTGGGTCTAGATATGGTCAATCCAGGTTGCATCACAGCCCCTGAACGAATTTTGTAAGAATTTCTCTCTCTTTCACTGTCTTTGTTTTACGGCTTTTTAAAAGTAATTTATTTTTATAATGGGGTTTAGCTGCTTTTCACGGCTGTGTTTATGCGGCTTTACACCCACTTGGCTCACTTCCAGAGAGATATCAATACATAGGTTTTACGATTCTTACTAGTCAGATATATTCTTGTGAGGTGAATAGGGGGTGTTGAGTCCAGTTCACTGAGCAAGGAGTAGGTCTTTTCTATTACATATTGGGTGTATGGAACAGTATCTGAGGGAATTTGAAACCCTTGTTTTATGCATCACCCCACCTCACCTTTCCCGTTAAGCAACCATAGTGTGTTTTCTAAACGTGTGACTCTGTTCTGTTTTGTAATTCAGTTCAAGTGTAGCGGTTTTTACATTCCCTCTATAAGTGATAGCTTATGATAAGTGTCTTTTTCTGTGTGACTTATTTCACTTAGAATCGTCATACCTAAATCCACTCATCTTGCTTCTACTAGCCTTATGACATTGATTTCATGTCTGAGGGATATTCCTTTGTACATAAGGACCACAACTTCTTTATCCATTTTTCTCTTTCCTGGGATATTTAAGGTGTCATGAAGTGGAGGTTCTTGTCAACATAGCAGCCCTAAACATTGGGGTGCCTGTGTCTTGCTGATTTTTAGTTTTCCCAATTTATACGCCCATGAGTGGACGTGCCCTATGCTCCCTAAGCTGTGTTTTTTCGATGTTTCAGGACACACCGTACACTTCTCCAGAGTGGCTGTTGGCAATTTACATCCCGCCCATCAGCGTAGCAAGGCTGCCATTTCTCCATGGCCTGTCCTGCATTTCTGGTTTTGACACTTTTTGCAGCATGGCCCTTTTGACCGATGGGAAGCGAGACTTCTTTGTAGCGCTGATTTGCCTTTCCAGGTTGCTTGGTTGGCCAAAAAGGGTGTATGCGTTTTTTCCTGAATATATTCAGGAAAAAACGCTTCCTCTTCGTTGCCTTCCCTCAATATATTTGTGGACGAGAGCTATCATTTATAACTCAGCAGGTTTGTGAATTGCAGTGCCCCTGAGCTCCATTTTTGAACTGTCTTTTTTGGGAGCTGGCCGCAAAAGCTCGGGATTGCCTCAGGCCCTATTCTGGTTCCCGGCGGCAGGCTGAGCCTGTGTTTAATTCTTCTTCCTGATGGGAAAATAGAGTGACCTGTGCCTGTCCCAACACCTAGATCTAGTCTCTCATTTGTTTCCCCTCTTCCCGTTCATCCTCAGGACAAATTGCAACCTGTAGGGAACAGGAGGTTAAAGGTGCTGATTCTCCAAGTAGGGAGATTGCTAGTAAAGTAGCTGGAAAGGTGAACCCGAGCACAAGGAGATGAGAAATTGGGTGCGTTTTAGAAACCTTTCAAAATCACACGGTGTACCATCTTCTGGGTTTCTCATGCATGTTTTCGATGTAGGAAGATGCCCTTGAACCTGGAGATTTGGGACCCATGGGAAGGGTACCACGCAGTATTACTTTAAAGGGTCTGAGTTTGCTCACCCCACCTCACCCAACCTCTCAGCCCCAAGAGTGTCCACCCTTATGTCTCATCCAGGTGTGGGTCTAGATATGGTCAATCCAGGTTGCATCACAGCCCCTGAACGAATTTTGTAAGAATTTCTCTCTCTTTCACTGTCTTTGTTTTACGGGTTTTTAAAAGTAATTTATTTTTATAATGGGGTTTAGCTGCTTTTCACGGCTGTGTTTATGCAGCTTTACACCCACTTGGCTCACTTCCAGAGAGATATCAATACATAGGTTTTACGATTCTTACTAGTCAGATATATTCTTCTGCGGTGAATAGGGGGTGTTGAGTCCAGTTCACTGAGCAAGGAGTAGGTCTTGTCTATTACATATTGGGTGTATGGAACAGTATCTGAGCGAATTTGAAACCCTTGTTTTATGCATCACCCCACCTCACCTTTCCCGTTAAGCAGCCATAGTGTGTTTTCTAAACGTGTGACTCTGTTCTGTTTTGTAATTCAGTTCAAGTGTAGCGGTTTTTACATTCCCTCTATAAGTGATAGCTTATGATAAGTGTCTTTTTCTGTGTGACTTATTTCACTTAGAGTCGTCATACCTAAATCCACTCATCTTGCTTCTACTAGCCTTATGACATTGATTTCATGTCTGAGGGATATTCCTTTGTACATAAGGACCACAACTTCTTTATCCATTTTTCTCTTTCCTGGGATATTTAAGATGTCATGAAGTGGAGGTTCTTGTCAACATAGCAGCCCTAAACATTGGGGTGCCTGTGTCTTGCTGATTTTTAGTTTTCCCAATTTATACGCCCATGAGTGGACGTGTCCTATGCTCCCTAAGCTGTGTTTTTTCGATGTTTCAGGACACACCGTACACTTCTCCAGAGTGGCTGTTGGCAATTTACATCCCGCCCATCAGCGTAGCAAGGCTGCCATTTCTCCATGGCCTGTCCTGCATTTCTGGTTTTGACACTTTTTGCAGCATTGCCCTTTTGACCGATGGGAAGCGAGACCTCTTTGTAGCGCTGATTTGCCTTTCCAGGTTGCTTGGTTGGCCAAAAAGGGCGTATGCGTTTTTTCCTGAATATATTCAGGAAAAAACGCATACGCCCTTTTTGGCCAAGGGCATCATTGTCGACGTTTTGCCGCTTTTCATGTGCTTTAAAGGCGATTCGAATCTACCTCCTGAAATCTGTTTCCTGCAATTCTGCCTTGCTTTCAAATCCTCTTCGTTGCCTTCCCTCAACATATTTTTGGACGAGAGTTATCATTTATAAGTCAGCAGGTTTGTGAATTGCAGTGCCCCTGAGCTCCATTTTTCAACTGTCTTTTTTGGGAGCTGGCCGCAAACGCACGGGATTGCCTAAGGCCCTATTCTGGTTCCATTTGGTAGGCTGAGCCTGTGGTTAATTCTTCTTCCTTATGGGAAAATAGAGTGACCTGTGCCTGTCCCAACACCTAGATCTAGTCTCTCATTGGTTGACCCTCTTCCCTTTCATCCTCAGGACAAATTGCAACCTGTACGAAACAGGAGGTTAAAGGTGCTGATTCTCCAAGTAGGGAGATTTCTAGTAAAGTAGCTGGAATGGCGAACCCGAACACAAGGAGATGAGAAATGAGGTGCGTTTTAGAAACCTTTGAAAATCACACGGTGTACCATCTTCTGGGTTTCTCATGCATGTTTTCGATGTAGGAATATGCCCTTGAACCTGGAGATTTGGGACCCATGGGATGGGTACCACGCAGTATTACTTTAAAGGGTCTGCCTTTGCTCACCCAACCTCACCCAACCTGTCAGCCCCAAGAGTGTCCACCCTTATGTCTCATGCAGCTGTGGGTCTAGATATGGTCAATCCAGGTTGCATCACAGCCCCTGAACGAATTATGTAAGAATTTCTCTCTCTTTCACTGTCTTTGTTTTACGGGTTTTTAAAAGTAATTTATTTTTATAATGGGGTTTAGCTGCCTTTCACGGCTGTGTTAATGCGCCTTTACACCCACTTGACTCACTTCCAGAGAGATATCAATACATAGGTTTTACGATTCTTACTAGTCAGATATATTCTTCTGCGGTGAATAGGGGGTGTTGAGTCCAGTTCACTGAGCAAGGAGTAGGTCTTGTCTATTACATATTGGGTGTATGGAACGGTATCTGAGCGAATTTGAAGCCCTTGTTTTATGCATCACCCAACCTCACCTTTCCCGTTAAGCAGCCATAGTGTGTTTTCTAAACGTGTGACTCTGTTCTGTTTTGTAATTCAGTTCAGGTGTAGCGGTTTTTACATTTCCTCTATAAGTGATAGCTTATGATAAGTGTCTTTTTCTGTGTCACTTATTTCACTTAGAATCGTCATACCTAAATCCACTCATCTTGCTTCTACTAGCCTTATGACATTGATTTCATGTCTGAGTGATATTCCTTTGTACATAATGACCACAACTTCTTTATCCATTTTTCTCTTTCCTGGGATATTTAAGTTGTCATGAAGTGGAGGTTCTTATCAACAGAGCAGCCCTAAACTTTGGGGTGCCTGTGTCTTGCTGATTTTTCTTTTTCCCAATTTATACGCCCATGAGTGGACGTGCCCTACGCTCCCTAAGCTGTGTTTTTTCGATGTTTCAGGACACACCGTACACTTCTCCCGAGTGGCTGCTGGCAATTAACATCCCGCCCATCAGCGTAGCAAGGCTGCCATTTCTCCATGGCCTGTCCTGCATTTCTGGTTTTGACACTTTTTGCAGCATGACCCTTTTGACCGATGGGAAGCGAGACTTCTTTGTAGCGCTGATTTGCCTTTCCAGGTTGCTTGGTTGGCCAAAAAGGGCGTATGCGTTTTTTCCTGAATATATTCAGGAAAAAACGCATACGCCCTTTTTGGCCAAGGGCATCATTGTCGACGTTTTGCCGCTTTTCATGTGCTTTAAAGGTGATTCGAATCTACCTCCTGAAACCTGTTTCCTGCAATTCTGCCTTGCTTTCAAATCCTCTTCGTTGCCTTCCCTCAATATATTTGTGGACGAGAGTTATCATTTATAACTCAGCAGGTTTTTGAATGGCAGTGCCCCTGAGCTCCATTTTTCAACTGTCTTGTTTGGGAGCTGGTCGCAAAAGCACGGGATTGCCTAAGGCCCTATTCTGGTTCCAGGCGGCAGGCTGAGCCTGAGGTTAATTCTTCTTCCTAATGGGAAAATAGAGTGACCTGTGCCTGTCCCAACACCTAGATCTATTCTCTCATTGGTTGCCCCTCTTCCCGTTCATCCTCAGGACAAATTGCAACATGTACGGAACAGGAGGTTAAAGGTGCTGATTCTCCAAGTAGGGAGATTGCTAGTAAAGTAGCTGGAATGGCGAACCCGAGCACAAGGAGATGAGAAATGAGGTGCGTTTTAGAAACCTTTAAAATCACACGGTGTACCTTCTTCTGGGTTCCTCATGCAAGATTTCGATGTAGGAAGATGCCCTTGAACCTGGAGATTTGGGACCCATGGGATGGGTACCATGCAGTATTACTTTAAAGGGTCTGCGTTTTCTCACCCAACCTCACCCAACCTCTCAGCCCCAAGAGTGTCCACCCTTATGTCTCATCCAGCTGTGGGTCTAGATATGGTCAATCCAGGTTGCATCACAGCCCCTGAACGAATTTTGTAAGAATTTGTCTCTCTTTCACTGTCTTTGTTTTACGGGTTTTTAAAAGTAATTTATTTTTATAATGGGGTTTAGCTGCTTTTCACGGCTGTGTTTATGCGGATTAACACCCACTTGACTCACTTCCAGACAGATATCAATACATAGGTTTTAAGATTCTTACTAGTCAGATATATACTTGTGCAGTGAATAGGGGGTGTTGAGTCCAGTTCACTGAGCAAGGAGTAGGTCTTGTCTATTACATATTGGGTGTATGGAACGGTATCTGAGCTAATATGAAACCCTTGTTTTATGCATCACCCCACCTCACCTTTCCCGTTAAGCAGCCATAGTGTGTTTTCTAAACGTGTGACTCTGTTCTGTTTTGTAATTCAGTTCAAGTGTAGCGGTTTTTACATTCCCTCTATAAGTGATAGCTTTTGATAAGTGTCTTTTTCTGTGTGACTTATTTCACTTAGAATCGTCGTACCTAAATCCACTCATCTTGCTTCTACTAGCATTATGACATTGATTTCATGTCTGAGTGATATTCCATTGTACATAAGGACCACAACTTCTTTATCTATTTTTCTCTTTCCTGGGATATTTAAGGTGTCATGAAGTGGAGGTTCTTGTCAACATAGCAGCCCTAAACTTTGGGGTGCCTGTGTCTTGCTGATTTTTAGTTTTCAAAATTTATACGCCCATGAGTGGAAGTGCCCTATGCTCCCTAAGCTGTGTTTTTTCGATGTTTCAGGCCTCACCGTACACTTCTCCAGAGTGGCTGTTGGCAATTTACATCCCGCCCATCAGCGTAGCAAGGCACCAATTTCTCCATGGCCTCTCCTGCATTTGTGGTTTTGACACTTTTTGCAGCATGGCCCTTTTGACGGATGGGAAGCGAGACTTCTTTGTAGCGCTGATTTGCCTTTCCAGGTTGCTTGGTTGGCC
The DNA here is from genome assembly GCF_028021215.1 of Eschrichtius robustus. Taxonomy (NCBI): domain Eukaryota; kingdom Metazoa; phylum Chordata; class Mammalia; order Artiodactyla; family Eschrichtiidae; genus Eschrichtius; species Eschrichtius robustus. The sequence goes on along the minus strand of NW_027175814.1, from coordinate 1,061,630 downwards.
AAAAAGGGCGTATGCGTTTTTTCCTGAATATATTCAGGAAAAAACGCATACGCCCTTTTTGGCCAAGGGCATCATTGTCCACGTTTTGCCGCTTTTCATGTGCTTGAAAGGCGATTCGAATCTACCTCCTGAAACCTGTTTCCTGCAATTCTGCCTTGCTTTCAAATCCTCTTCGTTGCCTTCCCTCAATATATTTGTGGACGAGAGTTATCATTTATAACTCTGCAGGGTTGTGAATTGCAGTGCCCATGTGCTCCATTTTTCAACTGGCTTTTTTGGGAGCTGGCCGCAGAAGCGCGGGATTGCCTCAGGCCCTATTCTGGTTCCGGGTGGCAGGCTGAGCCTGTGGTTATTTCTTCTTCCTGATGAGAAAATAGAGTGACCTGTGCCTGTCCCAACACCTAGATCTAGTCTCTCATTGGCTGCCCCTCTTCCCGTTCATCCTCAGGACAAATTGCAACCTGTACGGAACAGGAGGTTAAAGGTGCTGATTCTCCAAGTAGGGAGATTGCTAGTGAAGTAGCTGGAATGGCGAACCCGAGCACAAGGAGATGAGAAATGAGGTGCGTTTTAGAAACCTTTCAAAATCACACGGTGTACCATCTTCTGGGTTCCTCATGCAAGTTTTCGATGTAGGAAGATGCCCTTGAACCTGGAGATTTGGGACCCAAGGGATGGGTACCACGCAGTATTACCTTAAAGGGTCTGTGTTGGCTCACCCAACCTCACCAAAACTCTCAGCCCCAAGAATGTCCACCCTTATGTCTCATCCAGCTGTGGGTCTAGATATGGTCAATCCAGGTTGCGTCACAGCCCCTGAATGAATTTTGTAAGAATTTCTGTCTCTTTCACTGTCTTTGTTTCATGGGTTTTTAAAAATAATTTATTTTTATAATGGGGTTTAGCTGCTTTTCACGGCTGTGTTTATGCGGCTTTACACCCACTTGACACACTTCCAGAGAGATATCAATACATAGGTTTTAAGATTCTTACTAGTCACATATATTCTTGTGCGGTGAATAGGGGGTGTTGAGTCCAGTTCACTGAGCAAGGAGTAGGTCTTGTCTATTACGTATTGGGTGTATGGAACGGTATCTGAGCTAATTTGAAACCCTTGTTTTATCCATCACCCCACCTCACCTTTCCCGTTAAGCAACCATAGTTTTTTTTCTAAATGTGTGACTTTGTTCTGTTTTGTAATTCAGTTCAAATGTAGCGGTTTTTACATTCCCTGTATAAGTTATAGCTTTTGATAAGTGTCTTTTTCTGTGTGACTTATTTCACTTAGAATCGTCGTACCTAAGTCCACCCATCTTGCTTCTACTAGCCTTATGACATTGATTTCATGGCTGAGTGATATTCCATTGTACATAAGGACCACAACTTCTTTATCCATTTTTCTCTTTCCTGGGATATTTAAGGTGTCATGAAGTGGAGGTTCTTGTCAACAGAGCAGCCCTAAACTTTGGGGTGCCTGTGTCTTGCTGATTTTTAGTTTTCAAAATTTATACGCCCATGAGTGGAACTGCCCTATGCTCCCTAAGCTGTGTTTTTTCGATGTTTCAGGCCTCACCGTACACTTCTCCAGAGTGGCTGTTGGCAATTTACATCCCGCCCATCAGCGTAGCAAGGCACCAATTTCTCCATGGCCTCTCCTGCATTTGTGGTTTTGACACTTTTATCAGCATGGCCCTTTTGACGGATGGGAAGCGAGACTTCTTTGTAGCGCTGATTTGCCTTTCCAGGTTGCTTGGTTGGCCAAAAAGGGCGTATGCGTTTTTTCCTGAATATATTCAGGAAAAAACGCATACGCCCTTTTTGGCCAAGGGCATCATTGTCCACGTTTTGCCGCTTTTCATGTGCTTTAAAGGCGATTCGAATCTACCTCCTGAAACCTGTTTCCTGCAATTCTGCCTTGCTTTCAAATCCTCTTCGTTGCCTTCCCTCAATATATTTGTGGACGAGAGTTATCATTTATAACTCTGCAGGGTTGTGAATTGCAGTGCCCATGTGCTCCATTTTTCAACTGGCTTTTTTGTGAGCTGGCCGCAGAAGCGCGGGATTGCCTCAGGCCCTATTCTGGTTCCGGGTGGCAGGCTGAGCCTGTGGTTATTTCTTCTTCCTGATGAGAAAATAGAGTGACCTGTGCCTGTCCCAACACCTAGATCTAGTCTCTCATTGGCTGCCCCTCTTCCCGTTCATCCTCAGGACAAATTGCAACCTGTACGGAACAGGAGGTTAAAGGTGCTGATTCTCCAAGTAGGGAGATTGCTAGTGAAGTAGCTGGAATGGCGAACCCGAGCACAAGGAGATGAGAAATGAGGTGCGTTTTAGAAACCTTTCAAAATCACACGGTGTACCATCTTCTGGGTTCCTCATGCAAGTTTTCGATGTAGGAAGATGCCCTTGAACCTGGAGATTTGGGACCCAAGGGATGGGTACCACGCAGTATTACCTTAAAGGGTCTGCGTTGGCTCACCCAACCTCACCAAAACTCTCAGCCCCAAGAATGTCCACCCTTATGTCTCATCCAGCTGTGGGTCTAGATATGGTCAATCCAGGTTGCGTCACAGCCCCTGAATGAATTTTCTAAGAATTTCTGTCTCTTTCACTGTCTTTGTTTCATGGGTTTTTAAAAATAATTTATTTTTATAATGGGGTTTAGCTGCTTTTCACGGCTGTGTTTATGCGGCTTTACACCCACTTGACACACTTCCAGAGAGATATCAATACATAGGTTTTAAGATTCTTACTAGTCACATATATTCTTGTGCGGTGAATAGGGGGTGTTGTGTCCAGTTCACTGAGCAAGGAGTAGGTCTTGTCTATTACGTATTGGGTGTATGGAACGGTATCTGAGCTAATTTGAAACCCTTGTTTTATGCATCACCCCACCTCACCTTTCCCGTTAAGCAACCATAGTCTTTTTTCTAAATGTGTGACTTTGTTCTGTTTTGTAATTCAGTTCAAATGTAGCGGTTTTTACATTCCCTGTATAAGTTATAGCTTTTGATAAGTGTCTTTTTCTGTGTGACTTATTTCACTTAGAATCGTCGTACCTAAGTCCACCCATCTTGCTTCTACTTGCCTTATGACATGGATTTCATGGCTGAGTGATATTCCATTGTACATAAGGACCACAACTTCTTTATCCATTTTTCTCTTTCCTGGGATATTTAAGGTGTCATGAAGTGGAGGTTCATGTCAACAGAGCAGCCCTAAACTTTGGGGTGCCTGTGTCTTGCTGATTTTTAGTTTTCAAAATTTATACGCCCATGAGTGGAAGTGCCCTATGCTCCCTAAGCTGTGTTTTTTCGAAGTTTCAGGCCTCACCGTACACTTCTCCAGAGTGGCTGTTGGCAGTTTACATCCCGCCCATCAGCGTAGCAAGGCTCCAATTTCTCCATGGCCTGTCCTGCATTTGTGGTTTTGACACTTTTATCAGCATGGCCCTTTTGACGCATGGGAAGCGAGACTTCTTTGTAGCGCTGATTTGCCTTTCCAGGTTGCTTGGTTGGCCAAAAAGGGCGTATGCGTTTTTTCCTGAATATATTCAGGAAAAAACGCATACGCCCTTTTTGGCCAAGGTCATCATTGTCAACGTTTTGCCGCTTTTCATGTGCTTTAAAGGCGATTCGAATCTACCTCCTGAAATCTGTTTCCTGCAGTTCTGCCTTGCTTTCAAATCCTCTTCGTTGCTTTCCCACAATATATTTGTGGACGAGAATTATCATTTATAAGTCTGCAGGTTTGTGAATTGCAGTGTCCCTGAGGTCCATTTTTCAACTCGCTTTTTTGGGATCTGGCCGCAAAAGCGCGGGATTGCCTCAGGCCCTATTCTGGTTCCGGGTAGCAGGCTGAGCCTGTGGTATTTTCTTCTTCCTGATGGGAAAATAGAGTGACTAGTGCCTGTCCCAACACCTAGATCTAGTCTCTCATTGGTTGCCCCTCTTCCCGTTCATCCTCAGAACAAATTGCAACCTGTACGGAACAGGAGGTTAAAGGTGCTGATTCTCCAAGTAGGGAGATTGCTAGGAAAGTAGCTGGAATGGCGAACCCGAGCACAAGGAGATGAGAAATGAGGTGCGTTTTAGAAACCTTTCAAAATCACACGGTGTACCATCTTCTGGGTTCCTCATGCAAGTTTTCGATGTAGGAAGATGCCCTTGAACCTGGAGATTTGGGACCCATGGGATGGGTACCACGCAGTATTACCTTAAAGGGTCTGCGTTGGCTCACCCAACCTCACCAAACCTCTCAGCCCCAAGAATGTCCACCCTTATGTCTCATCCAGCTGTGGGTCTAGATATGGTCAATCCAGGTTGCGTCACAGCCCCTGAATGAATTTTGTAAGAATTTCTGTCTCTTTCACTGTCTTTGTTTCATGGGTTTTTAAAACTAATTTATTTTTATAATGGGGTTTAGCTGCTTTTCACGGCTGTGTTTATGCGGCTTTACACCCACTTGACACACTTCCAGAGAGATATCAATACATAGGTTTTAAGATTCTTACTAGTCACATATATTCTTGTGCGGTGAATAGGGGGTGTTGAGTCCAGTTCACTGAGCAAGGAGTAGGTCTTGTCTATTACGTATTGGGTGTATGGAACGGTATCTGAGCTAATTTGAAACCCTTGTTTTATCCATCACCCCACCTCACCTTTCCCGTTAAGCAACCATAGTTTTTTTTCTAAATGTGTGACTTTGTTCTGTTTTGTAATTCAGTTCAAATGTAGCGGTTTTTACATTCCCTGTATAAGTTATAGCTTTTGATAAGTGTCTTTTTCTGTGTGACTTATTTCACTTAGAATCGTCGTACCTAAGTCCACCCATCTTGCTTCTACTAGCCTTATGACATTGATTTCATGGCTGAGTGATATTCCATTGTACATAAGGACCACAACTTCTTTATCCATTTTTCTCTTTCCTGGGATATTTAAGGTGTCATGAAGTGGAGGTTCTTGTCAACAGAGCAGCCCTAAACTTTGGGGTGCCTGTGTCTTGCTGATTTTTAGTTTTCAAAATTTATACGCCCATGAGTGGAACTGCCCTATGCTCCCTAAGCTGTGTTTTTTCGATGTTTCAGGCCTCACCGTACACTTCTCCAGAGTGGCTGTTGGCAATTTACATCCCGCCCATCAGCGTAGCAAGGCACCAATTTCTCCATGGCCTCTCCTGCATTTGTGGTTTTGACACTTTTATCAGCATGGCCCTTTTGACGGATGGGAAGCGAGACTTATTTGTAGCGCTGATTTGCCTTTCCAGGTTGCTTGGTTGGCCAAAAAGGGCGTATGCGTTTTTTCCTGAATATATTCAGGAAAAAACGCATACGCCCTTTTTGGCCAAGGGCATCATTGTCCACGTTTTGCAGCTTTTCATGTGCTTTAAGGGCGATTCGAATCTACCTCCTGAAACCTGTTTCCTGCAATTCTGCCTTGCTTTCAAATCCTCTTCGTTGCCTTCCCTCAATATATTTGTGGACGAGAGTTATCATTTATAACTCTGCAGGGTTGTGAATTGCAGTGCCCATGTGCTCCATTTTTCAACTGGCTTTTTTGGGAGCTGGCCGCAGAAGCGCGGGATTGCCTCAGAACCTATTCTGGTTCCGGGTGGCAGGCTGAGCCTGTGGTTATTTCTTCTTCCTGATGAGAAAATAGAGTGACCTGTGCCTGTCCCAACACCTAGATCTAGTCTCTCATTGGCTGCCCCTCTTCCCGTTCATCCTCAGGACAAATTGCAACCTGTACGGAACAGGAGGTTAAAGGTGCTGATTCTCCAAGTAGGGAGATTGCTAGTGAAGTAGCTGGAATGGCGAACCCGAGCACAAGGAGATGAGAAATGAGGTGCGTTTTAGAAACCTTTCAAAATCACACGGTGTACCATCTTCTGGGTTCCTCATGCAAGTTTTCGATGTAGGAAGATGCCCTTGAACCTGGAGATTTGGGACCCAAGGGATGGGTACCACGCAGTATTACCTTAAAGGGTCTGCGTTGGCTCACCCAACCTCACCAAAACTCTCAGCCCCAAGAATGTCCACCCTTATGTCTCATCCAGCTGTGGGTCTAGATATGGTCAATCCAGGTTGCGTCACAGCCCCTGAATGAATTTTCTAAGAATTTCTGTCTCTTTCACTGTCTTTGTTTCATGGGTTTTTAAAACTAATTTATTTTTATAATGGGGTTTAGCTGCTTTTCACGGCTGTGTTTATGCGGCTTTACACCCACTTTACACACTTCCAGAGAGATATGAATACATAGGTTTTAAGATTCTTACTAGTCACATATATTCTTGTGCGGTGAATAGGGGGTGTTGAGTCCAGTTCACTGAGCAAGGAGTAGGTCTTGTCTATTAGGTATTGGGTGTATGGAACGGTATCTGAGCTAATTTGAAACCCTTGTTTTATGCATCACCCCACCTCACCTTTCCCGTTAAGCAACCATAGATTTTTTTAGAAATGTGTGACTTTGTTCTGTTTTGTAATTCAGTTCAAATGTAGCGGTTTTTACATTCCCTGTATAAGTTATAGCTTTTGATAAGTGTCCTTTTCTGTGTGACTTATTTCACTTAGAATCGTCGTACCTAAGTCCACCCATCTTGCTTCTACTAGCCTTATGACATTGATTTCATGGCTGAGTGATATTCCATTGTACATAAGGACCACAACTTCTTTATCCATTTTTCTCTTTCCTGGGATATTTAAGGTGTCATGAAGTGGAGGTTTTGTCAAAAGAGCAGCCCTAAACTTTGGGGTGCCTGTGTCTTGCTGATTTTTAGTTTTCAAAATTTATACGCCCATGAGTGGAAGTGCCCTATGCTCCCTAAGCTGTGTTTTTTCGATGTTTCAGGCCTCACCGTACACTTCTCCAGAGTGGCTGTTGGCAATTTACATCCCGCCCATCAGCGTAGCAAGGCTGCCATTTCTCCATGGCCTGTCCTGCATTTCTGGTTTTGACACTTTTTGCAGCATGTCCCTTTTGGCCGATGGGAAGCGAGACTTCTTTGTAGCGCTGATTTGCCTTTCCAGGTTGCTTGGTTGGCCAAAAAGGGCGTATGCGTTTTTTCCTGAATATATTCAGGAAAAAACGCATACGCCCTTTTTGGCCAAGGGCATCATTGTCGACGTTTTGCCGCTTTTCATGTGCTTTAAAGGCGATTCGAATCTACCTCCTGAAACCTGTTTCCTGCAAATCTGCCTTGCTTTCAAATCCTCTTCGTTGCCTTCCCTCAATATATTTGTGGACGAGAGTTATCATTTATAACTCTGCAGGTTTGTGAATTGCAGTGCCCATGTGCTCCATTTATCAACTCGCTTTTTTGGGAGCTGGCCGCAGAAGCGCGGGATTGCCTCAGGCCCTATTCTGGTTCCGGGCGGCAGGCTGAGCCTCTGGTTAATTCTTCTTCCTAATGGGAAAATAGAGTGACCTGTGCCTGTCCCAACACCTAGATCTAGTCTCTCATTGGTTGCCCCTCTTCCCGTTCATCCTCAGGACAAATTGCAACCTGTAGGGAACAGGAGCTTAAAGGTGCTGATTCTCCAAGTAGGGAGATTGCTAGTAAAGTAGCTGGAATGGCGAACCCGAGAACAAGGAAATGAGAAATGAGGTGCGTTTCAGAAACCTTTCCCGATCAGACGGTGTACCATCTTCTGGGTTTCTCATGCATGTTTTCGATGTAGGAAGATGCCCTTGAACCTGGAGATTGGGGACAAATGGGATGGGTACCACGCAGTATTACTTTAAAGGGTCTGCGTTTGCTCACCCAACCTCACCCAACCTTTCAGCCCCAAGAGTGTCCACCCTTATGTCTCATCCAGCTGTGGGTCTAGATATGGTCAATCCAGGTTGCGTCACAGCCCCTGAATGAATTTTGTAAGAATTTCTCTCTCTTTCACTGTCTTTGTTTCATGGGTTTTTAAAACTAATTTATTTTTATAATGGGGTTTAGCTGCTTTTCACGGCTGTTTTTATGCGGCTTTACACCCACTTGACTCACTTCCAGAGAGATATCAATACATAAGTTTTAAGATTCTCACTAGTCAGATATATTCTTGTGTGGTGAATAGGGGGTGTTGAGTCCAGTTCACTGAGCAAGGAGTAGGTCTTGTCTATTACATATTGGGTGTATGGAACGGTATCTGAGCTAATTTGAAACCCTTGTTTTATGCATCACCCCAAGTCACCTTTCCCGTTAAGCAGCCATAGTGAGTTTTCTAAATGTGTGACTCTGTTGTGATTTGTAATTCAGTTCAATTGTAGCGGTTTTTACATTCCCTTTATAAGTGATAGCTTTTGATAAGTGTATTTTTCTGTTTGACTTATTTCACTTAGAGTCGTCGTACCTAAATCCACTCATCATGCTGCTAATAGCCTTATGACATTGATTTCATGGCTGAGTGATATTCCATTGTACATAAGGATCAAAATTTCTTTATCCATTTTTCTCCTTCCTGGGATATTTAAGGTTTCGTGAAGTGGAGGTTCTTGTCAACAGAGCAGCCCTAAACTTTGGGGTGCCTGAGTCTTGCTGATTTTTAGTTTTCCCAATTTATACGCCCATGAGTGGAAGTGCCCTATGCTCCATAAACTTTGTTTTTTCGATGTTTCAGACCACACCGTACACTTCTCCAGAGTGGCTGTTGGCAATTTACATCCCTCCCATCAGCGTGGCAAGGCTCCCATTTCTCCATGGCCTGTCCTGCATTTGTGGTTTTGACACTTTTTTCAGCATGGCCCTTTTGACGGATCGACAGCGAGAATTCTTTGTAGCGCTGATTTGCCTTTCCAGGTTGCTTGGTTGGCCAAAAAGGGCGTATGCGTTTTTTCCTGAATATATTCAGGAAAAAACGCATACGCCCTTTTTGGCCAAGGGCATCATTGTCCACGTTTTGCCGCTTTTCATGTGCTTGAAAGGCGATTCGAATCTACCTCCTGAAACCTGTTTCATGCAACTCTGCCTTGCTTTCAAATCCTCTTCGTTGCCTTCCCTCAATATATTTGTGGACGAGAGTTATCATTTATAACTCTGCAGGTTTGTGAATTGCAGTGCCCATGTGCTCCATTTTTCAACTGGCTTTTTTCGGAGCTGGCCGCAGAAGTTCGGGATTGCCTCTGGCCCTATTCTGGTTCCCGGCGGCAGGCTGAGCCTGTGGTTAATTCTTCTTCCTGATGGGAAAATAGAGTGACCTGGGCCTGTCCCAACACCTAGATCTAGTCTCTCATTGGTTGCCCCTCTTCCCGTTCATCCTCAGGACAAATTGCAACCTGTAGGGAACAGGAGCTTAAAGGTGCTGATTCTCCAAGTAGGGAGATTGCTAGTAAAATAGCTGGAAAGGCGAACCCGAGCACAAGAAGATGAGAAATGGGGTGCGTTTTAGAAACCTTTCAAAATCACACGGTGTACCATCTTCTGGGTTTCTCATGCATGTTTTCGATGTAGGAAGATGCCCTTGAACCTGGAGATTTGGGACCCATGGGATGGGTACCACACAGTATTACTTTAAAGGGTCTGCGTTTGCTCACCCAACCTCACCCAACCTTTCAGCCCCAAGAGTCTCCACCCTTATGTCTCATCCAGCTGTGGGTCTAGATATGGTCAATCCAGGTTGCATCACAGCCCCTGAACGAATTTTGTAAGAATTACTCTCTCTTACACTGTCTTTGTTTTACGGGTTTTTAAAAGTAATTTATTTTTAAAATGGGTTTTAGCTGCTTTTCACGGCTGTGTTTATGCCGCTTTACACTCACTTGACTCTCTTCCAGAGAGAGATCAATACATAGGTTTTCAGATTCTTACTACTCAGATATATTCTTGTGCGCTGAATAGGGGGTGTTGAGTCTAGTTCACTGAGCAAGGAGTAGGTCTTGTCTACTACATATTGGGTTTATGGAACGGTATCTGAGCTAATTTGAAACCCTTGTTTTATGCATCACCCCACCTCACCTTTCCCGTTAAGCAGCCATAGTGTGTTTTTAAAATGGGTGACTCTGTTCTGTTTTGTAATTCAGTTTAAGGCTAACGGTTTTTACATTCCCTCTATAAGTGATATCTTATGATAAGTGTCTTTTTCTGTGTGACTTATTTCACTTAGAATCGTCGTACCTAAATCCACTCATCATGCTGCTACTAGCCTTATGATATTGATTTCATGGCTGAGTGATATTCCATTGTACATAAGTACCACAACTTCTTTACCATTTTTCTCATCCCTGGGATATTTAAGATGTACACAAGTGGAGGTTCTTGTAACCAGAGCAGCCCTAAACTTTGGGTTGCCTGTGTCTTGTTGATTTTAATTTTTCCAATTTATACGCCCATGAATGGATGTGCCCCTTTCTCTCTAGCTGTGTTTTTTAGATGTTTTAGGAAACACCGTACCGTTCTCCAGAGTCGCCATTGGCAATTAACATCCCGACCATCAGTGTAACAATGCTCCCTTTCCTCCCTGGCCTCTCCTGTATTTTTTTTACACTTTTTTAGGAAGGCCCTTTTGACCGATGGGAAGTGAGACTTCTTTGTAGTGCTGCATTGCATTTCCGGCTTGCTTGGTTGGCCAAAAAGGGCCTATGCGTTTTTTCCTGAATTTATTCAGAAAAAAAACACATATGCTCTTTTTGGCCATGTGCATCGTTGTCGACTTTTGGCCGCTTTTCATGTGCTTTAGGGGCTATTCGAATCTAACTCCTGAAATCTGTTTCCTGCAATTCTGCCTTGCTTTCCAATCCTGTTCGTTGCCTTCCCTCAATATAGTTTTGGACGATAGTTATAATTTATAACTTTGCAGGTTTGTGAATTGCAGTGCCCCTGAGCTCCATTTTTCAACTCGCTTTTTTGGGAGCTGTCCGCAGAACCCCTGCTTTGCTTCTGGCCCTACTCTGGTTCCCGGTGGCAGGCTAAGCCTTTGCTTAATTCTTTTTCCTGATTGGAAATTAGAGTGACATGTGCCTGTCCGAACATCTAGGGCTTGGCTCTCCTTGTTTCTCCTCCTTCCCCTTCTTCCTTTCGAAAAATTCCAAATTTTGTGCAACTGGATGTTGAAGGTGCTGACATCCTCAGGTGGGGAGATTTTAAGGAAAAAGGCTGGAGGTGTGACCCCAACAACCAGGAAATTAGGAGTTTTGGTGCCTTTTCCAAAATCTCCCTGATCCAACCGTGTTCCATCTTCTGGGTGTCACAGGCATGTTTTAGCTGTAGGAAAGGTCCCGTGTATGTAAGGAGAACACCAGGGATTTTTCCAAATCAGTGTCTCCCCGAACTCCAATCTGGGGAATTTTTAAGCTACTGGTACATGTGTGTTCATTAAGGGACTTGGGCCGTAGGCAGAGTCCGAACTTTAGATGATTGAAGTCTTCAGGTTCAGAAACGCTCACCATCGGCCTCCTTTAGTTTCCATTTTATCTGTAGTTGATAGATGATGTCGATATAGATATCTATTGTTTTTCAGATTATTTCCCCTTAGGGGTCATTACAAAATATTGAGTATAGTTCCCTGTGTTATACAGTAGTTCCTTGTTGATGATATATTTTATACATAGCAGTGTGTATATGTTAATCTGAAACTGTTAATTTATCCCTCCTCCCACCTTTCCCCTTTGGTAATAAAAAATATAAGATTTTATACTTCTCAGAAATCTAGGAGCTGAAAGAGAGGTATCATTTTCAATGGAAAATCAGTCAAAACAAGGTTGAAACTTCAACCAAGATTATTAGATGTACATCCTTGGAAAGAAATCACTGCATTTCTCTACTGTTGACCTGACAAATAAGACAAACCCCTCCACTGAACTTGCTTATAATAAAGTGATGGAAATATCAAATGGAAGTGTTAGAAACATCTTATTTTACACGAGCCTTATACACTGCTCTATGTTAATTACAGTTTGGCTCGCACATCTGTTCTTTGAAGTTACAATGTTCTCAAATTCTGTTACTGATCCTGCAGAGTGGGCCCCAACAAGGGTCTCCCTGCCTAGTGTCATTGGAGCCAACAGATCGAGACTGACTTTGGTTCAGAAGCAAAGGAAAACTTTATATTTTGATCAGAGAATGGAGAGGTGAGAGTGTGTGCTTCCCTGCGGGTTGTGGGCCGGGCTGCTGTGTAGAGATCCTGGCACCGTCAGCGGGAGGGAGGGGGCGGAGCTCTCGAGGGCCGGGTTGGCTGGAGCTCAGGCTCTATGTCGCAGAGTCTGCACGGGGCCCCACGAGCTGAGGTGTCGGCCCAGCCATTTTGCACTAGGAAATCGGGTCTGAAGTGTCGGGTGTGGGACCTCTGCATGTGGAAACCTAGGAGCAAGTGAAATTAGACAAAGCACAAAGGAAAAAATGGTTAGACTTTATTTTATTGCCCAGATTCTATTTTCATCTCCCAGGAATTTTTCATGGGCTTTGCCAGTGACAAAGCCCTCCTCTGCCTTTTGTCCCATTCCTCATTCTTGGGGTGCTGAGGGTGCAGACACCTCTTCTGTAAATGCTTCGTGCTGAGTTGGGTGTCCTCATACCCGGGGCGAGGGGGAGGACTTCTCCCAAGCAGCCTCCAGGTGAGGTTGATTGTCCCCAGGCCTCCTCCCTCACTGCTCGTCTGCCTGAGCACCAGCATTGGAAGTTTTATAGATTCTAATGACCTTTAAGGGTCCAGGAAAGAGATGTGCAGAGACGCTGGGGGGGTGGGTGGGCCGTTTTACCCTGCTCCACCTTGGTTCGGCCCCCTTAGGCTGACAGTTCCTGCTAGCCTAGATGCTGTGACCAGTACTCTGCGCTTTCTTCAGTTAGGCCACTGAATTAACGTACAAACAACACCAGGTGTCAGAGCCCTGCTTGCTCAACTCCCAGACAGTCCAGGGCCGGTGGTGATCCAGGACCTTGACGGCCACTCAGTCAACGGCCTTTTGAAGTAGCCAGGAGTACAGCCGGTCTCATTGGCCGCCGTCACCGCGGTGTCTGTAGGCTTTTCTATGGTGGCAGCGTTATTTACGGTTCCCCTGCCAAGTTTATTAGCTCCGCTCTGGGTGCAGTAAGTCCTGTAAGCAATAGTCTGCTCTTTTGGGACACACTCTTGTTGTTTTCTGAGAGAAGCTCCAGGTCAAGTGATGGTCAAACGAGTCGTCATGGGGGCCCATTGCTCCAGGTTTTCTCTCTGGAGGTTGGTGTTGGAGGGCCTCCTCACTCGAGGTCATTGTGCCCACGGAGCAATCCCTGCAACTTCAGGGCATGGTGGGTGGTTAGGATCACCAAGTGGCGTCCTTTTCCCTTAGGAGGGAGCTGGCCTTGCGGGCTGCTGATTTCCAGGTTTTTAGATACCCCCAGTATCCTGGTCGGATGGGGTGGCTGGCCAATGCCTGGAGGGCATTCTTGCATTGTTCCATTTCAAGTGGTCCCAGTTTTTGCACTAATACTCCAAGGGCGATTCGCCTTGGACCAGGAATGTAAAGGTCAAAGGGTTTAGCTAACTTAGGGAGGTCCAGGGCAAGGATCTGAACTGACTGCTCTTTCCATTCTTGAAAGGCCGCTTCTGGATTCTATTCAAAAGGATCATCATCTTTTCCTTTCAGTGTTTCATATAGAGGCCCAGCTATTAGACTGTAGTTAGGGATCCAGATGCAGCAAACCCCGGTCTCCCCAGGAACCCCTAAGCTGTCTTCTAGTTTCAGGAAGGGTGAGGCTGCAAATGGCTTCTTCCCTTTCCTGGGGTGGGCTTCTCCGACATTCTGAGCGAATGAAGCCCAGGAAGGTCACCTTAGTTTGTGATATTTGAGCCTTTTTCTTGGACACCTTCTATCTTTTATTGGCTAGGTAGTTCAGAGGCCTCCTTAGTCGGGCTGGTGATCAGAATGTCATCTGCATATTGAAGGAGGGTTCCCTTCTCCAGAGGTAGATTTTTTAGGTCTTTAGCTAACGTTTCCCCAAAGATGGTGTGGGAATTTTTGAACCCCTGGGGCAGGACGGCCCAGCAGTATTGTTTTTGTTGTATGTTGAGTCCTGCCACTCACAGCCAAAATTTCTTGTGACTCTGGGACGAATGGAATACAGAAGAAGGCATCATTGAAGTCTAATACAGAATACCATGTCCTGGTGGATGGTAGAATGACCAGCAGGGTGTAGGAATTAGGAACTACTAGATGTATATCCTCTGTGGCTTCACTGACTGTCCTGGCGTCCTCTACCAGGTCCCCAGCAGCTCACGGGGCTCTTGTGGTCAGGTCCCTCCCAGGATATGGAGCTCACCTGGGCAGGTACCCAGCAGCCCACGGGGCTGTGGTGGTTAGGCCCCTCCCAGGATATGGAGCTCACCTGGGCAGGTACCCAGCAGCCCATGGGGCCATCATGGTCAGGCCCCTCCCAGGATATGGAGCACACCTGGGCAGGTACGCAGCAGCCCACGGGGCTCTCGTGGGCATGCCCCTCCCTGGATATGGAGCTCCCGTGGACAGGTACCCCGACAGGGCTGGGCACACAGGAACTGTGCATATAGCCCTCATTGCAGAGCACCCCCAGCACACCTGTCACTCAGAGCTGACACAGAGCACCTCAGAGCAGAGCTTGAACTAATAAACAGCAGCTCCAACAGGTCTGTGACCCTAGGCTTCACTCTGTGCGGCCTCCCTCTGCCTGGTCTTCTAGGGGCTTCCACAGCAGCCGGGGCACCAGGCCTCTGTCTCCACCCACCACCCCTCCTCTCCCTGACTCCTGGGTTCCTCTCATTAGCAGAGGGTCTTCTTGAAGTTGTCTCCCACTCCTGGACCAGATAAAATGATTAGAAAACAAGCCAGGGCTGCCGCCCCTTATCTATCCTGACTCTCGGGACCCTACACCTGTTCCTTGGATCTGGCCGGTGCAGCAAGGCCCATTTTCTGCAAATCTGAGCCCCTGAGGGGCGAGGATTGGCTGACCTGGGCAGCCTGACCCGGCCGGCCAGCCCTTCCCAGGTGTGCCTGGGTTGAGGTCAATATAAACACCCCTCCAGGCAGCAAAAGCCTCTGCAGCTGTGCCTGACGCCATATTCTCTGCCCCGTCAGCAGTCTCGGGGTTGGGCTGGTGGGAGGCAGTAGGGCCCACGGCTCTATGAGTCGCCCGTTGTGACTGGGGCTCTACTGGACTTTCTGCAGGAGTTGCCGGGCTGCCACCTGCTAAAGAAGAGGATGTGTCACCCATACTTGCTGCTGGAATTTCTCCCCGGGCAGAGGTAAGGAAGGAAAAAAGCAGTGGGGGCCGGGACAGGAGGGGTACCTCAGGCAGGGAAATGGAAAGTTTCCAGACGAGCGCCCGGGGCCAGGACCATCCTGGCTGGCCTGCAGGCACCAAGTCGGCCTGCGTGCTGTCGCTGGTGTGACTCCAAGCCCCTTCCTCTAGTTTTTAGTCTTTGCACACATTCAGGTGTTTTACCTGGGAACGGTGGGAAAAGTTCAGCAGCAGCTGGCCTGGGGCTCAGCTCACGTTTAGTCAGAGACGCCTCCTCACGGTCCCCCAGCTTTGCAATGAGGACGCTCCTTGTGTGGGGGCTGCTGGCTGCATGGGAGATGATTCCCCACCTGTGACCAACTTAAGAATTGTTTACCACTGGAGCAAGTGCGCTGATAGGGTTTTCCTCTGTATGACCAGTGGGTTCAGTTTTTTTTTTTTTTTTCTGTTTTGGTTCAAGGTAAGTTTTATTCCTCTTTTTGTATTTATGGATATAAGCATGGAAATCATTCATTCATATAAATACGTCTATGGGAAGGACAGAACTTTTTTTTCTGTTTTATTTTCTTAAGTATTATTTATTTTTTAATTTTTGAATTTATTTTATTCATTTTTTTATACAGCAGGCTCTTATTGGTTATCTATTTTATACATATAAGTGTATATATGTCAATCCCAGGGTTGCAATTCATCCCACCACCACCACCCTGCCACTTTCCCCCCTTGGTGTCCATACATTTGTTCTCTACATCTGTGTCTCTATTTCTGCCTTGCAAACCAGTTCATCTTTACCATTTTTCTAGGTTCTACATGTATGCGTTAATATACGATATTTGTTTTTCTCTTTCTGACTTACTTCACTCTGTATGACAGTCTCTAGATCTATCCACGTCTCTACAAATGACCCAATTTCATTCCTTTTTATGGCTGAGTAATATTCCATTTTATATATGTAGCACATCTTTTCCGTTCGTCTGTCTATGGGCATTTAGGTTGCTTCCATGACCTGGCTATTGTAAATAGTGCTGCAATGAATATTGTGGTGAATATGTCTTTTTGAATTATGGTTTTCTCTGGGTATATGGCCAGTAGTGGGATTGCTGGGTCATATGGTAATTCTATTTTTAGTTTTTTAAGGAACCTCCATACTGTTCTCCATAGTGACTGTATCAATTTACATTCCCACAAATAGTGTAAGAGGGTACCCTTTTCTCCACACCCTCTCCAGCATTTGTTGTTTGTAGATTTTCTGATGATGCCCATTCTAACTCGTGTGAGGTGATACCTCATTGTAGTTTTGGTTTATATTTCTCTAATAATTAGTGATGTTGAGTAGCTTTTCATGTGTTTCTTGGTCATCTGTATGTCTTCTTGGGACAAATGTCTATTTACGTCATCTGCCCATTTTTGGATTGGTTTGTTTGTTTTTTTACTGTTGAGCTGCATGAGCTGTTTATATACATTGGAGATTAATCCTTTGTCCATTGATTCGTTTGCAAATATTTTCTCCCATTCTGAGGGTTGTCTTTTCGTCTTGTTTGTAGTTTCCTTTGCTTTGCAAAAGCTTTTAGGTTTCATTTGCTCCCATTTGTTTTTTTTTTTTTTTTTTTTTTATTCCATTACTCTAGGAGGTGGATCAAAAAATATCTTGCTGTGATTTATGTCAAAGAGTATTCTTCCTATGTTTTCCTCTAAGAGTTTTATAGTGTCCGGTCTTACATTTCGGTCTCTAATCCGTTTGGAGTTTATTTTTTGTGTATGGTGTTAGGGAGTGTTCTAATTTCATTCTTTTACATGTAGCTGTCCATTTTTCCCAGCACCACTTATTGAAGAGACTGTCTTTTCTCCATTTTATACCCTTGCCTCCTTTGTCATAGATTAGTGGGCCATAGGTGTGTAGGTTTATCTCTGGGCTTTCTTTCTTTTTTTTTTTTTTCTTTTACATCTTTATTGGAGTATAATTGCTTTACAATTGTGTGTTAGTTTCTGCTGTATAAAAAAGTGAATCAGCTATGCGTATACATATAACACCATATCCCCTCCCTCTTGCACCTCCCTCTCACTCCCTTATCCCACCCTTTTAGGTGGTCACAAAGCACAGAGCTGATCTCCCTGTGCTATGTGGCTGCTTCCCAGTAGCTATCAATTTTACATTTGGTAGTGTATATATGTCCATACCACTCTCTCACTTTGTCCCAGCTTACCCTTCCCTCTCCCCATGTCCTCAAGTCCTTTCTCTACGTCTGTGTCCTTAATCCTTTCCTGCCCCTAGGTTCTTCATAAACTTTTTTTTTTTAGATTCCATATATATGTGTTAGCATACGGTATTTGTTTTTCTCTTTCTGACTTACTTCACTCTGTAGGACAGACTCTAGATCCATCCACCTCACTAAAAATAACTCAATTTCGTTTCTTTTTATGGCTGAATAATGTTCCATCGTATATATGTGCCACATCTTCTTTTTCCATTTATCTGTTGATGGACACTTAGGTTGCTTCCATGTCCTGGCTATTGTAAATAGAGCTACAGTGAACATTGTGGTACATGACTCTTTTTGAATTATGGTTTTCTCAGGGTAAATGTCCAGGAGTGGGTTTGCTGGGTTGTATGGTAGTTCTATTTTTAGTTTTTAAGGAAGCCCCATACCGTTCTCCCTAGTGGCTATATCAATTTACATTCCCACCTACAGTGCAAGAGGGTTCCCTTTTCTCCAATAAATGCCTCTCCAGCATTTACTGTTGGTAGATTTTTTGATGATGGCCATTCTGACTGGTGTGAGGTGATACCTCACTGTAGTTTTGATTTGCATTTCTCTAATGATTAGTGATGCTCAGCATCCTTTCATGTGTTTGTTGGCAACCTGTATATCTTCTTTGGAGAAATTTCTATTTAGGTCTTCTGCCCATTTTTGGATTGGGTTGTTTGGTTTTGTGATATTGAGCTACATGAGCTGCTTTTTGTAGATTAATCCTTTGCCATTTGCTTCATTTGAAAATATTTTCTCCCATTCTGATGGTTGTCTTTTCATCTTGCTTAAGTTTTCCTTTGCTGTGCAAAAGAATTTATGTTTCATTCGGTCCCATTTTTTAATTTTTGTTTTTATTTCCATTTCTCTAGGAGGTGGGTCAAAAAGGATCTTGCTGTGATTTATGTCATAGACTGTTCTGCTTATGTTTTCTTCTAAGAGTTTTATAGTGGCTGGTCTTATATTTAGGTCTCTAATCCATTTTGAGTTACTTTTGTGTATGGTGTTAGGGAGTGTACTAATTTCATTCTTTTACATGTAGCTGTCCAGTTTTCCCAGCACCACTTACTGAAGACACTGTCTTTTCTCCATTGTATACCCTTGCCTCCTTTGTCATAGATTAGTTAACCATAGGTACGTGGGTTTATCTCTGTGCTTTCTATCCTTTTCTATTGACCTATATTTCTGTGTTTGTGTCAGTACCATATTATCTTGATTACTGTAGCTTTGTAATATAGTCTGAAATCTGGAAGTCTGATTCCTCCAGCTCTTTTTTTTCCCCCTCAAGACTGCTTTGGCTATCCAGGGTCTTTTGTGTCTCCCTACAAATTTTAAGATTTTTTTTCTTGTTCTGTAGAAAATGCCAAAGGTATTTTGATCGGGATTGCATTGAATCTGTAGATTGCTTTGGGTAGTATAGTCATTTTCACAATATTGATTCTTCTAATCCAAGGACATGGTATATGTCTCCATCTGTTTATATCATCTTTGATTTCTTTCATCAGTGTCTTATAGTTTTCTGAGTACAGGTCTTTTACTTCCTTAGGTAGGTTTATTCCTAGGTATTTTATTCTTTTTGTTGCAGTGGTAATGGGATTGTTTCCTTAATTTCTCTTTCTGATCTTTCATTGTTAGTGTATAGGAATGCAAGCAGTTTCTGTGCATTAATTTTGTATCCTGCAACTTTACCAAATTCATTGATTAGCTCCAGTGGTTTTCTGGTGGCATCTTTAAGATTCTCTATCTATGATATCATGTCATCTGCAAACAGTGACAATTTTACTTCTTCTTTTCCGTTTTGTATTCCTTTTATTTCTTTTTCTTCTCTGATTGCCATGGCTAGGACTTCCAAAACTATGTTGAATAGCAGTGGTGAGAGTGGACATCCTCGTCTTGTTCCTGATCTTAGAGGAAACGCTTTCAGTTTTTCACCATTGAGAATGCTGTTTGCTGTGGGTTTGTCATATATGGCCTTTATTATGTTGAGGTAGTTTCCGTCTATGCCCACACTCTGCAGAGTTTTTATCGTAAATGAGTGTTGAATTTTCTCAAAATCTTTTCCTTCATCTATTGAGATGACCATATGGTTTTATTCTACAATTTGTTAATATGGTGTATCACATTGATTTGTGTATATTGAAGAATCCTTGCATCCCTGGGATAAACCCCACTTGATCATGGTGTATGATCCTTTTAATGTGTTGTTCGATTCTGTTTGCTAGTATTTTGTTGAGGATTTTTGCATCTATATTCATCAGGGATATTGGTCTATAATTTTCTTTCCTTGTAGTATCTCTGTCTGATTTTGGTATCAGGGTGATGGTGGTCTCATAGAATGAGTTTGGGAGTGTTCCTTCCCCTGCAATTGTTTTGAAGAATTTGAGAAGGTTGGGTGTTAGCTCTTCTCTAAATGTTTGATAGAATTCACCTGTAATGCCATCTGGTTCTGGACTTTTGTTTGTTGGAAGATTTTTAATCACAGTTTCAATTTCATTGCTTGTGATAGGTTTGTTCATATTTTCTATTTCTTCCTGGTTCAGTCTTAGAAGGTTATACCTTTCTAAGAATTTGTCCATTTCTTCCAGATTGTCCATTTTATTGGCACAGAGTTGCTTGTAGTAGTCTCTTAGGATGCTTTGTATTCCTGTGGTGTCTGTTGTAACTTCTCCTTTTTCACTTCTAATTTTGTTGATTTGCGTCCTCTCCCTCTTTTTCTTGAGTGTGGCTAAAGGTTGATCATTTTTGCTTATCTTCTCAAAGAACCAGCTTTTAGTTTTGATGATCTTTGCTTCCGTTTTCTTTGTTTCTATTTCATTTATTTCTGCTCTGATCTTTAGGATTTCTTTCCTTCTACTAACTTTGGGTTTTGTTCTTCTTTCTCTAGTTCCTCTAGGTGTAAGGTTAGATTGTTTATTTGAGATTTTTCTTGTTTCTTGAGGTAGGCTTGTATTGCTATAAACTTCCCTCTTAGAACTCCTTTTGCTGCATCCCATAGGTTTTGGATCATCGTGTTTTTGTTGTCATTTGTCTCTAGGTAGTTTTTGATTTCCCCTTTGATTTCTTCAGTGATCTCTTGGTTATTTAGTAACGTATTGTTTAGCCTCCATGTGTTTGTGTTTTTTACAGTTTTTTCCGTGTAATTGATTTCTAATCTCATAGCATTGTGGTCGGAACAGCTGCTTGATATGATTTCAGTTTTCTTAAATTTACTGAGGCTTTATCTGTGACCCAAGATGTGATCTATCCTGGAGAATGTTCCGTGTGCAGTTGAGAAGAACGTGTAATCTGCTGTTTTTGGATGGAATGTCCTATAAATATCAATGAACTCTATCTGGTCTATTGTGTCATTTAAAGCTTGTGTTTCCTTATTAATTTTCTGTCTGGCTGATCTCCACTGGTGTAAGTGAGCTGTTAAAGTCCCCCGCTATTATTGTGTTACTGTCGATTTCCTCTTTTATAGCTGTTAGCAGTTGCCTTATACATTGAGGTGCTCCTATGTTGGGTACATATATATTTATAATTGTTATATCTTCTTCTTGGATTGATCCCTTGACCATTATGTAGTGTCTTTCCTTGTCTCTTGTAACATTCTTTATTTTAAAGTCTATTTTATCTGATATGAGTATTGCTACTCCAGCTTTCTTTTGATTTTCATTAGCATAGAATATATTTTTCCATCGCCTCACTTTCAGTCTGTATGTGTCCCTAGGTCTGAAATGGGTCTCTTGTAGACAGCATATATATGGGTCTTGTTTTTGTATCCATTCAGCCAGTCTATGTCTTTTGGTTGGAACATTTAGTGCATTCACGTTTAAGGTAATTATCGATATGTATGTTCCTACTACTATTTTCTTAATTGTTATGGGTTTGTCTTGGTGGGTCCTTTTCTTCTCTTGTGTTTCCCACTTAGAGAAGTTCTTTTAGCATTTGGTGTAGAGCTGGTTGCATGGTGCTGAATTCTCTTAGCTTTTGCTTGTCTGTAAGGCTTTTGATTTCTCCATCAAATCTGAATGAGCTCTTTGCAGGGTGCAGTACCCTTGGTTGTAGGTTCTTCCCTTTCATCACTTTAAATTTATCATGCCACTTCCTTCTGGCTTGTAGATTTTCTGCTGAGAAATCAGCTGTTATCCTTATGGGATTTCCCTTGTATGTTATTTGTCATTTTTCCCTTGCTGCTTTCAATAATTTTTCTTTGTCGTTAATTTTTGTCAATTTGATTACTATGTGTCTTGTCATTTTTCTCCTTTGGTTTCTCCTGCCTGGGACACTCTGTGCTTCTGGACTTGGGTGGCTATTTCTTTTCCCATGCTAGGGAAGTTTTTGACCATAATCTCTTCAAATATATTCTCGGGTCCTTTCTCTCTCTCTTCTCCTTCTGGGACCCCTATAATGCGAATGTTGTTGCGTTTAATGTTGTCCCAGAGGACTCTTGGGGTGTCTTCATTTATTTTCATTCTTTTTCTTTATTCTGTTCCATGGCAGTGATTTCCACCTTTCTGTCTTCCAGGCCACTTATCCGTTCTTCTGCCACAGTTATTCTGCTACTGATTCCTTCTAGTGTATTTTTCATTTCAGTTATTACATTGTTCACCTCTGTTTGTTTGTTCTTTAATTCTTCTAGGTGTTTGTTCCTTAATTCTTCTAGGTCTTTGTTAAGCATTTCTTGAGTCTTCTCGATCTTTGCCTCCTTTCTTTTTCTAAGGTCTTGGCTCAACTTCACTATCATTATTCTGAATTCTTTTTCTGGAAGGTTCCCTATCTCCACCTCATTCCGTTTTTTTTCTGGGGTTTTATCTTGTTCCTTGATCTGGTATAAAGTCCTCTGCCTTTTCATTTTGTCTATCTTTCTGTGAATGTGGTTTTCCTTCCACAGGCTGCAGAATTGTAGTTCTTCTTGCTTCTGCTGTCTGCTCTCTGGTGGATGAGTCTATCTTAGAGGCTTGTGCAAGCTTCCTGAAGGGGAGGGACTGGTGGTGGGTAGAGCTGGGTGTTGCTTTGGTGGGCAGAGCTTTAATCCGCTTGTCTACGGATTAAATAAAACTTTAATAAAAAGTTGAATCTGCTTGTCTGCTGATGCATGGGGCTGGGTTCCCTCCCTTTTGGTTGTTTGGCCTGAGGCGACCCAGCACTGGAGCCTACCTTGCTCTTGGTGGGGCTAATGGCGGACTCTGGGAGGGCTCACACCAAGGAGTATTTCCCAGAACTTCTGCTGCCAGTGTTGTTGTCCTCACGGTGAGCCACAGCCACAGCCACCAGCTGCCTCTGCAGGAGACCCTCTAAAAGTAGCAGGTAGTTCTGGTCATTCTCCTACGGGGTCACTGCTCCTTCCCCTGGGTCCTGATGTGCACACTACTTTGTGTGTGCCCTCCAAGAGTGGAGTATCTGAGTGGAGTTGAGACTCTGAGACTCTGTGTGGAGTCGCACAGACTCTGGGTCCTGTGAAGCTTCGATGTTTTGTGATTCTAGAAATCCTATAGGAGACGGTCCACAGCAGGTGAAGCTAATGTTGTCAGTAGAGGTGTTGAAGCCAAAGATCTGCAGTTCCGGCTAGAGGTGCCGATGTACATACAGGACAAAATCATCTCGTGTGAATGTAGTTCAGGCATGTTTAAGATGAATGCAGTCATGTTAATGCCTACCATATTCTATCTTGAGCCTCTCCTCAGGGACCTCCTCCTCAGTTCCTGAGGCTCCTGTAAGTCATGTACAGGGGACTGGAGAGTGGGCTCTGTCCAGTCTGAGCCCTGAGTTACCCTGTGTGTATCTTAGGATACTTTGTATTTCTGTGGTGTCTGTTGTAACATCATCTCTTTCATTTCAGATTTATTTGGACCCTCTCTTTTTTAACAAAACATACTACTGTTGTCTTTTATTCTTTACAGAAGTTTAATCAGTGTTTGATCTACTATCCTTACCCTATGTATACTTTTTGCAGTGAGATTTTTACTTTTCTTTGTTTCCTTGTTACTATCAATAATTAGTGAGACTTCTTTTAAGCTACCTTCAACATTGCTTATAAAGCTGCTTTATTAGTGATGACAGAGCCTTAATGGAAGTCATGTTCTGGTTGTAAATTAGAATGCAATGTGCCAGCACAAAGCCCCTTAAGTTTATGTCTCATTACTTCTTGTTCTTTTTTTAATTTAATTTTTATTTTTTGTCAGAGCAAATTTGATTAAAATGTTTTGTTTCTTCTAGGTGTGCAAGATGTGGTTCTTTTAAACATATACATATATCTATTCTTCTTTGGATCATTTTCCCATGTAGGTTATGACACCATGTTGAGTAGTCTTGTCTTGGTATTACGTAGGTCTTTGGTGATTACATATTTCACATGTGTTTCTATATCTATCTTAACCCCAATATCCTAATGTATCCAATCCTCACACCTTTCCATTTGGTGAACCCTAAGTTTGTTTAATGAATCTGTGATTGCATTTCTCTGTGGAAATATCTTCATTGGTATCAATTTTTAGCTAAGACCTATAAGTGATATTATAGGATATGTGTCTTTTGCTTTCTGACTTAGTACAATTTGCCTGATTAACTCAAGAATCATACACAGTGCTGCAAATGGCATTGTTTTGTTTTTTTCCCTGGCTAATATTCCATCTGTACGTGTACCAGTTATTCTTTGGCCACGCACCTCTTGATGGACTATTTGGTTGCCTCCATGTCTTGGTTATTGTAATACTGCTGCAATGCACATTTGCTTGCCTGTGTCTTTCCAGTTCTATCTCCTTATGTTATAGGCCAAGGAGTGGGCTTGCTGTATCATATGGTAGCTCAGTGTGTACGTTTTAAAGGCATCACCATTCAGTTCTCATTAGTGGCTCTTTCCAGGTTATGTCCCACTTAAAATTGAGGGTATGCATTTCTCCAAAACACCTTCAATATTTATTGTTTGTAGTTTGCTTGCTGCTGGTTATTCTAACAGGTGCGAGCTGATACCTCTGTGTGGCTGAATTTGCAGGTGTCCCATAAGCTGTTGAAATTGATCTTTAAAGCATGCTCTTTTTATTTATCAAACTGTGATTACAGCTTAGTTATTCAAATTGTTTTCTTAAAGTAAGTGTCACATTTTGAAAAGTTTTGGCCACTACCTCCCTCAAGACATTTTGAGGGCAGGTTTCATTTACAGCCCTAAAGTACTTGTTCATATGAAGTGACCATTAACACAGATTTTAAAGCTGCTTTTGCAGGTAACGGCCAGAGGGCGGCAGCCTATTTACGTTCCCCAATCTGGTAACTAGGGAAAGAGTCCTTCAGCTGCAAGAGTGTCCAGCTTTATTTCTCATCCAGATGTGGGTCTAGATATGATCAAACAAGGTTGCATCACAGCCCAGGAACGAATTATGTAAAATTTCCTCTCTCTATCACTGTCTTATTTTTTTGGGTTTTTTAAAGTTATTTAATTTAAAATGGGGATTCGCTACTTTTCACTGCTGTGTTTATGCCGCTTTACACCCACTTGACTCACTTCCAGACAGATATCAATACATAGGTTTTAAGATTCTTACTAGTCACATATATTCTTGTGCGGTGAATAGGGGGTGTTGAGTCCAGTTCACTGAGCAAGGAGTAGGTCTTGTCTATTACGTATTGGGTGTATGGAACGATATCTGAGCGAATTTGAAACCCTTGTTTTATGCCTCACCCCACCTCACCTTTCCCGTTAAGCAGCCATAGTGTGTTTTCTAAACGTGTGACTCTGTTCTGTTTTGTAATTCAGTTCAAGTGTAGCGGTTTTTACATTCCCTCTATAAGTGATAGCTTATGATAAGTGTCTTTTTCTGTGTGACTTATTTCACTTAGAATCGTCGTACCTAAATCCACTCATCTTGCTTCTACTAGCCTTATGACATTGATTTCATGTCTGAGTGATATTCCATTGTACATAACGACCACAATTTCTTTATCCATTTTTCTCTTTCCTGGGATATTTAAGGTGTCATGAAGTGGAGGTTCTTGTCAACAGAGCAGCCCTAAACATTGGGGTGCCTGTGTCTTGCTGATTTTTAGTTTTCCCAATTTATACGCCCATGAGTAAACGTGCCCTATGCTCCCTAAGCTGTGTTTTTTCGATGTTTCAGGACACACCGTACACTTTTCCAGAGTGGCTGTTGGCAATTTACATCCCGCCCATCAGCGTAGCAAGGCTGCCATTTCTCCATGGCCTGTCCTGCATTTCTGGTTTTGAAACTTTTTGCAGCATGGCCCTTTTGACCGATGGGAAGCGAGACTTCTTTGTAGCGCTGATTTGCCTTGTCAGGTTGCTTGGTTGTCCAAAAAGGGCGTATGCGTTTTTTCCTGAATATATTCAGGAAAAAACGCATACGCCCTTTTTGGCAAGGGCATCACTGTCGACGTTTTGCCACTTTTCATGTGCTTTAAAGGCGATTCGAATCTACCTCCTGAAACTTGTTTCCTGCAATTCTGCCTTGCTTTCAAATCCTCTTCGTTGCCTTCCCTCAATATATTTGTGGACGAGAGTTATCATTTATAACTCAGCAGGTTTGTGAATGGCAGTGCCCCTGAACTCCATTTTTCAACTGTCTTTTTTGGGAGCTGGCCGCAAAAGCACGGGATTGCCTCAGGCCTTATTCTGGTTCCCGGCGGCAGGCTGAGCCTGTGTTTAATTCTTCTTCCTGATGGGAAAATAGAGTGACCTGTCCCTGTCCCAACACCTAGATCTAGTCTCTCATTGGTTGCCCCTCTTCCCGTTCATCCTCAGGACAAATTGCAACCTGTAGGGAACAGGAGCTTAAAGGTGCTGATTCTCCAAGTCGGGAGATTGCTAGTAAAGTAGCTGGAAAGGCGAACCTTAGCACAAGGAGATGAGAAATGAGGTGCGTTTTAGAAACCTTTCAAAATCACATGGTGTACCATCTTCTGGGTTTCTCATGCATGTTTTCGATGTAGGAAGATGCCCTTGAACCTGGAGATTTGGGACCCATGGGATGGGTACCACGCAGTATTACTTTAAAGGGTCTGTGTTTGCACACCCAACCTTACCCAACCTCTCAGACCCAAGAGTGTCCACCCTTATGTCTCATCCAGCTGTGGGTCTAGATATGGTCAATCCAGGTTGCATCACAGCCCCTGAACGAATTATGTAAGAATTTCTCTCTCTTTCACTGTCTTTGTTTTACGGGTTTTTAAAAGTAATTTATTTTTATAATGGGGTTTAGCTGCCTTTCACGGCTGTGTTAATGCGCCTTTACACCCACTTGACTCACTTCCAGAGAGATATCAATACATAGGTTTTACGATTCTTAGTAGTCAGATATATTCTTCTGCGGTGAATAGGGGGTGTTGTGTCCAGTTCACTGAGCAAGGAGTAGGTCTTGTCTATCACATATTGGGTGTATGGAACGGTATCTGAGCGAATTTGAAACCCTTGTTTTATGCATCACCCCACCTCACCTTTCCCGTTAAGCAGCCATAGTGTGTTTTCTAAACGTGTGACTCTGTTCTGTTTTGTAATTCAGTTCAAGTGTAGCGGTTTTTACATTCCCTCTATAAGTGATAGCTTATGATAAGTGTCTTTTTCTGTGTGACTTATTTCACTTAGAATCGTCGTTCCTAAATCCACTCATCTTGCTTCTACTAGCCTTATGACATTTATTTCATGTCTGAGTGATATTCCATTGTACATAAGGACCACAACTTCTTTATCCATTTTTCTCTTTCCTGGGATATTTAAGGTGTCATGAAGTGGAGGTTCTTGTCAACAGAGCAGACCTAATCATTGGGGTGCCTGTGTCTTGCTGATTTTTAGTTTTCCCAATTTATACGCCCATGAGTGGACGTGCCCTATGCTCCCTAAGCTGTGTTTTTTCGATGTTTCAGGACACACCGTACACTTCTCCAGTGTGGCTGTTGGCAATTTACATCCCGCCCATCAGCGTAGCAAGGCTGCCATTTCTCCATGGCCTGTCCTGCATTTCTGGTTTTGAAAATTATTGCAGCATGGCCCTTTTGACCGATGGGAAGCGAGACTTCTTTGTAGCGCTGATTTGCCTTTCCAGGTTGCTTGGTTGGCCAAAAAGGGCGTATGCGTTTTTTCCTGAATATATTCAGAAAAAAACGCATACGCTCTTTTTGGCCAAGGTCATCATTGTCGACGTTTTGCCACCTTTCATGTGCTTTAAAGGCGATTCGAATCTACCTCCTGAAATCTGTTTCCTGCAATTCTGCCTTGCTTTCAAATCCTCTTCGTTGCCTTCCCTCAACATATTTTTGGACGAGAGTTATCATTTATAAGTCAGCAGGTTTGTGAATTGCAGTGCCCCTGAGCTCCATTTTTCAACTGTCTTTTTTGGGAGCTGGCCGCAAACGCACGGGATTGCCTAAGGCCCTATTCTGGTTCCATTTGGTAGGCTGAGCCTGTGGTTAATTCTTCTTCCTGATGGGAAAATAGAGTGACCTGTGCCTGTCCCAACACCTAGATCTAGTCTCTCATTGGTTGCCCCACTTCCCTTTCATCCTCAGGACAAATTGCAACCTGTACGAAACAGGAGGTTAAAGGTGCTGATTCTCCAAGTAGGGAGATTTCTAGTAAAGTAGCTGGAATGGCGAACCCGAACACAAGGAGATGAGAAATGAGGTGCGTTTTAGAAACCTTTGAAAATCACACGGTGTACCATCTTCTGGGTTTCTCATGCATGTTTTCGATGTAGGAATATGCCCTTGAACCTGGAGATTTGGGACCCATGGGATGGGTACCACGCAGTATTACTTTAAAGGGTCTGCCTTTGCTCACCCAACCTCACCCAACCTGTCAGCCCCAAGAGTGTCCACCCTTATGTCTCATGCAGCTGTGGGTCTAGATATGGTCAATCCAGGTTGCATCACAGCCCCTGAACGAATTATGTAAGAATTTCTCTCTCTTTCACTGTCTTTGTTTTACGGGTTTTTAAAAGTAATTTATTTTTATAATGGGGTTTAGCTGCCTTTCACGGCTGTGTTAATGCGCCTTTACACCCACTTGACTCACTTCCAGAGAGATATCAATACATAGGTTTTACGATTATTACTAGTCAGATATATTCTTCTGCGGTGAATAGGGGGTGTTGTGTCCAGTTCACTGAGCAAGGAGTAGGTCTTGTCTATCACATATTGGGTGTATGGAACGGTACCTGAGCGAATTTGAAACCCTTGTTTTATGCATCACCCCACCTCACCTTTCCCGTTAAGCAGCCATAGTGTGTTTTCTAAACGTGTGACTCTGTTCTGTTTTGTAATTCAGTTCAAGTGTAGCGGTTTTTACATTCCCTCTATAAGTGATAGCTTATGATAAGTGTCTTTTTCTGTGTGACTTATTTCACTTAGAATCGTCGTTCCTAAATCCACTCATCTTGCTTCTACTAGCCTTATGACATTGATTTCATGTCTGAGTGATATTCCATTGTACATAAGGACCACAACTTCTTTATCCATTTTTCTCTTTCCTGGGATATTTAAGGTGTCATGAAGTGGAGGTTCTTGTCAACAGAGCAGCCCCAAACTTTGGGGTGCCTGTGTCTTGCTGATTTTTAGTTTTCCCAATTTATACGCCCATGAGTGGACGTGCCCTATGCTCCCTAAGCTGTGTTTTTTCGATGTTTCAGGACACACCGTACACTTCTCCAGTGTGGCTGTTGGCAATTTACATCCCGCCCATCAGCGTAGCAAGGCTGCCATTTCTCCATGGCCTGTCCTGCATTTCTGGTTTTGAAAATTTTTGCAGCATGGCCCTTTTGACCGATGGGAAGCGAGACTACTTTGTAGCGCTGATTTGCCTTTCCAGGTTGCTTGGTTGGCCAAAAAGGGCGTATGCGTTTTTTCCTGAATATATTCAGAAAAAAACGCATACGCTCTTTTTGGCCAAGGTCATCATTGTCGACGTTTTGCCACCTTTCATGTGCTTTAAAGGCGATTCGAATCTACCTCCTGAAATCTGTTTCCTGCAATTCTGCCTTGCATTCAAATCCTCTTCGTTGCCTTCCCTCAATATATTTTTGGACGAGAGTTATCATTTATAACTCAGCAGGTTTGTGAATTGCAGTGCCCCTGAGCTCCATTTTTCAACTGTCTTTTTTGGGAGCTGGCCGCAAACGCACGGGATTACCTAAGGCCCTATTCTGGTTCCAGGTGGTAGGCTGAGCCTGTGGTTAATTCTTCTTCCTGATGGGAAAATAGAGTGACCTGTGCCTGTCCCAAAACCTAGATCTAGTCTCTCATTTGTTGCCCCTCTTCCCTTTCATCCTCAGGACAAATTGCAACCTGTACGAAACAGGAGGTTAAAGGTGCTGACTCTCCAAGTAGGGAGATTTCTACTAAAGTAGCTGGAATGGCGAACCCGAACACAAGGAGATGAGAAATGAGGTGCGTTTTAGAAACCTTTGAAAATCACACGATGTACCATCTTCTGGGTTTCTCATGCATGTTTTCGATGTAGGAATATGCCCTAGAACCTGGAGATTTGGGACCCATGGGATGGGTACAACGCAGTATTACTTTAAGGGTCTGCGTTTGCTCACCCAACCTCACCAAACCTGTCAGCCCCAAGAGTGCCCACCCTTATGTCTCATCCAGCTGTGGGTCTAGATATGGTCAATCCAGGTTGCATCACAGCCCCTGAACGAATTATGTAAGAATTTCTCTCTCTTTCACTGTCTTTGTTTTACGGGTTTTTAAAAGTAATTTATTTTTATAATGGGGTTTAGCTGCCTTTCACGGCTGTGTTAATGCGCCTTTACACCAACTTGACTCACTTCCAGAGAGATATCAATACATAGGTTTTACGATTCTTACTAGTCAGATATATTCTTCTGCGGTGAATAGGGGGTGTTGAGTCCAGTTCACTGAGCAAGGAGTAGGTCTTGTCTATTACATATTGGGTGTATGGAACGGTATCTGAGCGAATTTGAAACCCTTGTTTTATGCATCACCCCACCTCACCTTTCCCGTTAAGCAGCCATAGTGTGTTTTCTAAACGTGTGACTCTGTTCTGTTTTGTAATTCAGTTCAAGTGTAGCGGTTTTTACATTCCCTCTATAAGTGATAGCTTATGATAAGTGTCTTTTTCTGTGTGACTTATTTCACTTAGAATCGTCGTTCCTAAATCCACTCATCTTGCTTCTACTAGCATTATGACATTTATTTCATGTCTGAGTGATATTCCATTGTACATAAGGACCACAACTTCTTTATCCATTTTTCTCTTTCCTGGGATATTTAAGGTGTCATGAAGTGGAGGTTCTTGTCAACAGAGCAGCCCTAAACTTTGGGGTGCCTGTGTCTTGCTGATTTTTAGTTTTCCCAATTTATACACCCATGAGTGGACGTGCCCTATGCTCCCTAAGCTGTGTTTTTTCGATGTTTCAGGACACACCGTACACTTCTCCAGAGTGGCTGTTGGCAATTTACATCCCGCCCATCAGCGTAGCAAGGCTGCCATTTCTCCATGGCCTGTCCTGTATTTCTGGTTTTGACACTTTTTGCAGCATGACCCTTTTGACCGATGGGAAGCGAAACTTCTTTGAAGCGCTGATTTGCCTTTCCAGGTTGCTTGGTTGGCCAAAAAGGGCGTATGCGTTTTTTCCTGAATATATTCAGGAAAAAACGCATACGCCCTTTTTGGCCAAGGGCATCATTGTCGACGTTTTGAGACTTTTCATGTGCTTTAAAGGCGATTCGAATCTACCTCCTAAAACCTGTTTCCTGCAATTCTGCCTTGCTTTCAAATCCTCTTCGTTGCCTTCCCTCAATATATTTGTGGACGAGAGTTATCATTTATAACTCTGCGGGTTTGTGAATGGCAGTGTCCCTGGGCTCCATTTTTCAACTTGCTTTTTTGGGAGCTGGCCGCAAGAGCGCGGGATTGCCTCTGGCCCTATTCTGCTTCTGGGCGGCAGGCTGAGCCTGTGGTTAATTCTTCTTCCTGATGGGAAAATAGAGTGACCTGTGCCTGTCCCAACACCTAGATCTAGTCTCTCATTTGTTGCCCCTCTTCCCGTTCATCCTCAGGACAAATTGCAACCTGTAGGGAACAGGAGGTTAAAGGTGCTGATTCTCCAAGTAGGGAGATTGCTATGAAAGTACCTGGAATGGCGAACCCGAGCACAAGGAGATGAGAAATGAGGTGCGTTATAGAAACCTTTCAAAATCACACGGTGTACCATCTTCTGGGTTTCTCATGTATGTTTTCAATGTAGGAAGATGCCCTTGAACCTGGAGATTTGGGACCCATGGGATGCGTACCACGCAGTATTACTTTAAAGGTTCTGCGTTTCCTCACCCAACCTCACCTAACCTATCAGCCCCAAGAGTGTCCACCATTATGTCTCATCCAGCTGTGTGTCTAGATATGGTCAATCCAGGTTGCATCACAGCCCCTGACCGAATTTTGGAAGAATTTCTCTCTCTTTCACTGTCTTTGTTTTACGGGGTTTAAAAGTAATTTATTTTTATAATGGTGTTTAGCTGCTTTTCACGGCTGTGTTTATGCGGCTTTACACCCACTTGACTCACTTCCAGAGAGATATCAATACATAGGTTTTAAGATTCTTACTAGTCAGATATATTCTTGTGCGGTGAATAGGGGGTGTTGAGTCCAGTTCACTGAGCAAGGAGTAGGTCTTGTCTATTACATATTGGGTGTATGGAACGGTATCTGAACGAATTTGAAACCCTTGTTTTATGCATCACCCCACCTGACCTTTCCCGTTAAGCAGCCATAGTGTGTTTTCTAAACGTGTGACTCTATTCTGTTTTGTAATTCAGTTCAAGTGTAGCGGTTTTTACATTCCCTCTATAAGTGATAGCTTATGATAAGTGTCTTTTTCTGTGTGACTTATTACAATTAGAATCGTCGTACCTAAATCCACTCATCTTGCTTCTACTAGCCTTATGACATTGATTTCATGTCTGAGTGATATTTCATTGTACATAAGGACCACAACTTCTTTATCCATTTTTCTCTTTCCTGGTGATATTTAAGGTGTCATGAAGTGGAGGTTCTTGTCAACAGAGCAGCCCTAAGCTTTGGGGTGCCTGTGTCTTGCTGATTTTTAATTTTCCCAATTTATACGCCCGTGAGTGGACGTGCCCTATGCTCCCTAAGCTGTGTTTTTTCGATGTTTCAGGACACACCGTACACTTCTCCAGAGTGGCTGCTGGCAATTTACTTCCCGCCCATCAGCGTAGCAAGGCTGCCATTTCTCCATGGCCTGTCCTTCATTTCTGGTTTTGAAACATTTTGCAGCATGGCCCTTTTGACCGATGGGAAGCGAGACTTCATTGTAGCGCTGATTTGCATTTCCAGGTTGCTTGGTTGGCCAAAAAGGGCGTATGCGTTTTTTCCTGAATATATTCAGGAAAAAACGCATACGCCCTTTTTGGCCAAGGGCATCATTGTCGAAGTTTTGCCACTTTTCATGTGCTTTAAAGGCAATTCGAATCTACCTCCTGAAACCTGTTTCCTGCAATTCTGCCTTGCTTTCAAATCCTCTTCGTTGCCTTCCCTCAATATATTTGTGGACGAGAGTTATCATTTATAACTCTGCGGGTTTGTGAATGGCAGTGTCCCTGGGCTCCATTTTTCAACTCACTTTTTGGGAGCTGGCCGCAAGAGCGCGGGATTGCCTCAGGCCCTATTCTGCTTCCGGGCCGCAGGATGAGCCTGTGGTTAATTCTTCTTCCTGATGGGAAAATAGAGTGACCTGTGCCTGTCCCAACACCTAGATCTAGTCTCTCATTGGTTGCCCCTCTTCCCGTTCATCCTCAGGACAAATTGCAACCTGTAGGGAACAGGAGGTTAAAGGTGCTGATTCTCCAAGTAGGGAGATTGCTAATAAAGTAGCTGGAATTGCGAACCCGAGCACAAGGAGATGAGAAATGAGGTGCGTTTTAGAAACCTTTCAAAATCACATGGTGTACCTTCTTCTGGGTTTCTCATGCATGTTTTCGATGTAGGAAGATGCCCTTGAACCTGGAGATTTGGGACCCATGGGATGGGTACCACGCAGTATTACTTTAAAGGGTCTCTGTTTGCACACCCAACCTCACCCAACCTCTCAGACCCAAGAGTGTCCACCCTTATGTCTCATCCAGCTGTGGGTCTAGATATGGTCAATCCAGGTTGCATCACAGCCCCTGAACGAATTATGTAAGAATTTCTCTCTCTTTCACTGTCTTTGTTTTACGGGTATTTAAAAGTAATTTATTTTTATAATGGGGTTTAGCTGCCTTTCACGGCTGTGTTAATGCGCCTTTACACCCACTTGACTCACTTCCAGAGAGATATCAATACATAGGTTTTACGATTCTTAGTAGTCAGATATATTCTTCTGCGGTGAATAGGGGGTGTTGTGTCCAGTTCACTGAGCAAGGAGTAGGTCTTGTCTATCACATATTGGGTGTATGGAACGGTATCTGAGCGAATTTGAAACCCTTGTTTTATGCATCACCCCACCTCAACTTTCCCGTTAAGCAGCCATAGTGTGTTTTCTAAACGTGTGACTCTGTTGGGTTTTGTAATTCAGTTCAAGTGTAGCGGTTTTTACATTCCCTCTATAAGTGATAGCTTATGATAAGTGTCTTTTTCTGTGTGACTTATTTCACTTAGAATCGTCGTTCCTAAATCCACTCATCTTGCTTCTACTAGCCTTATGACATTGATTTCATGTCTGAGTGATATTCCATTGTACATAAGGACCACAACTTCTTTATCCATTTTTCTCTTTCCTGGGATATTTAAGGTGTCATGAAGTGGAGGTTCTTGTCAACAGATCAGCCCTAATCATTGGGGTGCCTGTGTCTTGCTGATTTTTAGTTTTCCCAATTTATACGCCCATGAGTGGACGTGCCCTATGCGCCCTAAGCTGTGTTTTTTCGATGTTTCAGGACACACCGTACACTTCTCCAGTGTGGCTGTTGGCAATTTACATCCCGCCCATCAGCGTAGCAAGGCTGCCATTTCTCCATGGCCTGTCCTGCATTTCTGGTTTTGAAAATTTTTGCAGCATGGCCCTTTTGACCGATGGGAAGCGAGACTTCTTTGTAGCGCTGATTTGCCTTTCCAGGTTGCTTGGTTGGCCAAAAAGGGCGTATGCGTTTTTTCCTGAATATATTCAGAAAAAAACGCATACGCTCTTTTTGGCCAAGGTCATCATTGTCGACGTTTTGCCACCTTTCATGTGCTTTAAAGGCGATTCGAATCTACCTCCTGAAATCTGTTTCCTGCAATTCTGCCTTGCATTCAAATCCTCTTCGTTGCCTTCCCTCAATATATTTTTGGACGAGAGTTATCATTTATAACTCAGCAGGTTTGTGAATTGCAGTGCCCCTGAGCTCCATTTTTCAACTGTCTTTTTTGGGAGCTGGCCGCAAACGCACGGGATTACCTAAGGCCCTATTCTGGTTCCAGGTGGTAGGCTGAGCCTGTGGTTAATTCTTCTTCCTGATGGGAAAATAGAGTGACCTGTGCCTGTCCCAAAACCTAGATCTAGTCTCTCATTGGTTGCCCCTCTTCCCTTTCATCCTCAGGACAAATTGCAACCTGTACGAAACAGGAGGTTAAAGGTGCTGACTCTCCAAGTAGGGAGATTTCTAGTAAAGTAGCTGGAATGGCGAACCCGAACACAAGGAGATGAGAAATGAGGTGCGTTTTAGAAACCTTTGAAAATCACACGATGTACCATCTTCTGGGTTTCTCATGCATGTTTTCGATGTAGGAATATGCCCTTGAACCTGGAGATTTGGGACCCATGGGATGGGTACCAGGCAGTATTACTTTAAGGGTCTGCGTTTGCTCACCCAACCTCACCAAACCTGTCAGCCCCAAGAGTGCCCACCCTTATGTCTCATCCAGCTGTGGGTCTAGATATGGTCAATCCAGGTTGCATCACAGCCCCTGAACGAATTATGTAAGAATTTCTCTCTCTTTCACTGTCTTTGTTTTACGGGTTTTTAAAAGTAATTTATTTTTATAATGGGGTTTAGCTGCCTTTCACGGCTGTGTTAATGCGCCTTTACACCAACTTGACTCACTTCCAGAGAGATATCAATACATAGGTTTTACGATTCTTACTAGTCAGATATATTCTTCTGCGGTGAATAGGGGGTGTTGAGTCCAGTTCACTGAGCAAGGAGTAGGTCTTGTCTATTACATATTGGGTGTATGGAACGGTATCTGAGCGAATTTGAAACCCTTGTTTTATGCATCACCCCACCTCACCTTTCCCGTTAAGCAGCCATAGTGTGTTTTCAAACGTGTGACTCTGTTCTGTTTTGTAATTCAGTTCAAGTGTAGCGGTTTTTACATTCCCTCTATAAGTGATAGCTTATGATAAGTGTCTTTTTCTGTGTGACTTATTTCACTTAGAATCGTCGTTCCTAAATCCACTCATCTTGCTTCTACTAGCCTTATGACATTTATTTCATGTCTGAGTGATATTCCATTGTACATAAGGACCACAACTTCTTTATCCATTTTTCTCTTTCCTGGGATATTTAAGGTGTCATGAAGTGGAGGTTCTTGTCAACAGAGCAGCCCTAAACTTTGGGGTGCCTGTGTCTTGCTGATTTTTAGTTTTCCCAATTTATACGCCCATGAGTGGACGTGCCCTATGCTCCCTAAGCTGTGTTTTTTCGATGTTTCAGGACACACCGTACACTTCTCCAGAGTGGCTGTTGGCAATTTACATCCCGCCCATCAGCGTAGCAAGGCTGCCATTTCTCCATGGCCTGTCCTGTATTTCTGGTTTTGACACTTTTTGCAGCATGACCCTTTTGACCGATGGGAAGCGAAACTTCTTTGAAGCGCTGATTTGCCTTTCCAGGTTGCTTGGTTGGCCAAAAAGGGCGTATGCGTTTTTTCCTGAATATATTCAGGAAAAAACGCATACGCCCTTTTTGGCCAAGGGCATCATTGTCGACGTTTTGCCGCTTTTCTTGTGCTTTACAGGCGATTCGAATCTACCTCCTGAAATCTGTTTCCTGCAATTCTGCCTTGCTTTCAAATCCTCTTCGTTGCCTTCCCTCAATATATCTGTGGATGAGAGTTATCATTTATAACTCTGCGGGTTTGTGAATTGCAGTGTCCCTGAGCTCCATTTTTCAACTCGCTTTTTTGGGAGCTGGCCGCAAAAGCGCGGGATTGCCTCAGGCCCTATTCTGGTTCCTGGCGGCAGGCTGAGCCTGTGGTTAATTCTTCTTCCTGATGGGAAAATACAGAGACCTGGGCCTGTCCCAACACCTAGATCTAGTCTCTCATTGGTTGCCCCTCTTCCCGTTCATCCTCAGGACAAATTGCAACCTGTAGGGAACAGGAGCTTAAAGGTGCTGATTCTCCAAGTAGAGAGATTGCTAGTAAAGTAGCTGGAAAGGCGAACCCGAGTACAAGGAGATGAGAAATTGGGTGCGTTTTAGAAACCTTTCAAAATCACACGGTGTACCATCTTCTGGGTTTCTCATGCATGTTTTCAATGTAGGAAGATGCCCTTGAACCTGGAGATTTGGGACCCATGGGATGGGTACCACACAGTATTACTTTAAAGGGTGTGCGTTTGCTCACCCAACCTCACCCAACCTCTAAGCCCCAAGAGTGTCCACCCTTATGTCTCATCCAGCTGTGGGTCTAGATATGGTCAATCCAGGTTGCATCACAGCCTCTGAACGAATTTTGTAAGAATTTCTCTCTCTTTCACTGTCTTTGTTTTACGGGATTTTAAAAGTAATTTATTTTTATAATGGGGTTTAGCTGCTTTTCACGGCTGTGTTTATGCGGCTTTACACCCACTTGGCTCACTTCCAGAGAGATATCAATACATAGGTTTTAAGATTCTTACTAGTCACATATATTCTTGTGCGGTGAATAGGGGGTGTTGAGTCCAGTTCACTTAGCAAGGAGTAGGTCTTGTCTATTACATATTGGGTGTATGGAACGGTATCTGAGCGAATTTGAAACCCTTGTTTTATGCATCACCCCACCTCACCTTTCCCGTTAAGCAGCCATAGTGTGTTTTCTAAACGTGTGACTCTGTTCTGTTTTGTAATTCAGTTCAGGTGTAGCGGTTTTTACATTCCCTCTATAAGTGATAGCTTATGATAAGTGTCTTTTTCTGTGTGACTTATTTCACTTAGAATCGTCATACCTAAATCCACTCATCTTGCTTCTACTATCCTTATGACATTGATTTCATGTCTGAGGGATATTCCTTTGTACATAAGGACCACAACTTCTTTATCCATTTTTCTCTTTCCTGGGATATTTAAGGTGTCATGAAGTGGAGGTTCTTGTCAACATAGCAGCCCTAAACATTGGGGTGCCTGTGTCTTGCTGATTTTTAGTTTTCCCAATTTATACGCCCATGAGTGGACGTGCCCTATGCTCCCTAAGCTGTGTTTTTTCGATGTTTCAGGACACACCGTACACTTCTCCAGAGTGGCTGTTGGCAATTAACATCCCGCCCATCAGCGTAGCAAGGCTGCCATTTCTCCATGGCCTGTCCTGCATTTCTGGTTTTGACACTTTTTGCAGCATGACCCTTTTGACCGATGGGAAGCGAGACTTATTTGTAGCACTGATTTGCCTTTCCAGGTTGCTTGGTTGGCCAAAAAGGGCGTATGCGTTTTTTCCTGAATATATTCAGGAAAAAACGCATACGCCCTTTTTGGCCAAGGGCATCATTGTCGACGTTTTGCCACTTTTCATGTGCTTTAAAGGCGATTCGAATCTACCTCCTGAAACCTGTTTCCTGCAATTCTGCCTTGCTTTCAAATCCTCTTCGTTGCCTTCCCTCAATATATCTGTGGATGAGAGTTATCATTTATAACTCTGCGGGTTTGTGAATTGCAGTGTCCCTGAGCTCCATTTTTCAACTCGCTTTTTTGGGAGCTGGCCGCAAAAGCGCGGGATTGCCTCAGGCCCTATTCTGGTTCCTGGCAGCAGGCTGAGCCTGTGGTTAATTCTTCTTCCTGATGGGAAAATAGAGTGACCTGGGCCTGTCCCAACACCTAGATCTAGTCTCTCATTGGTTGCCCCTCTTCCCGTTCAACCTCAGGACAAATTGCAACCTGTAGGGAACAGGAGCTTAAAGGTGCTGATTCTCCAAGTAGGGAGATTGCTAGTAAAGTAGCTGGAAAGGCGAACCCTAGCACAAGGAGATGAGAAATTGGGTGCGTTTTAGAAACCTTTCAAAATCACACGGTGTACCATATTCTGGGTTTCTCATGCATGTTTTCGATGTAGGAAGATGCCCTTGAACCTGGAGATTTGGGACCCATGGGATGGGTACCACGCAGTACTACTTTAAAGGGTCTGAGTTTGCTCACCCAACCTCACCCAACCTCTCAGCCCCAAGATTGTCCACCCTTATGTCTCATCCAGTTGTGGGTCTAGATATGGTCAATCCAGGTTGCATCACAGCCCCTGAACGAATTTTGTAAGAATTTCTCTCTCTTTCACTGTCTTTGTTTTACGGGTTTTTAAAAGTAATTTATTTTTATAATGGGGTTTAGCTGCTTTTCACGGCTGTGTTTATGCAGCTTTACACCCACTTGACACACTTCCAGAGAGATATCAATACATAGGTTTTACGATTCTTACTAGTCACATATATTCTAGTGCGGTGAATAGGGGGTGTTGATTCCAGTTCACTGAGCAAGGAGTAGGTCTTGTCTATTACATATTGGGTGTATGGAACAGTATCTGAGCGAATTTGAAACCCTTGTTTTATGCATTACCCCACCTCACCTTTCCCGTTAAGCAGCCATAGTGTGTTTTCTAAACGTGTGACTCTGTTCTGTTTTGTAATTCAGTTCAAGTGTAGCGGTTTTTACATTCCCTCTATAAGTGATATCTTATGATAAGTGTCTTTTTCTGTGTGACTTATTTCACTTAGAATTGTCATACCTAAATCCACTCATCTTGCTTCTACTAGCCTTATGACATTGATTTCATGTCTGAGTGATATTCCTTTGTACATAAGGACCACAACTTCTTTATCCATTTTTCTCTTTCCTGGGATATTTAAGGTGTCATGAAGTGGAGGTTCTTGTCAACATAGCAGCCCTAAACATTGGGGTGCCTGTGTCTTGCTGATTTTTAGTTTTCCCAATTTATACGCCCATGAGTGGACGTGCCCTATGCTCCCTAAGCTGTGTTTTTTCGATGTTTCAGGACACACCGTACACTTCTCCAGAGTGGCTGTTGGCAATTTACATCCCGCCCATCAGCGTAGCAAGGCTGCCATTTCTCCATGGCCTGTCCTGCATTTCTGGTTTTGACACTTTTTGCAGCATGGCCCTTTTGACCGATGGGAAGCGAGACCTCTTTGTAGCGCTGATTTGCCTTTCCAGGTTGCTTGGTTGGCCAAATAGGGCGTATGCGTTTTTTCCTGAATATATTCAGGAAAAAACGCATACGCCCTTTTTGGCCAAGGGCATCATTGTCGACGTTTTGCCGCTTTTCATGTGCTTTAAAGGCGATTCGAATCTACCTCCTGAAATCTGTTTCTTGCAATTTTGCCTTGCTTTCAAATCCTCTTCGTTGCCTTCCCTCAATATATCTGTGGATGAGAGTTATCATTTATAACTCTGCGGGTTTGTGAATTGCAGTGTCCCTGAGCTCCATTTTTCAACTCGCTTTTTTGGGAGCTGGCCGCAAAAGCGCGGGATTGCCTCAGGCCCTATTCTGGTTCCTGGCGGCAGGCTGAGCCTGTGGTTAATTCTTCTTCCTGATGGGAAAATAGAGTGACCTTTGCCTGTCCCAACACCTAGATCTAGTCTCTCATTGGTTGCCCCTCTTCCCGTTCAACCTCAGGACAAATTGCAACCTGTAGGGAACAGGAGCTTAAAGGTGCTGATTCTCCAAGTAGGGAGATTGCTAGTAAAGTAGCTGGAAAGGCGAACCCTAGCACAAGGAGATGAGAAATGGGGTGCGTTTTAAAAACCTTTCAAAATCACACGGTGTACCATCTTCTGGGTTTCTCATGCATGTTTTCGATGTAGGAAGATGCCCTTGAACCTGGAGATTTGGGAACCATGGCATGGGTACCACGCAGTATTACTTTAAAGGGTCTGAGTTTGCTCACCCAACCTCACCCAACCTCTCAGCCCCAAGAGTGTCCACCCTTATGTCTCATTCAGGTGTGGGTCTAGATATGGTCCATCCAGGTTGCATCACAGCCCCTGAACGAATTTTGTAGGAATTTCTCTCTCTTTCACTGTCTTTGTTTTACGGGTTTTTAAAAGTAATTTATTTTTATAATGGTGTTTAGCTGCTTTTCACGGCTGTGTTTATGCGGCTTTACACCCACTTGGCTCACTTCCAGAGAGATATCAATACATAGGTTTTACGATTCTTACTAGTCAGAAATATTCTTGTGCGGTGAATAGGGGGTGTTGAGTCCACTTCACTGAGCAAGGAGTAGGTCTTGTCTATTACATATTGGGTGTACGGAACGGTATCTGAGCGAATTTGAAACCCTTGTTTTATGCATCACCCCACCTCACCTTTCCCGTTAAGCAGCCATAGTGTGTTTTCTAAACGTGTGACTCTGTTCTGTTTTGTAATTCAGTTCAAGTGTAGCGGTTTTTACATTCCCTCTATAAGTGATAGCTTATGATAAGTGTCTTTTTCAGTGTGACTTATTTCACTTAGAATCGTCGTACCTAACTCCACTCATCTTGCTTCTACTAGCCTTATAACATTGATTTCATGTCTGAGTGATATTCCATTGTACATAAGGACCACAACATCTTTATCCATTTTTCTCTTTCCTGGGATATTTAAGGTGTCATGAAGTGGAGGTTCTTGTCAACAGAGCAGCCCTAAACTTTCGGGTGCCTGTGTCTTGCTGATTTTTAGTTTTTCCAATTTATATGCCCATGAGTGGACGTGCCCTATGCTCCCTAAGCTGTTTTTTTTCGATGTTTCAGGACCCAACGTACACTTCTCCAGAGTGGCTGTTGGCAATTTACATCCCGCCCATCAGTGTAGCAAGGCTGCCATTTCTCCATGGCCTGTCCTGCATTTCTCGTTTTGACACTTTTTGCAGCATGGCCCTTTTCACCGATGGGAAGCGAGACTTCTTTGTAGCGCTGATTTGCCTTTCCAGGTTGCTTGGTTGGCCAAAAAGGGCGTATGCGTTTTTTCCTGAATATATTCAGGAAAAAACGCATACGCCCTTTTTGGCCAAGGGCATCATTGTCGACGTTTTGCCGCTTTTCATGTGCTTTAAAGGCGATTCGTATCTACCTCCTGAAATCTGTTTCCTGCAATTCTGCCTTGCTTTCAATTCCTCTTCGTTGCCTTCCCTCAATATATTTGTGGACGAGAGTTATCATTTATAACTCTGCAGGTTTGTGAATGGCAGTGCCCCTGAGCTCCATTTTTCAACTGTCTTTTTTGGGAGCTGGCCGCAAAAGCACGGGATTGCCTCAGGCCCTATTCTGGTTCCGGGCGGCAGGCTGAGCCTGTGGTTAATTCTTCTTCCTGTTGGGAAAATAGAGTGACCTGTGCCTGTCCCAACACCTAGATCTAGTCTCTCATTGGTTGCCCCTCCTCCCGTTCATCCTCAGGACAAATTGCAACCTGTAGGGAACAGGAGCTTAAAGGTGCTGATTCTCCAAGTAGGGAGATTGCTAGTAAAGTAGCTGGAATGGCGAACCCGAGCACAAGGGGATGAGAAATGAGGTGCGTTTTAGAAACCTTTCAAATTCACATGGTGTACCATCTTCTGGGTTTCTCATGCATGTTTTCGATGTAGGAAGATGCCCTTGAACCTGGAGATTTGGGACCCATGGGATGGGTACCACGCAGTATTACTTTCAAAGGTCTGCGTTTGCTCACGCAACCTCACCCAACCTCTCAGCCCCAAGAGTGTCCACCCTTATGTCTCATCCAGCTGTGGGTCTAGATATGGTCAATCCAGGTTGCATCACAGCCTCTGAACGAATTTTGTAAGAATGTCTCTCTCTTTCACTGTCTTTGTTTTACGGGTTTTTAAAAGTAATTTATTTTTATAATGGGGTTTAGCTGCTTTTCATGGCTCTGTTTATGCGGCTTTACACCCCCTTGACTCACTTCCAGAGAGATATCAATATATAGGTTTTAAGATTCTTACTAGTCACATATATTCTTTTGCGGTGAATAGGGGGTGTTGAGTCCAGTTCACTGAGCAAGGAGTAGGTCTTGTCTATTACATATTGGGTGTACGGAACGGTATCTGAGCGAATTTGAAACCCTTGTTTTATGCATCACCCCACCTCACCTTTCCCGTTAAGCAGCCATAGTGTGTTTTCTAAACGTGTGACTCTGTTCTGTTTTGTAATTCAGTTCAAGTGTAGCGGTTTTTACATTCCCTCTATAAGTGATAGCTTATGATAAGTGTCTTTTTCAGTGTGACTTATTTCACTTAGAATCGCCGTACCTAACTCCACTCATCTTGCTTCTACTAGCCTTATAACATTGATTTCATGTCTGAGTGATATTCCATTGTACATAAGGACCACAACTTCTTTATCCATTTTTCTCTTTCCTGGGATATTTAAGGTGTCATGAAGTGGAGGTTCTTGTCAACAGAGCAGCCCTAAACTTTCGGGTGCCTGTGTCTTGCTGATTTTTAGTTTTTCCAATTTATATGCCCATGAGTGGACGTGCCCTATGCTCCCTAAGCTGTGTTTTTTCAATGTTTCAGGACACAACGTACACTTCCCCAGAGTGGCTGTTGGCAATTTACATCCCGCCCATCAGTGTAGCAAGGCTGCCATTTCTCCATGGCCTGTCCTGCATTTCTCGTTTTGACACTTTTTGCAGCATGG
Source organism: Eschrichtius robustus (assembly GCF_028021215.1). Taxonomy (NCBI): domain Eukaryota; kingdom Metazoa; phylum Chordata; class Mammalia; order Artiodactyla; family Eschrichtiidae; genus Eschrichtius; species Eschrichtius robustus. The sequence continues at coordinate 1,018,401 of NW_027175814.1, read as the reverse complement.
CCCTTTTCACCGATGGGAAGCGAGACATCTTTGTAGCGCTGATTTGCCTTTCCAGGTTGCTTGGTTGGCCAAAAAGGTCGTATGCGTTTTTTCCTGAATATATTCAGGAAAAAACGCATACGCCCTTTTTGGCCAAGGGCATCATTGTCGACGTTTTGCCGCTTTTCATGTGCTTTAAAGGCGATTCGTATGTACCTCCTGAAATCTGTTTCCTGCAATTCTGCCTTGCTTTCAATTCCTCTTCGTTGCCTTCCCTCAATATATTTGTGGACGAGAGTTATCATTTATAACTCTGCAGGTTTGTGAATGGCAGTGCGCCTGAGCTCCATTTTTCAACTGTCTTTTTTGGGAGCTGGCCGCAAAAGCACGGGATTGCCTCAGGCCCTATTCTGGTTCCGGGCGGCAGGCTGAGCCTGTGGTTAATTCTTCTTCCTGTTGGGAAATAGAGTGACCTGTGCCTGTCCCAACACCTAGATCTAGTCTCTCATTGGTTGCCCCTCTTCCCGTTCATCCTCAGGACAAATTGCAACCTGTAGGGAACAGGAGCTTAAAGGTGCTGATTCTCCAAGTAGGGAGATTGCTAGTAAAGTAGCTGGAAAGGCGAACCCGAGCACAAGGAGATGAGAAATGAGGCGCGTTTTAGAAACCTTTCAAAATCACACGGTGTACCATCTTCTGGGTTTCTCATGCATGTTTTCGATGTAGGAAGATGCCCTTGAACCTGGAGATTTGGGACCCATGTGATGGATACCACGCAGTATTACTTTAAAGAGTCTGCGTTTGCTCACGCAACCTCACCCAACCTCTCAGCCCCAAGAGTGTCCACCCTTATGTCTCATCCAGCTGTGGGTCTAGATATGGTCAATCCAGGTTGCATCACAGCCTCTGAACGAATTTTGTAAGAATGTCTCTCTCTTTCACTGTCTTTGTTTTACGGGATTTTAAAAGTAATTTATTTTTATAATGGGGTTTAGCTGCTTTTCATGGCTCTGTTTATGCGGCTTTACACCCACTTGACTCACTTCCAGAGAGATATCAATATATAGGTTTTAAGATTCTTACTAGTCACATATATTCTTGTGCGGTGAATAGGGGGTGTTGAGTCCAGTTCACTGAGCAAGGAGTAGGTCTTGTCTATTACATATTGGGTGTATGGAACGGTATCTGAGCGAATTTGAAACCCTTGTTTTATGCATCACCCCACCTCACCTTTCCCGTTAAGCAGCCATAGTGTGATTTCTAAACGTGTGACTCTGTTCTGTTTTGTAATTCAGTTCAAGTGTAGCGGTTTTTACATTCCCTCTATAAGTGATAGCTTATGATTAGTGTCTTTTTCTGTGTGACTTATTTCACTTAGAATCGTCATACCTAAATCCACTCATCTTGCTTCTACTAGCCTTATGACATTGATTTCATGTCTGAGTGATATTCCATTGTACATAAGGACCACAACTTCTTTATCCATTTTTCTCTTTCCTGGGATATTTAAGGTGTCATGAAGTGGAGGTTCTTGTCAACAGAGCAGCCCTAAACTTTGGGGTGCCTGTGTCTTGCTGATTTTTAGTTTTCCCAATTTCTACGCCCATGAGTGAACGTGCCCTATGCTCCCTAAGCTGTGTTTTTTCTATGTTTCAGGACACACCGTACACTTCTCCAGTGTGGCTGTTGGCAATTTACATCCCGCCCATCAGCGTAGCAAGGCTGCCATTTCTCCATGGCCTGTCCTGCATTTCTGGTTTTGACACTTTTTGCAGCATCACCCTTTTGACCGATGGGATGCGAAACTTCTTTGTAGCGCTGATTTGCCTTTCCAGGTTGCTTGGTTGGCCAAAAAGGGCGTATGCGTTTTTTCCTGAATATATTCAGGAAAAAACGCATACGCCCTTTTTGGCCAAGGGCATCATTGTCGACGTTTTGCCGCTTTTCATGTGCTTTAAAGGCGTTTCGTATCTACCTCCTGAAATCTGTTTCCTGCAATTCTGCGTTGCTTTGAATTCCTCTTCGTTGCCTTCCCTCAATATATTTGTGGACGAGAGTTATCATTTATAACTCTGCAGGTTTGTGAATGGCAGTGCCCCTGAGCTCCATTTTTCAACTGTCTTTTTTGGGAGCTGGCCGCAAAAGCACGGGATTGCCTCAGGCCCTATTCTGGTTCCGGGCGGCAGGCTGAGCCTGTGGTTAATTCTTCTTCCTGTTGGGAAAATAGAGTGACCTGTGCCTGTCCCAACACCTAGATCTAGTCTCTCATTGGTTGCCCCTCTTCCCGTTCATCCTCAGGACAAATTGCAACCTGTAGGGAACAGGAGCTTAAAGGTGCTGATTCTCCAAGTAGGGAGATTGCTAGTAAAGTAGCTGGAATGGCGAACCCGAGCACAAGGAGATGAGAAATGAGGTGCGTTTTAGAAACCTTTCAAAATCACATGGTGTACCATCTTCTGGGTTTCTCATGCATGTTTTCGATGTAGGAAGATGCCCTTGAACCTGGAGATTTGGGACCCATTGGATGGGTACCACGCAGTATTACTTTCAAGGGTCTGCATTTGCTCACACAACCTCACCCAACCTCTCAGTCCCAAGAGTGTCCACCCTTATGTCTCATCCAGCTGTGGGTCTAGATATGGTCAATCCAGGTTGCATCACAGCCTCTGAACGAATTTTGTAAGAATGTCTCTCTCTTTCACTGTCTTTGTTTTACGGGTTTTTAAAAGTAATTTATTTTTATAATGGGGTTTAGCTGCTTTTCATGGCTCTGTTTATGCGGCTTTACACCCCCTTGACTCACTTCCAGAGAGATATCAATATATAGGTTTTAAGATTCTTACTAGTCACATATATTCTTGTGCGGTGAATAGGGGGTGTTGAGTGCAGTTCACTGAGCAAGGAGTAGGTCTTGTCTATTACATATTGGGTGTACGGAACGGTATCTGAGCGAATTTGAAACCCTTGTTTTATGCATCACCCCACCTCACCTTTCCTGTTAAGCAGCCATAGTGTGTTTTCTAAACGTGTGACTCTGTTCTGTTTTATAATTCAGTTCAAGTGTAGCGGTTTTTACATTCCCTCTATAAGTGATAGCTTATGATAAGTGTCTTTTTCTGTGTGACTTATTTCACTTAGAATCGTCGTACCTAACTCCACTCATCTTGCTTCTACTAGCCTTATAACATTGATTTCTTGTCTGAGTGATATTCCATTGTACATAAGGACCACAACTTCTTTATCCATTTTTCTCTTTCCTGGGATATTTAAGGTGTCATGAAGTGGAGGTTCTTGTCAACAGAGCAGCCCTAAACTTTCGGGTGCCTGTGTCTTGCTGATTTTTAGTTTTTCCAATTTATATGCCCATGAGTGGACGTGCCCTATGCTCCCTAAGCTGTTTTTTTTCGATGTTTCAGGACCCAACGTACACTTCTCCAGAGTGGCTGTTGGCAATTTACATCCCGCCCATCAGTGTAGCAAGGCTGCCATTTCTCCATGGCCTGTCCTGCATTTCTCGTTTTGACACTTTTTGCAGCATGGCCCTTTTCACCGATGGGAAGCGAGACTTCTTTGTAGCGCTGATTTGCCTTTCCAGGTTGCTTGGTTGGCCAAAAAGGGCGTATGCGTTTTTTCCTGAATATATTCAGGAAAAAACGCATACGCCCTTTTTGGCCAAGGGCATCATTGTCGACGTTTTGCCGCTTTTCATGTGCTTTAAAGGCGATTCGTATCTACCTCCTGAAATCTGTTTCCTGCAATTCTGCCTTGCTTTCAATTCCTCTTCGTTGCCTTCCCTCAATATATTTGTGGACGAGAGTTATCATTTATAACTCTGCAGGTTTGTGAATGGCAGTGCCCCTGAGCTCCATTTTTCAACTGTCTTTTTTGGGAGCTGGCCGCAAAAGCACGGGATTGCCTCAGGCCCTATTCTGGTTCCGGGCGGCAGGCTGAGCCTGTGGTTAATTCTTCTTCCTGTTGGGAAAATAGAGTGACCTGTGCCTGTCCCAACACCTAGATCTAGTCTCTCATTGGTTGCCCCTCCTCCCGTTCATCCTCAGGACAAATTGCAACCTGTAGGGAACAGGAGCTTAAAGGTGCTGATTCTCCAAGTAGGGAGATTGCTAGTAAAGTAGCTGGAATGGCGAACCCGAGCACAAGGGGATGAGAAATGAGGTGCGTTTTAGAAACCTTTCAAATTCACATGGTGTACCATCTTCTGGGTTTCTCATGCATGTTTTCGATGTAGGAAGATGCCCTTGAACCTGGAGATTTGGGACCCATGGGATGGGTACCACGCAGTATTACTTTCAAAGGTCTGCGTTTGCTCACGCAACCTCACCCAACCTCTCAGCCCCAAGAGTGTCCACCCTTATGTCTCATCCAGCTGTGGGTCTAGATATGGTCAATCCAGGTTGCATCACAGCCTCTGAACGAATTTTGTAAGAATGTCTCTCTCTTTCACTGTCTTTGTTTTACGGGTTTTTAAAAGTAATTTATTTTTATAATGGGGTTTAGCTGCTTTTCATGGCTCTGTTTATGCGGCTTTACACCCCCTTGACTCACTTCCAGAGAGATATCAATATATAGGTTTTAAGATTCTTACTAGTCACATATATTCTTTTGCGGTGAATAGGGGGTGTTGAGTCCAGTTCACTGAGCAAGGAGTAGGTCTTGTCTATTACATATTGGGTGTACGGAACGGTATCTGAGCGAATTTGAAACCCTTGTTTTATGCATCACCCCACCTCACCTTTCCCGTTAAGCAGCCATAGTGTGTTTTCTAAACGTGTGACTCTGTTCTGTTTTGTAATTCAGTTCAAGTGTAGCGGTTTTTACATTCCCTCTATAAGTGATAGCTTATGATAAGTGTCTTTTTCAGTGTGACTTATTTCACTTAGAATCGCCGTACCTAACTCCACTCATCTTGCTTCTACTAGCCTTATAACATTGATTTCATGTCTGAGTGATATTCCATTGTACATAAGGACCACAACTTCTTTATCCATTTTTCTCTTTCCTGGGATATTTAAGGTGTCATGAAGTGGAGGTTCTTGTCAACAGAGCAGCCCTAAACTTTCGGGTGCCTGTGTCTTGCTGATTTTTAGTTTTTCCAATTTATATGCCCATGAGTGGACGTGCCCTATGCTCCCTAAGCTGTGTTTTTTCAATGTTTCAGGACACAACGTACACTTCTCCAGAGTGGCTGTTGGCAATTTACATCCCGCCCATCAGTGTAGCAAGGCTGCCATTTCTCCATGGCCTGTCCTGCATTTCTCGTTTTGACACTTTTTGCAGCATGGCCCTTTTCACCGATGGGAAGCGAGACTTCTTTGTAGCGCTGATTTGCCTTTCCAGGTTGCTTGGTTGGCCAAAAAGGGCGTATGCGTTTTTTCCTGAATATATTCAGGAAAAAACGCATACGCCCTTTTTGGCCAAGGGCATCATTGTCGACGTTTTGCCGCTTTTCATGTGCTTTAAAGGCGATTCGTATGTACCTCCTGAAATCTGTTTCCTGCAATTCTGCCTTGCTTTCAATTCCTCTTCGTTGCCTTCCCTCAATATATTTGTGGACGAGAGTTATCATTTATAACTCTGCAGGTTTGTGAATGGCAGTGCGCCTGAGCTCCATTTTTCAACTGTCTTTTTTGGGAGCTGGCCGCAAAAGCACGGGATTGCCTCAGGCCCTATTCTGGTTCCGGGCGGCAGGCTGAGCCTGTGGTTAATTCTTCTTCCTGTTGGGAAATAGAGTGACCTGTGCCTGTCCCAACACCTAGATCTAGTCTCTCATTGGTTGCCCCTCTTCCCGTTCATCCTCAGGACAAATTGCAACCTGTAGGGAACAGGAACTTAAAGGTGCTGATTCTCCAAGTAGGGAGATTGCTAGTAAAGTAGCTGGAAAGGCGAACCCGAGCACAAGGAGATGAGAAATGAGGCGCGTTTTAGAAACCTTTCAAAATCACACGGTGTACCATCTTCTGGGTTTCTCATGCATGTTTTCGATGTAGGAAGATGCCCTTGAACCTGGAGATTTGGGACCCATGTGATGGATACCACGCAGTATTACTTTAAAGAGTCTGCGTTTGCTCACGCAACCTCACCCAACCTCTCAGCCCCAAGAGTGTCCACCCTTATGTCTCATCCAGCTGTGGGTCTAGATATGGTCAATCCAGGTTGCATCACAGCCTCTGAACGAATTTTGTAAGAATGTCTCTCTCTTTCACTGTCTTTGTTTTACGGGTTTTTAAAAGTAATTTATTTTTATAATGGGGTTTAGCTGCTTTTCATGGCTCTGTTTATGCGGCTTTACACCCACTTGACTCACTTCCAGAGAGATATCAATATATAGGTTTTAAGATTCTTACTAGTCACATATATTCTTGTGCGGTGAATAGGGGGTGTTGAGTCCAGTTCACTGAGCAAGGAGTAGGTCTTGTCTATTACATATTGGGTGTATGGAACGGTATCTGAGCGAATTTGAAACCCTTGTTTTATGCATCACCCCACCTCACCTTTCCCGTTAAGCAGCCATAGTGTGTTTTCTAAACGTGTGACTCTGTTCTGTTTTGTAATTCAGTTCAAGTGTAGCGGTTTTTACATTCCCTCTATAAGTGATAGCTTATGATTAGTGTCTTTTTCTGTGTGACTTATTTCACTTAGAATCGTCATACCTAAATCCACTCATCTTGCTTCTACTAGCCTTATGACATTGATTTCATGTCTGAGTGATATTCCATTGTACATAAGGACCACAACTTCTTTATCCATTTTTCTCTTTCCTGGGATATTTAAGGTGTCATGAAGTGGAGGTTCTTGTCAACAGAGCAGCCCTAAACTTTGGGGTGCCTGTGTCTTGCTGATTTTTAGTTTTCCCAATTTCTACGCCCATGAGTGAACGTGCCCTATGCTCCCTAAGCTGTGTTTTTTCTATGTTTCAGGACACACCGTACACTTCTCCAGTGTGGCTGTTGGCAATTTACATCCCGCCCATCAGCGTAGCAAGGCTGCCATTTCTCCATGGCCTGTCCTGCATTTCTGGTTTTGACACTTTTTGCAGCATCACCCTTTTGACCGATGGGATGCGAAACTTCTTTGTAGCGCTGATTTGCCTTTCCAGGTTGCTTGGTTGGCCAAAAAGGGCGTATGCGTTTTTTCCTGAATATATTCAGGAAAAAACGCATACGCCCTTTTTGGCCAAGGGCATCATTGTCGACGTTTTGCCGCTTTTCATGTGCTTTAAAGGCGTTTCGTATCTACCTCCTGAAATCTGTTTCCTGCAATTCTGCGTTGCTTTGAATTCCTCTTCGTTGCCTTCCCTCAATATATTTGTGGACGAGAGTTATCATTTATAACTCTGCAGGTTTGTGAATGGCAGTGCCCCTGAGCTCCATTTTTCAACTGTCTTTTTTGGGAGCTGGCCGCAAAAGCACGGGATTGCCTCAGGCCCTATTCTGGTTCCGGGCGGCAGGCTGAGCCTGTGGTTAATTCTTCTTCCTGTTGGGAAAATAGAGTGACCTGTGCCTGTCCCAACACCTAGATCTAGTCTCTCATTGGTTGCCCCTCTTCCCGTTCATCCTCAGGACAAATTGCAACCTGTAGGGAACAGGAGCTTAAAGGTGCTGATTCTCCAAGTAGGGAGATTGCTAGTAAAGTAGCTGGAATGGCGAACCCGAGCACAAGGAGATGAGAAATGAGGTGCGTTTTAGAAACCTTTCAAAATCACATGGTGTACCATCTTCTGGGTTTCTCATGCATGTTTTCGATGTAGGAAGATGCCCTTGAACCTGGAGATTTGGGACCCATTGGATGGGTACCACGCAGTATTACTTTCAAGGGTCTGCATTTGCTCACACAACCTCACCCAACCTCTCAGTCCCAAGAGTGTCCACCCTTATGTCTCATCCAGCTGTGGGTCTAGATATGGTCAATCCAGGTTGCATCACAGCCTCTGAACGAATTTTGTAAGAATGTCTCTCTCTTTCACTGTCTTTGTTTTACGGGTTTTTAAAAGTAATTTATTTTTATAATGGTGTTTAGCTGCTTTTCATGGCTCTGTTTATGCGGCTTTACACCCCCTTGACTCACTTCCAGAGAGATATCAATATATAGGTTTTAAGATTCTTACTAGTCACATATATTCTTTTGCGGTGAATAGGGGGTGTTGAGTCCAGTTCACTGAGCAAGGAGTAGGTCTTGTCTATTACATATTGGGTGTACGGAACGGTATCTGAGCGAATTTGAAACCCTTGTTTTATGCATCACCCCACCTCACCTTTCCCGTTAAGCAGCCATAGTGTGTTTTCTAAACGTGTGACTCTGTTCTGTTTTGTAATTCAGTTCAAGTGTAGCGGTTTTTACATTCCCTCTATAAGTGATAGCTTATGATAAGTGTCTTTTTCAGTGTGACTTATTTCACTTAGAATCGCCGTACCTAACTCCACTCATCTTGCTTCTACTAGCCTTATAACATTGATTTCATGTCTGAGTGATATTCCATTGTACATAAGGACCACAACTTCTTTATCCATTTTTCTCTTTCCTGGGATATTTAAGGTGTCATGAAGTGGAGGTTCTTGTCAACAGAGCAGCCCTAAACTTTCGGGTGCCTGTGTCTTGCTGATTTTTAGTTTTTCCAATTTATATGCCCATGAGTGGACGTGCCCTATGCTCCCTAAGCTGTGTTTTTTCGATGTTTCAGGACACAACGTACACTTCTCCAGAGTGGCTGTTGGCAATTTACATCCCGCCCATCAGTGTAGCAAGGCTGCCATTTCTCCATGGCCTGTCCTGCATTTCTCGTTTTGACACTTTTTGCAGCATGGCCCTTTTCACCGATGGGAAGCGAGACTTCTTTGTAGCGCTGATTTGCCTTTCCAGGTTGCTTGGTTGGCCAAAAAGGGCGTATGCGTTTTTTCCTGAATATATTCAGGAAAAAACGCATACGCCCTTTTTGGCCAAGGGCATCATTGTCGACGTTTTGCCGCTTTTCATGTGCTTTAAAAGCGATTCGTATCTACCTCCTGAAATCTGTTTCCTGCAATTCTGCCTTGCTTTCAATTCCTCTTCGTTGCCTTCCCTCAATATATTTGTGGACGAGAGTTATCATTTATAACTCTGCAGGTTTGTGAATGGCAGTGCGCCTGAGCTCCATTTTTCAACTGTCTTTTTTGGGAGCTGGCCGCAAAAGCACGGGATTGCCTCAGGCCCTATTCTGGTTCCGGGCGGCAGGCTGAGCCTGTGGTTAATTCTTCTTCCTGTTGGGAAATAGAGTGACCTGTGCCTGTCCCAACACCTAGATCTAGTCTCTCATTGGTTGCCCCTCTTCCCGTTCATCCTCAGGACAAATTGCAACCTGTAGGGAACAGGAGCTTAAAGGTGCTGATTCTCCAAGTAGGGAGATTGCTAGTAAAGTAGCTGGAAAGGCGAACCCGAGCACAAGGAGATGAGAAATGAGGCGCGTTTTAGAAACCTTTCAAAATCACACGGTGTACCATCTTCTGGGTTTCTCATGCATGTTTTCGATGTAGGAAGATGCCCTTGAACCTGGAGATTTGGGACCCATGGGATGGATACCACGCAGTATTACTTTAAAGAGTCTGCGTTTGCTCACGCAACCTCACCCAACCTCTCAGCCCCAAGAGTGTCCACCCTTATGTCTCATCCAGCTGTGGGTCTAGATATGGTCAATCCAGGTTGCATCACAGCCTCTGAACGAATTTTGTAAGAATGTCTCTCTCTTTCACTGTCTTTGTTTTACGGGTTTTTAAAAGTAATTTATTTTTATAATGGGGTTTAGCTGCTTTTCATGGCTCTGTTTATGCGGCTTTACACCCCCTTGACTCACTTCCAGAGAGATATCAATATATAGGTTTTAAGATTCTTACTAGTCACATATATTCTTGTGCGGTGAATAGGGGGTGTTGAGTCCAGTTCACTGAGCAAGGAGTAGGTCTTGTCTATTACATATTGGGTGTATGGAACGGTATCTGAGCGAATTTGAAACCCTTGTTTTATGCATCACCCCACCTCACCTTTCCCGTTAAGCAGCCATAGTGTGTTTTCTAAACGTGTGACTCTGTTCTGTTTTGTAATTCAGTTCAAGTGTAGCGGTTTTTACATTCCCTCTATAAGTGATAGCTTATGATAAGTGTCTTTTTCTGTGTGACTTATTTCACTTAGAATTGTCGTACCTAACTCCACTCATGTTGCTTCTACTAGCCTTATAACATTGATTTCATGTCTGAGTGATATTCCATTGTACATAAGGACCACAACTTCTTTATCCATTTTTCTCTTTCCTGGGATATTTAAGGTGTCATGAAGTGGAGGTTCTTGTCAACAGAGCAGCCCTAAACTTTCGGGTGCCTGTGTCTTGCTGATTTTTAGTTTTTCCAATTCATATGCCCATGAGTGGACGTGCCCTATGCTCCCTAAGCTGTTTTTTTTCGATGTTTCAGGACCCAACGTACACTTCTCCAGAGTGGCTGTTGGCAATTTACATCCCGCCCATCAGTGTAGCAAGGCTGCCATTTCTCCATGGCCTGTCCTGCATTTCTCGTTTTGACACTTTTTGCAGCATGGCCCTTTTCACCGATGGGAAGCGAGACTTCTTTGTAGCGCTGATTTGCCTTTCCAGGTTGCTTGGTTGGCCAAAAAGGGCGTATGCGTTTTTTCCTGAATATATTCAGGAAAAAACGCATACGCCCTTTTTGGCCAAGGGCATCATTGTCGACGTTTTGCCGCTTTTCATGTGCTTTAAAGGCGATTCGTATCTACCTCCTGAATACTGTTTCCTGCAATTCTGCCTTGCTTTGAATTCCTCTTCGTTGCCTTCCCTCAATATATTTGTGGACGAGAGTTATCATTTATAACTCTGCAGGTTTGTGAATGGCAGTGCCCCTGAGCTCCATTTTTCAACTGTCTTTTTTGGGAGCTGGCCGCAAAAGCACGGGATTGCCTCAGGCCCTATTCTGGTTCCGGGCGGCAGGCTGAGCCTGTGGTTAATTCTTCTTCCTGTTGGGAAAATAGAGTGACCTGTGCCTGTCCCAACACCTAGATCTAGTCTCTCATTGGTTGCCCCTCTTCCCGTTCATCCTCAGGACAAATTGCAACCTGTAGGGAACAGGAGCTTAAAGGTGCTGATTCTCCAAGTAGGGAGATTGCTAGTAAAGTAGCTGGAATGGCGAACCCGAGCACAAGGAGATGAGAAATGAGGCGCGTTTTAGAAACCTTTCAAAATCACACGGTGTACCATCTTCTGGGTTTCTCATGCATGTTTTCGATGTAGGAAGATGCCCTTGAACCTGGAGATTTGGGACCCATGTGATGGATACCACGCAGTATTACTTTAAAGAGTCTGCGTTTGCTCACGCAACCTCACCCAACCTCTCAGCCCCAAGAGTGTCCACCCTTATGTCTCATCCAGCTGTGGGTCTAGATATGGTCAATCCAGGTTGCATCACAGCCTCTGAACGAATTTTGTAAGAATGTCTCTCTCTTTCACTGTCTTTGTTTTACGGGTTTTTAAAAGTAATTTATTTTTATAATGGGGTTTAGCTGCTTTTCATGGCTCTGTTTATGCGGCTTTACACCCACTTGACTCACTTCCAGAGAGATATCAATATATAGGTTTTAAGATTCTTACTAGTCACATATATTCTTGTGCGGTGAATAGGGGGTGTTGAGTCCAGTTCACTGAGCAAGGAGTAGGTCTTGTCTATTACATATTGGGTGTATGGAACGGTATCTGAGCGAATTTGAAACCCTTGTTTTATGCATCACCCCACCTCACCTTTCCCGTTAAGCAGCCATAGTGTGTTTTCTAAACGTGTGACTCTGTTCTGTTTTGTAATTCAGTTCAAGTGTAGCGGTTTTTACATTCCCTCTATAAGTGATAGCTTATGATAAGTGTCTTTTTCTGTGTGACTTATTTCACTTAGAATCGTCGTACCTAACTCCACTCATCTTGCTTCTACTAGCCTTATAACATTGATTTCATGTCTGAGTGATATTCCATTGTACATAAGGACCACAACTTCTTTATCCATTTTTCTCTTTCCTGGGATATTTAAGGTGTCATGAAGTGGAGGTTCTTGTCAACAGAGCAGCCCTAAACTTTCGGGTGCCTGTGTCTTGCTGATTTTTAGTTTTTCCAATTTATATGCCCATGAGTGGACGTGCCCTATGCTCCCTAAGCTGTTTTTTTTCGATGTTTCAGGACCCAACGTACACTTCTCCAGAGTGGCTGTTGGCAATTTACATCCCGCCCATCAGTGTAGCAAGGCTGCCATTTCTCCATGGCCTGTCCTGCATTTCTTGTTTTGACACTTTTTGCAGCATGGCCCTTTTCACCGATGGGAAGCGAGACTTCTTTGTAGCGCTGATTTGCCTTTCCAGGTTGCTTGGTTGGCCAAAAAGGGCGTATGCGTTTTTTCCTGAATATATTCAGGAAAAAACGCATACGCCCTTTTTGGCCAAGGGCATCATTGTCGACGTTTTGCCGCTTCTCATGTGCTTTAAAGGCGATTCGTATCTACCTCCTGAAATCTGTTTCCTGCAATTCTGCGTTGCTTTGAATTCCTCTTCGTTGCCTTCCCTCAATATATTTGTGGACGAGAGTTATCATTTATAACTCTGCAGGTTTGTGAATGGCAGTGCCCCTGAGCTCCATTTTTCAACTGTCTTTTTTGGGAGCTGGCCGCAAAAGCACGGGATTGCCTCAGGCCCTATTCTGGTTCCGGGCGGCAGGCTGAGCCTGTGGTTAATTCTTCTTCCTGTTGGGAAAATAGAGTGACCTGTGCCTGTCCCAACACCTAGATCTAGTCTCTCATTGGTTGCCCCTCTTCCCGTTCATCCTCAGGACAAATTGCAACCTGTAGGGAACAGGAGCTTAAAGGTGCTGATTCTCCAAGTAGGGAGATTGCTAGTAAAGTAGCTGGAATGGCGAACCCGAGCACAAGGAGATGAGAAATGAGGTGCGTTTTAGAAACCTTTCAAAATCACATGGTGTACCATCTTCTGGGTTTCTCATGCATGTTTTCGATGTAGGAAGATGCCCTTGAACCTGGAGATTTGGGACCCATGGGATGGGTACCACGCAGTATTACTTTCAAAGGTCTGCGTTTGCTCACGCAACCTCACCCAACCTCTCAGCCCCAAGAGTGTCCACCCTTATGTCTCATCCAGCTGTGGGTCTAGATATGGTCAATCCAGGTTGCATCACAGCCTCTGAACGAATTTTGTAAGAATGTCTCTCTCTTTCACTGTCTTTGTTTTACGGGTTTTTAAAAGTAATTTATTTTTATAATGGGGTTTAGCTGCTTTTCATGGCTCTGTTTATGCGGCTTTACACCCCCTTGACTCACTTCCAGAGAGATATCAATATATAGGTTTTAAGATTCTTACTAGTCACATATATTCTTGTGCGGTGAATAGGGGGTGTTGAGTCCAGTTCACTGAGCAAGGAGTAGGTCTTGTCTATTACATATTGGGTGTACGGAACGGTATCTGAGCGAATTTGAAACCCTTGTTTTATGCATCACCCCACCTCACCTTTCCCGTTAAGCAGCCATAGTGTGTTTTCTAAACGTGTGACTCTGTTCTGTTTTGTAATTCAGTTCAAGTGTAGCGGTTTTTACATTCCCTCTATAAGTGATAGCTTATGATAAGTGTCTTTTTCAGTGTGACTTATTTCACTTAGAATCGCCGTACCTAACTCCACTCATCTTGCTTCTACTAGCCTTATAACATTGATTTCATGTCTGAGTGATATTCCATTGTACATAAGGACCACAACTTCTTTATCCATTTTTCTCTTTCCTGGGATATTTAAGGTGTCATGAAGTGGAGGTTCTTGTCAACAGAGCAGCCCTAAACTTTCGGGTGCCTGTGTCTTGCTGATTTTTAGTTTTTCCAATTTATATGCCCATGAGTGGACGTGCCCTATGCTCCCTAAGCTGTTTTTTTTCGATGTTTCAGGACCCAACGTACACTTCTCCAGAGTGGCTGTTGGCAATTTACATCCCGCCCATCAGTGTAGCAAGGCTGCCATTTCTCCATGGCCTGTCCTGCATTTCTCGTTTTGACACTTTTTGCAGCATGGCCCTTTTCACCGATGGGAAGCGAGACTTCTTTGTAGCGCTGATTTGCCTTTCCAGGTTGCTTGGTTGGCCAAAAAGGGCGTATGCGTTTTTTCCTGAATATATTCAGGAAAAAACGCATACGCCCTTTTTGGCCAAGGGCATCATTGTCGACGTTTTGCCGCTTTTCATGTGCTTTAAAGGCGATTCGTATCTACCTCCTGAAATCTGTTTCCTGCAATTCTGCCTTGCTTTCAATTCCTCTTCGTTGCCTTCCCTCAATATATTTGTGGACGAGAGTTATCATTTATAACTCTGCAGGTTTGTGAATGGCAGTGCCCCTGAGCTCCATTTTTCAACTGTCTTTTTTGGGAGCTGGCCGCAAAAGCACGGGATTGCCTCAGGCCCTATTCTGGTTCCGGGCGGCAGGCTGAGCCTGTGGTTAATTCTTCTTCCTGTTGGGAAAATAGAGTGACCTGTGCCTGTCCCAACACCTAGATCTAGTCTCTCATTGGTTGCCCCTCTTCCCGTTCATCCTCAGGACAAATTGCAACCTGTAGGGAACAGGAGCTTAAAGGTGCTGATTCTCCAAGTAGGGAGATTGCTAGTAAAGTAGCTGGAATGGCGAACCCGAGCACAAGGGGATGAGAAATGAGGTGCGTTTTAGAAACCTTTCAAATTCACATGGTGTACCATCTTCTGGGTTTCTCATGCATGTTTTCGATGTAGGAAGATGCCCTTGAACCTGGAGATTTGGGACCCATGGGATGGGTACCACGCAGTATTACTTTCAAAGGTCTGCGTTTGCTCACGCAACCTCACCCAACCTCTCAGCCCCAAGAGTGTCCACCCTTATGTCTCATCCAGCTGTGGGTCTAGATATGGTCAATCCAGGTTGCATCACAGCCTCTGAACGAATTTTGTAAGAATGTCTCTCTCTTTCACTGTCTTTGTTTTACGGGTTTTTAAAAGTAATTTATTTTTATAATGGGGTTTAGCTGCTTTTCATGGCTCTGTTTATGCGGCTTTACACCCCCTTGACTCACTTCCAGAGAGATATCAATATATAGGTTTTAAGATTCTTACTAGTCACATATATTCTTTTGCGGTGAATAGGGGGTGTTGAGTCCAGTTCACTGAGCAAGGAGTAGGTCTTGTCTATTACATATTGGGTGTACGGAACGGTATCTGAGCGAATTTGAAACCCTTGTTTTATGCATCACCCCACCTCACCTTTCCCGTTAAGCAGCCATAGTGTGTTTTCTAAACGTGTGACTCTGTTCTGTTTTGTAATTCAGTTCAAGTGTAGCGGTTTTTACATTCCCTCTATAAGTGATAGCTTATGATAAGTGTCTTTTTCAGTGTGACTTATTTCACTTAGAATCGCCGTACCTAACTCCACTCATCTTGCTTCTACTAGCCTTATAACATTGATTTCATGTCTGAGTGATATTCCATTGTACATAAGGACCACAACTTCTTTATCCATTTTTCTCTTTCCTGGGATATTTAAGGTGTCATGAAGTGGAGGTTCTTGTCAACAGAGCAGCCCTAAACTTTCGGGTGCCTGTGTCTTGCTGATTTTTAGTTTTTCCAATTTATATGCCCATGAGTGGACGTGCCCTATGCTCCCTAAGCTGTGTTTTTTCAATGTTTCAGGACACAACGTACACTTCTCCAGAGTGGCTGTTGGCAATTTACATCCCGCCCATCAGTGTAGCAAGGCTGCCATTTCTCCATGGCCTGTCCTGCATTTCTCGTTTTGACACTTTTTGCAGCATGGCCCTTTTCACCGATGGGAAGCGAGACATCTTTGTAGCGCTGATTTGCCTTTCCAGGTTGCTTGGTTGGCCAAAAAGGGCGTATGCGTTTTTTCCTGAATATATTCAGGAAAAAACGCATACGCCCTTTTTGGCCAAGGGCATCATTGTCGACGTTTTGCCGCTTTTCATGTGCTTTAAAGGCGATTCGTATGTACCTCCTGAAATCTGTTTCCTGCAATTCTGCCTTGCTTTCAATTCCTCTTCGTTGCCTTCCCTCAATATATTTGTGGACGAGAGTTATCATTTATAACTCTGCAGGTTTGTGAATGGCAGTGCGCCTGAGCTCCATTATTCAACTGTCTTTTTTGGGAGCTGGCCGCAAAAGCACGGGATTGCCTCAGGCCCTATTCTGGTTCCGGGCGGCAGGCTGAGCCTGTGGTTAATTCTTCTTCCTGTTGGGAAATAGAGTGACCTGTGCCTGTCCCAACACCTAGATCTAGTCTCTCATTGGTTGCCCCTCTTCCCGTTCATCCTCAGGACAAATTGCAACCTGTAGGGAACAGGAGCTTAAAGGTGCTGATTCTCCAAGTAGGGAGATTGCTAGTAAAGTAGCTGGAAAGGCGAACCCGAGCACAAGGAGATGAGAAATGAGGCGCGTTTTAGAAACCTTTCAAAATCACACGGTGTACCATCTTCTGGGTTTCTCATGCATGTTTTCGATGTAGGAAGATGCCCTTGAACCTGGAGATTTGGGACCCATGTGATGGATACCACGCAGTATTACTTTAAAGAGTCTGCGTTTGCTCACGCAACCTCACCCAACCTCTCAGCCCCAAGAGTGTCCACCCTTATGTCTCATCCAGCTGTGGGTCTAGATATGGTCAATCCAGGTTGCATCACAGCCTCTGAACGAATTTTGTAAGAATGTCTCTCTCTTTCACTGTCTTTGTTTTACGGGTTTTTAAAAGTAATTTATTTTTATAATGGGGTTTAGCTGCTTTTCATGGCTCTGTTTATGCGGCTTTACACCCACTTGACTCACTTCCAGAGAGATATCAATATATAGGTTTTAAGATTCTTACTAGTCACATATATTCTTGTGCGGTGAATAGGGGGTGTTGAGTCCAGTTCACTGAGCAAGGAGTAGGTCTTGTCTATTACATATTGGGTGTATGGAACGGTATCTGAGCGAATTTGAAACCCTTGTTTTATGCATCACCCCACCTCACCTTTCCCGTTAAGCAGCCATAGTGTGTTTTCTAAACGTGTGACTCTGTTCTGTTTTGTAATTCAGTTCAAGTGTAGCGGTTTTTACATTCCCTCTATAAGTGATAGCTTATGATTAGTGTCTTTTTCTGTGTGACTTATTTCACTTAGAATCGTCATACCTAAATCCACTCATCTTGCTTCTACTAGCCTTATGACATTGATTTCATGTCTGAGTGATATTCCATTGTACATAAGGACCACAACTTCTTTATCCATTTTTCTCTTTCCTGGGATATTTAAGGTGTCATGAAGTGGAGGTTCTTGTCAACAGAGCAGCCCTAAACTTTGGGGTGCCTGTGTCTTGCTGATTTTTAGTTTTCCCAATTTCTACGCCCATGAGTGAACGTGCCCTATGCTCCCTAAGCTGTGTTTTTTCTATGTTTCAGGACACACCGTACACTTCTCCAGTGTGGCTGTTGGCAATTTACATCCCGCCCATCAGCGTAGCAAGGCTGCCATTTCTCCATGGCCTGTCCTGCATTTCTGGTTTTGACACTTTTTGCAGCATCACCCTTTTGACCGATGGGATGCGAAACTTCTTTGTAGCGCTGATTTGCCTTTCCAGGTTGCTTGGTTGGCCAAAAAGGGCGTATGCGTTTTTTCCTGAATATATTCAGGAAAAAACGCATACGCCCTTTTTGGCCAAGGGCATCATTGTCGACGTTTTGCCGCTTTTCATGTGCTTTAAAGGCGATTCGTATCTACCTCCTGAAATCTGTTTCCTGCAATTCTGCGTTGCTTTGAATTCCTCTTCGTTGCCTTCCCTCAATATATTTGTGGACGAGAGTTATCATTTATAACTCTGCAGGTTTGTGAATGGCAGTGCCCCTGAGCTCCATTTTTCAACTGTCTTTTTTGGGAGCTGGCCGCAAAAGCACGGGATTGCCTCAGGCCCTATTCTGGTTCCGGGCGGCAGGCTGAGCCTGTGGTTAATTCTTCTTCCTGTTGGGAAAATAGAGTGACCTGTGCCTGTCCCAACACCTAGATCTAGTCTCTCATTGGTTGCCCCTCTTCCCGTTCATCCTCAGGACAAATTGCAACCTGTATGGAACAGGAGCTTAAAGGTGCTGATTCTCCAAGTAGGGAGATTGCTAGTAAAGTAGCTGGAATGGCGAACCCGAGCACAAGGAGATGAGAAATGAGGTGCGTTTTAGAATCCTTTCAAAATCACATGGTGTACCATCTTCTGGGTTTCTCATGCATGTTTTCGATGTAGGAAGATGCCCTTGAACCTGGAGATTTGGGACCCATGGGATGGGTACCACGCAGTATTACTTTCAAGGGTCTGCATTTGCTCACACAACCTCACCCAACCTCTCAGTCCCAAGAGTGTCCACCCTTATGTCTCATCCAGCTGTGGGTCTAGATATGGTCAATCCAGGTTGCATCACAGCCTCTGAACGAATTTTGTAAGAATGTCTCTCTCTTTCACTGTCTTTGTTTTACGGGTTTTTAAAAGTAATTTATTTTTATAATGGGGTTTAGCTGCTTTTCATGGCTCTGTTTATGCGGCTTTACACCCCCTTGACTCACTTCCAGAGAGATATCAATATATAGGTTTTAAGATTCTTACTAGTCACATATATTCTTGTGCGGTGAATAGGGGGTGTTGAGTGCAGTTCACTGAGCAAGGAGTAGGTCTTGTCTATTACATATTGGGTGTACGGAACGGTATCTGAGCGAATTTGAAACCCTTGTTTTATGCATCACCCCACCTCACCTTTCCCGTTAAGCAGCCATAGTGTGTTTTCTAAACGTGTGACTCTGTTCTGTTTTGTAATTCAGTTCAAGTGTAGCGGTTTTTACATTCCCTCTATAAGTGATAGCTAATGATAAGTGTCTTTTTCTGTGTGACTTATTTAACTTAGAATCATCGTACCTAAATCCACTCATCTTGCTTCTACTAGCCTTATGACCTTGATTTCATGTCTGAGTGATATTCCATTGTACATAAGGACCACAACTTCTTTATCCATTTTTCTCTTTCCTGGGATATTTAAGGTGTCATGAAGTGGAGGTTCTTGTCAACAGAGCAGCCCTAAACTTTCGGGTGCCTGTGTCTTGCTGATTTTTAGTTTTTCCAATTTATATGCCCATGAGTGGACGTGCCCTATGCTCCCTAAGCTGTTTTTTTTCGATGTTTCAGGACCCAAAGTACACTTCTCCAGAGTGGCTGTTGGCAATTTACATCCCGCCCATCAGTGTAGCAAGGCTGCCATTTCTCCATGGCCTGTCCTGCATTTCTCGTTTTGACACTTTTTGCAGCATGGCCCTTTTCACCGATGGGAAGCGAGACTTCTTTGTAGCGCTGATTTGCCTTTCCAGGTTGCTTGGTTGGCCAAAAAGGGCGTATGCGTTTTTTCCTGAATATATTCATGAAAAAACGCATACGCCCTTTTTGGTCAAGGGCATCATTGTCGACGTTTTGCCGCTTTTCATGTGCTTTAAAGGCGATTCGTATCTACCTCCTGAAATCTGTTTCCTGCAATTCTGCATTGCTTTCAATTCCTCTTCGTTGCCTTCCCTCAATATATTTGTGGACGAGAGTTATCATTTATAACTCTGCAGGTTTGTGAATGGCAGTGCCCCTGAGCTCCATTTTTCAACTGTCTTTTTTGGGAGCTGGCCGCAAAAGCACGGGATTGCCTCAGGCCCTATTCTGGTTCCGGGCGGCAGGCTGAGCCTGTGGTTAATTCTTCTTCCTGTTGGGAAAATAGAGTGACCTGTGCCTGTCCCAACACCTAGATCTAGTCTCTCATTGGTTGCCCCTCTTCCCGTTCATCCTCAGGACAAATTGCAACCTGTAGGGAACAGGAGCTTAAAGGTGCTGATTCTCCAAGTAGGGAGATTGCTAGTAAAGTAGCTGGAATGGCGAACCCGAGCACAAGGGGATGAGAAATGAGGTGCGTTTTAGAGACCTTTCAAAATCACATGGTGTACCATCTTCTGGGTTTCTCATGCATGTTTTCGATGTAGGAAGATGCCCTTGAACCTGGAGATTTGGGACCCATGGGATGGGTACCACGCAGTATTACTTTCAAAGGTCTGCGTTTGCTCACGCAACCTCACCCAACCTCTCAGCCCCAAGAGTGTCCACCCTTATGTCTCATCCAGCTGTGGGTCTAGATATGGTCAATCCAGGTTGCATCACAGCCTCTGAACGAATTTTGTAAGAATGTCTCTCTCTTTCACTGTCTTTGTTTTACGGGTTTTTAAAAGTAATTTATTTTTATAATGGGGTTTAGCTGCTTTTCATGGCTCTGTTTATGCGGCTTTACACCCCCTTGACTCACTTCCAGAGAGATATCAATATATAGGTTTTAAGATTCTTACTAGTCACATATATTCTTGTGCGGTGAATAGGGGGTGTTGAGTGCAGTTCACTGAGCAAGGAGTAGGTCTTGTCTATTACATATTGGGTGTACGGAACGGTATCTGAGCGAATTTGAAACCCTTGTTTTATGCATCACCCCACCTCACCTTTCCTGTTAAGCAGCCATAGTGTGTT
The DNA here is from genome assembly GCF_028021215.1 of Eschrichtius robustus. Classification (NCBI taxonomy): domain Eukaryota; kingdom Metazoa; phylum Chordata; class Mammalia; order Artiodactyla; family Eschrichtiidae; genus Eschrichtius; species Eschrichtius robustus. The sequence continues at coordinate 997,807 of NW_027175814.1, read as the reverse complement.
TTCTAAACGTGTGACTCTGTTCTGTTTTGTAATTCAGTTCAAGTGTAGCGGTTTTTACATTCCCTCTATAAGTGATAGCTTATGATAAGTGTCTTTTTCTGTGTGACTTATTTCACTTAGAATCGTCGTACCTAACTCCACTCATCTTGCTTCTACTAGCCTTATAACATTGATTTCATGTCTGAGTGATATTCCATTGTACATAAGGACCACAACTTCTTTATCCATTTTTCTCTTTCCTGGGATATTTAAGGTGTCATGAAGTGGAGGTTCTTGTCAACAGAGCAGCCCTAAACTTTCGGGTGCCTGTGTCTTGCTGATTTTTAGTTTTTCCAATTTATATGCCCATGAGTGGACGTGCCCTATGCTCCCTAAGCTGTTTTTTTTCGATGTTTCAGGACCCAACGTACACTTCTCCAGAGTGGCTGTTGGCAATTTACATCCCGCCCATCAGTGTAGCAAGGCTGCCATTTCTCCATGGCCTGTCCTGCATTTCTCGTTTTGACACTTTTTGCAGCATGGCCCTTTTCACCGATGGGAAGCGAGACTTCTTTGTAGCGCTGATTTGCCTTTCCAGGTTGCTTGGTTGGCCAAAAAGGGCGTATGCGTTTTTTCCTGAATATATTCAGGAAAAAACGCATACGCCCTTTTTGGTCAAGGGCATCATTGTCGACGTTTTGCCGCTTTTCATGTGCTTTAAAGGCGATTCGTATCTACCTCCTGAAATCTGTTTCCTGCAATTCTGCCTTGCTTTCAATTCCTCTTCGTTGCCTTCCCTCAATATATTTGTGGACGAGAGTTATCATTTATAACTCTGCAGGTTTGTGAATGGCAGTGCCCCTGAGCTCCATTTTTCAACTGTCTTTTTTGGGAGCTGGCCGCAAAAGCACGGGATTGCCTCAGGCCCTATTCTGGTTCCGGGCGGCAGGCTGAGCCTGTGGTTAATTCTTCTTCCTGTTGGGAAAATAGAGTGACCTGTGCCTGTCCCAACACCTAGATCTAGTCTCTCATTGGTTGCCCCTCTTCCCGTTCATCCTCAGGACAAATTGCAACCTGTAGGGAACAGGAGCTTAAAGGTGCTGATTCTCCAAGTAGGGAGATTGCTAGTAAAGTAGCTGGAATGGCGAACCCGAGCACAAGGAGATGAGAAATGAGGTGCGTTTTAGAAACCTTTCAAAATCACATGGTGTACCATCTTCTGGGTTTCTCATGCATGTTTTCGATGTAGGAAGATGCCCTTGAACCTGGAGATTTGGGACCCATGGGATGGGTACCACGCAGTATTACTTTCAAGGGTCTGCTTTTTCTCACGCAACCTCACCCAACCTCTCAGCCCCAAGAGTGTCCACCCTTATGTCTCATCCAGCTGTGGGTCTAGATATGGTCAATCCAGGTTGCATCACAGCCTCTGAACGAATTTTGTAAGAATGTCTCTCTCTTTCACTGTCTTTGTTTTACGGGTTTTTAAAAGTAATTTATTTTTATAATGGGGTTTAGCTGCTTTTCATGGCTCTGTTTATGCGGCTTTACACCCCCTTGACTCACTTCCAGAGAGATATCAATATATAGGTTTTAAGATTCTTACTAGTCACATATATTCCTGTGCGGTGAATAGGGGGTGTTGAGTCCAGTTCACTGAGCAAGGAGTAGGTCTTGTCTATTACATATTGGGTGTACGGAACGGTATCTGAGCGAATTTGAAACCCTTGTTTTATGCATCACCCCACCTCACCTTTCCCGTTAAGCAGCCATAGTGTGTTTTCTAAACGTGTGACTCTGTTCTGTTTTGTAATTCAGTTCAAGTGTAGCGGTTTTTACATTCCCTCTATAAGTGATAGCTTATGATAAGTGTCTTTTTCCGTGTGACTTATTTCACTTAGAATCGCCGTACCTAACTCCACTCATCTTGCTTCTACTAGCCTTATAACATTGATTTCATGTCTGAGTGATATTCCATTGTACATAAGGACCACAACTTCTTTATCCATTTTTCTCTTTCCTGGGATATTTAAGGTGTCATGAAGTGGTGGTTCTTGTCAACAGAGCAGCCCTAAACTTTCGGGTGCCTGTGTCTTGCTGATTTTTAGTTTTTCCAATTTATATGCCCATGAGTGGACGTGCCCTATGCTCCCTAAGCTGTTTTTTTTCGATGTTTCAGGACCCAACGTACACTTCTCCAGAGTGGCTGTTGGCAATTTACATCCCGCCCATCAGTGTAGCAAGGCTGCCATTTCTCCATGGCCTGTCCTGCATTTCTCGTTTTGACACTTTTTGCAGCATGGCCCTTTTCACCGATGGGAAGCGAGACTTCTTTGTAGCGCTGATTTGCCTTTCCAGGTTGCTTGGTTGGCCAAAAAGGGCGTATGCGTTTTTTCCTGAATATATTCAGGAAAAAACGCATAGGCCCTTTTTGGCCAAGGGCATCATTGTCGACGTTTTGCCGCTTTTCATGTGCTTTAAAGGCGATTCGTATCTACCTCCTGAAATCTGTTTCCTGCAATTCTGCCTTGCTTTCAATTCCTCTTCGTTGCCTTCCCTCAATATATTTGTGGACGAGAGTTATCATTTATAACTCTGCAGGTTTGTGAATGGCAGTGCCCCTGAGCTCCATTTTTCAACTGTCTTTTTTGGGAGCTGGCCGCAAAAGCACGGGATTGCCTCAGGCCCTATTCTGGTTCCGGGCGGCAGGCTGAGCCTGTGGTTAATTCTTCTTCCTGTTGGGAAAATAGAGTGACCTGTGCCTGTCCCAACACCTAGATCTAGTCTCTCATTGGTTGCCCCTCTTCCCGTTCATCCTCAGGACAAATTGCAACCTGTAGGGAACAGGAGCTTAAAGGTGCTGATTCTCCAAGTAGGGAGATTGCTAGTAAAGTAGCTGGAATGGCGAACCCGAGCACAAGGAGATGAGAAATGAGGTGCGTTTTAGAAACCTTTCAAAATCACATGGTGTACCATCTTCTGGGTTTCTCATGCATGTTTTCGATGTAGGAAGATGCCCTTGAACCTGGAGATTTGGGACCCATGGGATGGGTACCACGCAGTATTACTTTCAAGGGTCTGCATTTGCTCACACAACCTCACCCAACCTCTCGGCCCCAAGAGTGTCCAACCTTATGTCTCATCCAGCTGTGGGTCTAGATATGGTCAATCCAGGTTGCATCACAGCCTCTGAACGAATTTTGTAAGAATGTCTCTCTCTTTCACTGTCTTTGTTTTACGGGTTTTTAAAAGTAATTTATTTTTATAATGGGGTTTAGCTGCTTTTCATGTCTCTGTTTATGCGGCTTTACACCCCCTTGACTCACTTCCAGAGAGATATCAATATATAGGTTTTAAGATTCTTACTAGTCACATATATTCTTGTGCGGTGAATAGGGGGTGTTGAGTGCAGTTCACTGAGCAAGGAGTAGGTCTTGTCTATTACATATTGGGTGTACGGAACGGTATCTGAGCGAATTTGAAACCCTTGTTTTATGCATCACCCCACCTCACCTTTCCTGTTAAGCAGCCATAGTGTGTTTTCTAAACGTGTGACTCTGTTCTGTTTTGTAATTCAGTTCAAGTGTAGCGGTTTTTACATTCCCTCTATAAGTGATAGCTTATGATAAGTGTCTTTTTCCGTGTGACTTATTTCACTTAGAATCGCCGTACCTAACTCCACTCATCTTGCTTCTACTAGCCTTATAACATTGATTTCATGTCTGAGTGATATTCCATTGTACATAAGGACCACAACTTCTTTATCCATTTTTCTCTTTCCTGGGATATTTAAGGTGTCATGAAGTGGAGGTTCTTGTCAACAGAGCAGCCCTAAACTTTCGGGTGCCTGTGTCTTGCTGATTTTTAGTTTTTCCAATTTATATGCCCATGAGTGGACGTGCCCTATGCTCCCTAAGCTGTTTTTTTTCGATGTTTCAGGACCCAACGTACACTTCTCCAGAGTGCCTGTTGGCAATTTACATCCCGCCCATCAGTGTAGCAAGGCTGCCATTTCTCCATGGCCTGTCCTGCATTTCTCGTTTTGACACTTTTTGCAGCATGGCCCTTTTCACCGATGGGAAGCGAGACTTCTTTGTAGCGCTGATTTGCCTTTCCAGGTTGCTTGGTTGGCCAAAAAGGGCGTATGCGTTTTTTCCTGAATATATTCAGGAAAAAACGCATACGCCCTTTTTGGCCAAGGGCATCATTGTCGACGTTTTGCCGCTTTTCATGTGCTTTAAAGGCGATTCGTATCTACCTCCTGAAATCTGTTTCCTGCAATTCTGCCTTGCTTTCAATTCCTCTTCGTTGCCTTCCCTCAATATATTTGTGGACGAGAGTTATCATTTATAACTCTGCAGGTTTGTGAATGGCAGTGCCCCTGAGCTCCATTTTTCAACTGTCTTTTTTGGGAGCTGGCCGCAAAAGCACGGGATTGCCTCAGGCCCTATTCTGGTTCCGGGCGGCAGGCTGAGCCTGTGGTTAATTCTTCTTCCTGTTGGGAAAATAGAGTGACCTGTGCCTGTCCCAACACCTAGATCTAGTCTCTCATTGGTTGCCCCTCTTCCCGTTCATCCTCAGGACAAATTGCAACCTGTAGGGAACAGGAGCTTAAAGGTGCTGATTCTCCAAGTAGGGAGATTGCTAGTAAAGTAGCTGGAATGGCGAACCCGAGCACAAGGGGATGAGAAATGAGGTGCGTTTTAGAAACCTTTCAAATTCACATGGTGTACCATCTTCTGGGTTTCTCATGCATGTTTTCGATGTAGGAAGATGCCCTTGAACCTGGAGATTTGGGACCCATGGGATGGGTACCACGCAGTATTACTTTCAAAGGTCTGCGTTTGCTCACGCAACCTCACCCAACCTCTCAGCCCCAAGAGTGTCCACCCTTATGTCTCATCCAGCTGTGGGTCTAGATATGGTCAATCCAGGTTGCATCACAGCCTCTGAACGAATTTTGTAAGAATGTCTCTCTCTTTCACTGTCTTTGTTTTACGGGTTTTTAAAAGTAATTTATTTTTATAATGGGGTTTAGCTGCTTTTCATGGCTCTGTTTATGCGGCTTTACACCCCCTTGACTCACTTCCAGAGAGATATCAATATATAGGTTTTAAGATTCTTACTAGTCACATATATTCTTGTGCGGTGAATAGGGGGTGTTGAGTCCAGTTCACTGAGCAAGGAGTAGGTCTTGTCTATTACATATTGGGTGTACGGAACGGTATCTGAGCGAATTTGAAACCCTTGTTTTATGCATCACCCCACCTCACCTTTCCCGTTAAGCAGCCATAGTGTGTTTTCTAAACGTGTGACTCTGTTCTGTTTTGTAATTCAGTTCAAGTGTAGCGGTTTTTACATTCCCTCTATAAGTGATAGCTTATGATAAGTGTCTTTTTCAGTGTGACTTATTTCACTTAGAATCGCCGTACCTAACTCCACTCATCTTGCTTCTACTAGCCTTATAACATTGATTTCATGTCTGAGTGATATTCCATTGTACATAAGGACCACAACTTCTTTATCCATTTTTCTCTTTCCTGGGATATTTAAGGTGTCATGAAGTGGAGGTTCTTGTCAACAGAGCAGCCCTAAACTTTCGGGTGCCTGTGTCTTGCTGATTTTTGTTTTTCCAATTTATATGCCCATGAGTGGACGTGCCCTATGCTCCCTAAGCTGTGTTTTTTCGATGTTTCAGGACCCAACGTACACTTCTCCAGAGTGGCTGTTGGCAATTTACATCCCGCCCATCAGTGTAGCAAGGCTGCCATTTCTCCATGGCCTGTCCTGCATTTCTCGTTTTGACACTTTTTGCAGCATGGCCCTTTTCACCGATGGGAAGCGAGACTTCTTTGTAGCGCTGATTTGCCTTTCCAGGTTGCTTGGTTGGCCAAAAAGGGCGTATGCGTTTTTTCCTGAATATATTCAGGAAAAAACGCATACGCCCTTTTTGGCCAAGGGCATCATTGTCGACGTTTTGCCGCTTTTCATGTGCTTTAAAGGCGATTCGTATGTACCTCCTGAAATCTGTTTCCTGCAATTCTGCGTTGCTTTGAATTCCTCTTCGTTGCCTTCCCTCAATATATTTGTGGACGAGAGTTATCATTTATAACTCTGCAGGTTTGTGAATGGCAGTGCGCCTGAGCTCCATTTTTCAACTGTCTTTTTTGGGAGCTGGCCGCAAAAGCACGGGATTGCCTCAGGCCCTATTCTGGTTCCGGGCGGCAGGCTGAGCCTGTGGTTAATTCTTCTTCCTGTTGGGAAATAGAGTGACCTGTGCCTGTCCCAACACCTAGATCTAGTCTCTCATTGGTTGCCCCTCTTCCCGTTCATCCTCAGGACAAATTGCAACCTGTAGGGAACAGGAGCTTAAAGGTGCTGATTCTCCAAGTAGGGAGATTGCTAGTAAAGTAGCTGGAATGGCGAACCCGAGCACAAGGAGATGAGAAATGAGGCGCGTTTTAGAAACCTTTCAAAATCACACGGTGTACCATCTTCTGGGTTTCTCATGCATGTTTTCGATGTAGGAAGATGCCCTTGAACCTGGAGATTTGGGACCCATGTGATGGATACCACGCAGTATTACTTTAAAGAGTCTGCGTTTGCTCACGCAACCTCACCCAACCTCTCAGCCCCAAGAGTGTCCACCCTTATGTCTCATCCAGCTGTGGGTCTAGATATGGTCAATCCAGGTTGCATCACAGCCTCTGAACGAATTTTGTAAGAATGTCTCTCTCTTTCACTGTCTTTGTTTTACGGGTTTTTAAAAGTAATTTATTTTTATAATGGGGTTTAGCTGCTTTTCATGGCTCTGTTTATGCGGCTTTACACCCACTTGACTCACTTCCAGAGAGATATCAATATATAGGTTTTAAGATTCTTACTAGTCACATATATTCTTGTGCGGTGAATAGGGGGTGTTGAGTCCAGTTCACTGAGCAAGGAGTAGGTCTTGTCTATTACATATTGGGTGTATGGAACGGTATCTGAGCGAATTTGAAACCCTTGTTTTATGCATCACCCCACCTCACCTTTCCCGTTAAGCAGCCATAGTGTGTTTTCTAAACGTGTGACTCTGTTCTGTTTTGTAATTCAGTTCAAGTGTAGCGGTTTTTACATTCCCTCTATAAGTGATAGCTTATGATAAGTGTCTTTTTCTGTGTGACTTATTTCACTTAGAATCGTCGTACCTAACTCCACTCATCTTGCTTCTACTAGCCTTATAACATTGATTTCATGTCTGAGTGATATTCCATTGTACATAAGGACCACAACTTCTTTATCCATTTTTCTCTTTCCTGGGATATTTAAGGTGTCATGAAGTGGAGGTTCTTGTCAACAGAGCAGCCCTAAACTTTCGGGTGCCTGTGTCTTGCTGATTTTTAGTTTTTCCAATTTATATGCCCATGAGTGGACGTGCCCTATGCTCCCTAAGCTGTTTTTTTTCGATGTTTCAGGACCCAACGTACACTTCTCCAGAGTGGCTGTTGGCAATTTACATCCCGCCCATCAGTGTAGCAAGGCTGCCATTTCTCCATGGCCTGTCCTGCATTTCTCGTTTTGACACTTTTTGCAGCATGGCCCTTTTCACCGATGGGAAGCGAGACTTCTTTGTAGCGCTGATTTGCCTTTCCAGGTTGCTTGGTTGGCCAAAAAGGGCGTATGCGTTTTTTCCTGAATATATTCAGGAAAAAACGCATACGCCCTTTTTGGCCAAGGGCATCATTGTCGACGTTTTGCCACTTTTCATGTGCTTTAAAGGCGATTCGTATCTACCTCCTGAAATCTGTTTCCTGCAATTCTGCGTTGCTTTGAATTCCTCTTCGTTGCCTTCCCTCAATATATTTGTGGACGAGAGTTATCATTTATAACTCTGCAGGTTTGTGAATGGCAGTGCCCCTGAGCTCCATTTTTCAACTGTCTTTTTTGGGAGCTGGCCGCAAAAGCACGGGATTGCCTCAGGCCCTATTCTGGTTCCGGGCGGCAGGCTGAGCCTGTGGTTAATTCTTCTTCCTGTTGGGAAAATAGAGTGACCTGTGCCTGTCCCAACACCTAGATCTAGTCTCTCATTGGTTGCCCCTCTTCCCGTTCATCCTCAGGACAAATTGCAACCTGTAGGGAACAGGAGCTTAAAGGTGCTGATTCTCCAAGTAGGGAGATTGCTAGTAAAGTAGCTGGAATGGCGAACCCGAGCACAAGGAGATGAGAAATGAGGTGCGTTTTAGAAACCTTTCAAAATCACATGGTGTACCATCTTCTGGGTTTCTCATGCATGTTTTCGATGTAGGAAGATGCCCTTGAACCTGGAGATTTGGGACCCATGGGATGGGTACCACGCAGTATTACTTTCAAAGGTCTGCGTTTGCTCACGCAACCTCACCCAACCTCTCAGCCCCAAGAGTGTCCACCCTTATGTCTCATCCAGCTGTGGGTCTAGATATGGTCAATCCAGGTTGCATCACAGCCTCTGAACGAATTTTGTAAGAATGTCTCTCTCTTTCACTGTCTTTGTTTTACGGGTTTTTAAAAGTAATTTATTTTTATAATGGGGTTTAGCTGCTTTTCATGGCTCTGTTTATGCGGCTTTACACCCCCTTGACTCACTTCCAGAGAGATATCAATATATAGGTTTTAAGATTCTTACTAGTCACATATATTCTTTTGCGGTGAATAGGGGGTGTTGAGTCCAGTTCACTGAGCAAGGAGTAGGTCTTGTCTATTACATATTGGGTGTACGGAACGGTATCTGAGCGAATTTGAAACCCTTGTTTTATGCATCACCCCACCTCACCTTTCCCGTTAAGCAGCCATAGTGTGTTTTCTAAACGTGTGACTCTGTTCTGTTTTGTAATTCAGTTCAAGTGTAGCGGTTTTTACATTCCCTCTATAAGTGATAGCTTATGATAAGTGTCTTTTTCAGTGTGACTTATTTCACTTAGAATCGCCGTACCTAACTCCACTCATCTTGCTTCTACTAGCCTTATAACATTGATTTCATGTCTGAGTGATATTCCATTGTACATAAGGACCACAACTTCTTTATCCATTTTTCTCTTTCCTGGGATATTTAAGGTGTCATGAAGTGGAGGTTCTTGTCAACAGAGCAGCCCTAAACTTTCGGGTGCCTGTGTCTTGCTGATTTTTGTTTTTCCAATTTATATGCCCATGAGTGGACGTGCCCTATGCTCCCTAAGCTGTGTTTTTTCGATGTTTCAGGACCCAACGTACACTTCTCCAGAGTGGCTGTTGGCAATTTACATCCCGCCCATCAGTGTAGCAAGGCTGCCATTTCTCCATGGCCTGTCCTGCATTTCTCGTTTTGACACTTTTTGCAGCATGGCCCTTTTCACCGATGGGAAGCGAGACTTCTTTGTAGCGCTGATTTGCCTTTCCAGGTTGCTTGGTTGGCCAAAAAGGGCGTATGCGTTTTTTCCTGAATATATTCAGGAAAAAACGCATACGCCCTTTTTGGCCAAGGGCATCATTGTCGACGTTTCGCCGCTTTTCATGTGCTTTAAAGGCGATTCGTATGTACCTCCTGAAATCTGTTTCCTGCAATTCTGCCTTGCTTTCAATTCCTCTTCGTTGCCTTCCCTCAATATATTTGTGGACGAGAGTTATCATTTATAACTCTGCAGGTTTGTGAATGGCAGTGCGCCTGAGCTCCATTTTTCAACTGTCTTTTTTGGGAGCTGGCCGCAAAAGCACGGGATTGCCTCAGGCCCTATTCTGGTTCCGGCGGCAGGCTGAGCCTGTGGTTAATTCTTCTTCCTGTTGGGAAATAGAGTGACCTGTGCCTGTCCCAACACCTAGATCTAGTCTCTCATTGGTTGCCCCTCTTCCCGTTCATCCTCAGGACAAATTGCAACCTGTAGGGAACAGGAGCTTAAAGGTGCTGATTCTCCAAGTAGGGAGATTGCTAGTAAAGTAGCTGGAATGGCGAACCCGAGCACAAGGAGATGAGAAATGAGGCGCGTTTTAGAAACCTTTCAAAATCACACGGTGTACCATCTTCTGGGTTTCTCATGCATGTTTTCGATGTAGGAAGATGCCCTTGAACCTGGAGATTTGGGACCCATGTGATGGATACCACGCAGTATTACTTTAAAGAGTCTGCGTTTGCTCACGCAACCTCACCCAACCTCTCAGCCCCAAGAGTGTCCACCCTTATGTCTCATCCAGCTGTGGGTCTAGATATGGTCAATCCAGGTTGCATCACAGCCTCTGAACGAATTTTGTAAGAATGTCTCTCTCTTTCACTGTCTTTGTTTTACGGGTTTTTAAAAGTAATTTATTTTTATAATGGGGTTTAGCTGCTTTTCATGGCTCTGTTTATGCGGCTTTACACCCCCTTGACTCACTTCCAGAGAGATATCAATATATAGGTTTTAAGATTCTTACTAGTCACATATATTCTTGTGCGGTGAATAGGGGGTGTTGAGTCCATTTCACTGAGCAAGGAGTAGGTCTTGTCTATTACATATTGGGTGTACGGAACGGTATCTGAGCGAATTTGAAACCCTTGTTTTATGCATCACCCCACCTCACCTTTCCTGTTAAGCAGCCATAGTGTGTTTTCTAAACGTGTGACTCTGTTCTGTTTTGTAATTCAGTTCAAGTGTAGCGGTTTTTACATTCCCTCTATAAGTGATAGCTTATGATAAGTGTCTTTTTCTGTGTGACTTATTTCACTTAGAATCGTCGTACCTAACTCCACTCATCTTGCTTCTACTAGCCTTATAACATTGATTTCATGTCTGAGTGATATTCCATTGTACATAAGGACAACAACTTCTTTATCCATTTTTCTCTTTCCTGGGATATTTAAGGTGTCATGAAGTGGAGGTTCTTGTCAACAGAGCAGCCCTAAACTTTCGGGTGCCTGTGTCTTGCTGATTTTTAGTTTTTCCAATTTATATGCCCATGAGTGGACGTGCCCTATGCTCCCTAAGCTGTTTTTTTTCGATGTTTCAGGACCCAACGTACACTTCTCCAGAGTGGCTGTTGGCAATTTACATCCCGCCCATCAGTGTAGCAAGGCTGCCATTTCTCCATGGCCTGTCCTGCATTTCTCGTTTTGACACTTTTTGCAGCATGGCCCTTTTCACCGATGGGAAGCGAGACTTCTTTGTAGCGCTGATTTGCCTTTCCAGGTTGCTTGGTTGGCCAAAAAGGGCGTATGCGTTTTTTCCTGAATATATTCAGGAAAAAACGCATACGCCCTTTTTGGTCAAGGGCATCATTGTCGACGTTTTGCCGCTTTTCATGTGCTTTAAAGGCGATTCGTATCTACCTCCTGAAATCTGTTTCCTGCAATTCTGCCTTGCTTTCAATTCCTCTTCGTAGCCTTCCCTCAATATATTTGTGGACGAGAGTTATCATTTATAACTCTGCAGGTTTGTGAATGGCAGTGCCCCTGAGCTCCATTTTTCAACTGTCTTTTTTGGGAGCTGGCCGCAAAAGCACGGGATTGCCTCAGGCCCTATTCTGGTTCCGGGCGGCAGGCTGAGCCTGTGGTTAATTCTTCTTCCTGTTGGGAAAATAGAGTGACCTGTGCCTGTCCCAACACCTAGATCTAGTCTCTCATTGGTTGCCCCTCTTCCCGTTCATCCTCAGGACAAATTGCAACCTGTAGGGAACAGGAGCTTAAAGGTGCTGATTCTCCAAGTAGGGAGATTGCTAGTAAAGTAGCTGGAATGGCGAACCCGAGCACAAGGAGATGAGAAATGAGGTGCGTTTTAGAAACCTTTCAAAATCACATGGTGTACCATCTTCTGGGTTTCTCATGCATGTTTTCGATGTAGGAAGATGCCCTTGAACCTGGAGATTTGGGACCCATGGGATGGGTACCACGCAGTATTACTTTCAAGGGTCTGCGTTTGCTCACGCAACCTCACCCAACCTCTCAGCCCCAAGAGTGTCCACCCTTATGTCTCATCCAGCTGTGGGTCTAGATATGGTCAATCCAGGTTGCATCACAGCCTCTGAACGAATTTTGTAAGAATGTCTCTCTCTTTCACTGTCTTTGTTTTACGGGTTTTTAAAAGTAATTTATTTTTATAATGGGGTTTAGCTGCTTTTCATGGCTCTGTTTATGCGGCTTTACACCCCCTTGACTCACTTCCAGAGAGATATCAATATATAGGTTTTAAGATTCTTACTAGTCACATATATTCCTGTGCGGTGAATAGGGGGTGTTGAGTCCAGTTCACTGAGCAAGGAGTAGGTCTTGTCTATTACATATTGGGTGTACGGAACGGTATCTGAGCGAATTTGAAACCCTTGTTTTATGCATCACCCCACCTCACCTTTCCCGTTAAGCAGCCATAGTGTGTTTTCTAAACGTGTGACTCTGTTCTGTTTTGTAATTCAGTTCAAGTGTAGCGGTTTTTACATTCCCTCTATAAGTGATAGCTTATGATAAGTGTCTTTTTCCGTGTGACTTATTTCACTTAGAATCGCCGTACCTAACTCCACTCATCTTGCTTCTACTAGCCTTATAACATTGATTTCATGTCTGAGTGATATTCCATTGTACATAAGGACCACAACTTCTTTATCCATTTTTCTCTTTCCTGGGATATTTAAGGTGTCATGAAGTGGAGGTTCTTGTCAACAGAGCAGCCCTAAACTTTCGGGTGCCTGTGTCTTGCTGATTTTTAGTTTTTCCAATTTATATGCCCATGAGTGGACGTGCCCTATGCTCCCTAAGCTGTTTTTTTTCGATGTTTCAGGACCCAACGTACACTTCTCCAGAGTGGCTGTTGGCAATTTACATCCCGCCCATCAGTGTAGCAAGGCTGCCATTTCTCCATGGCCTGTCCTGCATTTCTCGTTTTGACACTTTTTGCAGCATGGCCCTTTTCACCGATGGGAAGCGAGACTTCTTTGTAGCGCTGATTTGCCTTTCCAGGTTGCTTGGTTGGCCAAAAAGGGCGTATGCGTTTTTTCCTGAATATATTCAGGAAAAAACGCATAGGCCCTTTTTGGCCAAGGGCATCATTGTCGACGTTTTGCCGCTTTTCATGTGCTTTAAAGGCGATTCGTATCTACCTCCTGAAATCTGTTTCCTGCAATTCTGCCTTGCTTTCAATTCCTCTTCGTTGCCTTCCCTCAATATATTTGTGGACGAGAGTTATCATTTATAACTCTGCAGGTTTGTGAATGGCAGTGCCCCTGAGCTCCATTTTTCAACTGTCTTTTTTGGGAGCTGGCCGCAAAAGCACGGGATTGCCTCAGGCCCTATTCTGGTTCCGGGCGGCAGGCTGAGCCTGTGGTTAATTCTTCTTCCTGTTGGGAAAATAGAGTGACCTGTGCCTGTCCCAACACCTAGATCTAGTCTCTCATTGGTTGCCCCTCTTCCCGTTCATCCTCAGGACAAATTGCAACCTGTAGGGAACAGGAGCTTAAAGGTGCTGATTCTCCAAGTAGGGAGATTGCTAGTAAAGTAGCTGGAATGGCGAACCCGAGCACAAGGAGATGAGAAATGAGGTGCGTTTTAGAAACCTTTCAAAATCACATGGTGTACCATCTTCTGGGTTTCTCATGCATGTTTTCGATGTAGGAAGATGCCCTTGAACCTGGAGATTTGGGACCCATGGGATGGGTACCACGCAGTATTACTTTCAAGGGTCTGCATTTGCTCACACAACCTCACCCAACCTCTCGGCCCCAAGAGTGTCCACCCTTATGTCTCATCCAGCTGTGGGTCTAGATATGGTCAATCCAGGTTGCATCACAGCCTCTGAACGAATTTTGTAAGAATGTCTCTCTCTTTCACTGTCTTTGTTTTACGGGTTTTTAAAAGTAATTTATTTTTATAATGGGGTTTAGCTGCTTTTCATGGCTCTGTTTATGCGGCTTTACACCCCCTTGACTCACTTCCAGAGAGATATCAATATATAGGTTTTAAGATTCTTACTAGTCACATATATTCTTGTGCGGTGAATAGGGGGTGTTGAGTGCAGTTCACTGAGCAAGGAGTAGGTCTTGTCTATTACATATTGGGTGTACGGAACGGTATCTGAGCGAATTTGAAACCCTTGTTTTATGCATCACCCCACCTCACCTTTCCTGTTAAGCAGCCATAGTGTGTTTTCTAAACGTGTGACTCTGTTCTGTTTTGTAATTCAGTTCAAGTGTAGCGGTTTTTACATTCCCTCTATAAGTGATAGCTTATGATAAGTGTCTTTTTCCGTGTGACTTATTTCACTTAGAATCGCCGTACCTAACTCCACTCATCTTGCTTCTACTAGCCTTATAACATTGATTTCATGTCTGAGTGATATTCCATTGTACATAAGGACCACAACTTCTTTATCCATTTTTCTCTTTCCTGGGATATTTAAGGTGTCATGAAGTGGAGGTTCTTGTCAACAGAGCAGCCCTAAACTTTCGGGTGCCTGTGTCTTGCTGATTTTTAGTTTTTCCAATTTATATGCCCATGAGTGGACGTGCCCTATGCTCCCTAAGCTGTTTTTTTTCGATGTTTCAGGACCCAACGTACACTTCTCCAGAGTGCCTGTTGGCAATTTACATCCCGCCCATCAGTGTAGCAAGGCTGCCATTTCTCCATGGCCTGTCCTGCATTTCTCGTTTTGACACTTTTTGCAGCATGGCCCTTTTCACCGATGGGAAGCGAGACTTCTTTGTAGCGCTGATTTGCCTTTCCAGGTTGCTTGGTTGGCCAAAAAGGGCGTATGCGTTTTTTCCTGAATATATTCAGGAAAAAACGCATACGCCCTTTTTGGCCAAGGGCATCATTGTCGACGTTTTGCCGCTTTTCATGTGCTTTAAAGGCGATTCGTATCTACCTCCTGAAATCTGTTTCCTGCAATTCTGCCTTGCTTTCAATTCCTCTTCGTTGCCTTCCCTCAATATATTTGTGGACGAGAGTTATCATTTATAACTCTGCAGGTTTGTGAATGGCAGTGCCCCTGAGCTCCATTTTTCAACTGTCTTTTTTGGGAGCTGGCCGCAAAAGCACGGGATTGCCTCAGGCCCTATTCTGGTTCCGGGCGGCAGGCTGAGCCTGTGGTTAATTCTTCTTCCTGTTGGGAAAATAGAGTGACCTGTGCCTGTCCCAACACCTAGATCTAGTCTCTCATTGGTTGCCCCTCTTCCCGTTCATCCTCAGGACAAATTGCAACCTGTAGGGAACAGGAGCTTAAAGGTGCTGATTCTCCAAGTAGGGAGATTGCTAGTAAAGTAGCTGGAATGGCGAACCCGAGCACAAGGGGATGAGAAATGAGGTGCGTTTTAGAAACCTTTCAAATTCACATGGTGTACCATCTTCTGGGTTTCTCATGCATGTTTTCGATGTAGGAAGATGCCCTTGAACCTGGAGATTTGGGACCCATGGGATGGGTACCACGCAGTATTACTTTCAAAGGTCTGCGTTTGCTCACGCAACCTCACCCAACCTCTCAGCCCCAAGAGTGTCCACCCTTATGTCTCATCCAGCTGTGGGTCTAGATATGGTCAATCCAGGTTGCATCACAGCCTCTGAACGAATTTTGTAAGAATGTCTCTCTCTTTCACTGTCTTTGTTTTACGGGTTTTTAAAAGTAATTTATTTTTATAATGGGGTTTAGCTGCTTTTCATGGCTCTGTTTATGCGGCTTTACACCCCCTTGACTCACTTCCAGAGAGATATCAATATATAGGTTTTAAGATTCTTACTAGTCACATATATTCTTGTGCGGTGAATAGGGGGTGTTGAGTCCAGTTCACTGAGCAAGGAGTAGGTCTTGTCTATTACATATTGGGTGTACGGAACGGTATCTGAGCGAATTTGAAACCCTTGTTTTATGCATCACCCCACCTCACCTTTCCCGTTAAGCAGCCATAGTGTGTTTTCTAAACGTGTGACTCTGTTCTGTTTTGTAATTCAGTTCAAGTGTAGCGGTTTTTACATTCCCTCTATAAGTGATAGCTTATGATAAGTGTCTTTTTCAGTGTGACTTATTTCACTTAGAATCGCCGTACCTAACTCCACTCATCTTGCTTCTACTAGCCTTATAACATTGATTTCATGTCTGAGTGATATTCCATTGTACATAAGGACCACAACTTCTTTATCCATTTTTCTCTTTCCTGGGATATTTAAGGTGTCATGAAGTGGAGGTTCTTGTCAACAGAGCAGCCCTAAACTTTCGGGTGCCTGTGTCTTGCTGATTTTTGTTTTTCCAATTTATATGCCCATGAGTGGACGTGCCCTATGCTCCCTAAGCTGTGTTTTTTCGATGTTTCAGGACCCAACGTACACTTCTCCAGAGTGGCTGTTGGCAATTTACATCCCGCCCATCAGTGTAGCAAGGCTGCCATTTCTCCATGGCCTGTCCTGCATTTCTCGTTTTGACACTTTTTGCAGCATGGCCCTTTTCACCGATGGGAAGCGAGACTTCTTTGTAGCGCTGATTTGCCTTTCCATGTTGCTTGGTTGGCCAAAAAGGGCGTATGCGTTTTTTCCTGAATATATTCAGGAAAAAACGCATACGCCCTTTTTGGCCAAGGGCATCATTGTCGACGTTTTGCCGCTTTTCATGTGCTTTAAAGGCGATACGTATGTACCTCCTGAAATCTGTTTCCTGCAATTCTGCGTTGCTTTGAATTCCTCTTCGTTGCCTTCCCTCAATATATTTGTGGACGAGAGTTATCATTTATAACTCTGCAGGTTTGTGAATGGCAGTGCGCCTGAGCTCCATTTTTCAACTGTCTTTTTTGGGAGCTGGCCGCAAAAGCACGGGATTGCCTCAGGCCCTATTCTGGTTCCGGGCGGCAGGCTGAGCCTGTGGTTAATTCTTCTTCCTGTTGGGAAATAGAGTGACCTGTGCCTGTCCCAACACCTAGATCTAGTCTCTCATTGGTTGCCCCTCTTCCCGTTCATCCTCAGGACAAATTGCAACCTGTAGGGAATAGGAGCTTAAAGGTGCTGATTCTCCAAGTAGGGAGATTGCTAGTAAAGTAGCTGGAATGGCGAACCCGAGCACAAGGAGATGAGAAATGAGGCGCGTTTTAGAAACCTTTCAAAATCACACGGTGTACCATCTTCTGGGTTTCTCATGCATGTTTTCGATGTAGGAAGATGCCCTTGAACCTGGAGATTTGGGACCCATGTGATGGATACCACGCAGTATTACTTTAAAGAGTCTGCGTTTGCTCACGCAACCTCACCCAACCTCTCAGCCCCAAGAGTGTCCACCCTTATGTCTCATCCAGCTGTGGGTCTAGATATGGTCAATCCAGGTTGCATCACAGCCTCTGAACGAATTTTGTAAGAATGTCTCTCTCTTTCACTGTCTTTGTTTTACGGGTTTTTAAAAGTAATTTATTTTTATAATGGGGTTTAGCTGCTTTTCATGGCTCTGTTTATGCGGCTTTACACCCACTTGACTCACTTCCAGAGAGATATCAATATATAGGTTTTAAGATTCTTACTAGTCACATATATTCTTGTGCGGTGAATAGGGGGTGTTGAGTCCAGTTCACTGAGCAAGGAGTAGGTCTTGTCTATTACATATTGGGTGTATGGAACGGTATCTGAGCGAATTTGAAACCCTTGTTTTATGCATCACCCCACCTCACCTTTCCCGTTAAGCAGCCATAGTGTGTTTTCTAAACGTGTGACTCTGTTCTGTTTTGTAATTCAGTTCAAGTGTAGCGGTTTTTACATTCCCTCTATAAGTGATAGCTTATGATAATGTCTTTTTCTGTGTGACTTATTTCACTTAGAATCGTCGTACCTAACTCCACTCATCTTGCTTCTACTAGCCTTATAACATTGATTTCATGTCTGAGTGATATTCCATTGTACATAAGGACCACAACTTCTTTATCCATTTTTCTCTTTCCTGGGATATTTAAGGTGTCATGAAGTGGAGGTTCTTGTCAACAGAGCAGCCCTAAACTTTCGGGTGCCTGTGTCTTGCTGATTTTTAGTTTTTCCAATTTATATGCCCATGAGTGGACGTGCCCTATGCTCCCTAAGCTGTTTTTTTTCGATGTTTCAGGACCCAACGTACACTTCTCCAGAGTGGCTGTTGGCAATTTACATCCCGCCCATCAGTGTAGCAAGGCTGCCATTTCTCCATGGCCTGTCCTGCATTTCTCGTTTTGACACTTTTTGCAGCATGGCCCTTTTCACCGATGGGAAGCGAGACTTCTTTGTAGCGCTGATTTGCCTTTCCAGGTTGCTTGGTTGGCCAAAAAGGGCGTATGCGTTTTTTCCTGAATATATTCAGGAAAAAACGCATACGCCCTTTTTGGCCAAGGGCATCATTGTCGACGTTTTGCCGCTTTTCATGTGCTTTAAAGGCGATTCGTATCTACCTCCTGAAATCTGTTTCCTGCAATTCTGCGTTGCTTTGAATTCCTCTTCGTTGCCTTCCCTCAATATATTTGTGGACGAGAGTTATCATTTATAACTCTGCAGGTTTGTGAATGGCAGTGCCCCTGAGCTCCATTTTTCAACTGTCTTTTTTGGGAGCTGGCCGCAAAAGCACGGGATTGCCTCAGGCCCTATTCTGGTTCCGGGCGGCAGGCTGAGCCTGTGGTTAATTCTTCTTCCTGTTGGGAAAATAGAGTGACCTGTGCCTGTCCCAACACCTAGATCTAGTCTCTCATTGGTTGCCCCTCTTCCCGTTCATCCTCAGGACAAATTGCAACCTGTAGGGAACAGGAGCTTAAAGGTGCTGATTCTCCAAGTAGGGAGATTGCTAGTAAAGTAGCTGGAATGGCGAACCCGAGCACAAGGAGATGAGAAATGAGGTGCGTTTTAGAAACCTTTCAAAATCACATGGTGTACCATCTTCTGGGTTTCTCATGCATGTTTTCGATGTAGGAAGATGCCCTTGAACCTGGAGATTTGGGACCCATGGGATGGGTACCACGCAGTATTACTTTCAAAGGTCTGCGTTTGCTCACGCAACCTCACCCAACCTCTCAGCCCCAAGAGTGTCCACCCTTATGTCTCATCCAGCTGTGGGTCTAGATATGGTCAATCCAGGTTGCATCACAGCCTCTGAACGAATTTTGTAAGAATGTCTCTCTCTTTCACTGTCTTTGTTTTACGGGTTTTTAAAAGTAATTTATTTTTATAATGGGGTTTAGCTGCTTTTCATGGCTCTGTTTATGCGGCTTTACACCCCCTTGACTCACTTCCAGAGAGATATCAATATATAGGTTTTAAGATTCTTACTAGTCACATATATTCTTTTGCGGTGAATAGGGGGTGTTGAGTCCAGTTCACTGAGCAAGGAGTAGGTCTTGTCTATTACATATTGGGTGTACGGAACGGTATCTGAGCGAATTTGAAACCCTTGTTTTATGCATCACCCCACCTCACCTTTCCCGTTAAGCAGCCATAGTGTGTTTTCTAAACGTGTGACTCTGTTCTGTTTTGTAATTCAGTTCAAGTGTAGCGGTTTTTACATTCCCTCTATAAGTGATAGCTTATGATAAGTGTCTTTTTCAGTGTGACTTATTTCACTTAGAATCGCCGTACCTAACTCCACTCATCTTGCTTCTACTAGCCTTATAACATTGATTTCATGTCTGAGTGATATTCCATTGTACATAAGGACCACAACTTCTTTATCCATTTTTCTCTTTCCTGGGATATTTAAGGTGTCATGAAGTGGAGGTTCTTGTCAACAGAGCAGCCCTAAACTTTCGGGTGCCTGTGTCTTGCTGATTTTTGTTTTTCCAATTTATATGCCCATGAGTGGACGTGCCCTATGCTCCCTAAGCTGTGTTTTTTCGATGTTTCAGGACCCAACGTACACTTCTCCAGAGTGGCTGTTGGCAATTTACATCCCGCCCATCAGTGTAGCAAGGCTGCCATTTCTCCATGGCCTGTCCTGCATTTCTCGTTTTGACACTTTTTGCAGCATGGCCCTTTTCACCGATGGGAAGCGAGACTTCTTTGTAGCGCTGATTTGCCTTTCCAGGTTGCTTGGTTGGCCAAAAAGGGCGTATGCGTTTTTTCCTGAATATATTCAGGAAAAAACGCATACGCCCTTTTTGGCCAAGGGCATCATTGTCGACGTTTTGCCGCTTTTCATGTGCTTTAAAGGCGATTCGTATGTACCTCCTGAAATCTGTTTCCTGCAATTCTGCCTTGCTTTCAATTCCTCTTCGTTGCCTTCCCTCAATATATTTGTGGACGAGAGTTATCATTTATAACTCTGCAGGTTTGTGAATGGCAGTGCGCCTGAGCTCCATTTTTCAACTGTCTTTTTTGGGAGCTGGCCGCAAAAGCACGGGATTGCCTCAGGCCCTATTCTGGTTCCGGCGGCAGGCTGAGCCTGTGGTTAATTCTTCTTCCTGTTGGGAAATAGAGTGACCTGTGCCTGTCCCAACACCTAGATCTAGTCTCTCATTGGTTGCCCCTCTTCCCGTTCATCCTCAGGACAAATTGCAACCTGTAGGGAACAGGAGCTTAAAGGTGCTGATTCTCCAAGTAGGGAGATTGCTAGTAAAGTAGCTGGAATGGCGAACCCGAGCACAAGGAGATGAGAAATGAGGCGCGTTTTAGAAACCTTTCAAAATCACACGGTGTACCATCTTCTGGGTTTCTCATGCATGTTTTCGATGTAGGAAGATGCCCTTGAACCTGGAGATTTGGGACCCATGTGATGGATACCACGCAGTATTACTTTAAAGAGTCTGCGTTTGCTCACGCAACCTCACCCAACCTCTCAGCCCCAAGAGTGTCCACCCTTATGTCTCATCCAGCTGTGGGTCTAGATATGGTCAATCCAGGTTGCATCACAGCCTCTGAACGAATTTTGTAAGAATGTCTCTCTCTTTCACTGTCTTTGTTTTACGGGTTTTTAAAAGTAATTTATTTTTATAATGGGGTTTAGCTGCTTTTCATGGCTCTGTTTATGCGGCTTTACACCCACTTGACTCACTTCCAGAGAGATATCAATATATAGGTTTTAAGATTCTTACTAGTCACATATATTCTTGTGCGGTGAATAGGGGGTGTTGAGTCCAGTTCACTGAGCAAGGAGTAGGTCTTGTCTATTACATATTGGGTGTATGGAACGGTATCTGAGCGAATTTGAAACCCTTGTTTTATGCATCACCCCACCTCACCTTTCCCGTTAAGCAGCCATAGTGTGTTTTCTAAACGTGTGACTCTGTTCTGTTTTGTAATTCAGTTCAAGTGTAGCGGTTTTTACATTCCCTCTATAAGTGATAGCTTATGATAAGTGTCTTTTTCTGTGTGACTTATTTCACTTAGAATCGTCGTACCTAACTCCACTCATCTTGCTTCTACTAGCCTTATAACATTGATTTCATGTCTGAGTGATATTCCATTGTACATAAGGACCACAACTTCTTTATCCATTTTTCTCTTTCCTGGGATATTTAAGGTGTCATGAAGTGGAGGTTCTTGTCAACAGAGCAGCCCTAAACTTTCGGGTGCCTGTGTCTTGCTGATTTTTAGTTTTTCCAATTTATATGCCCATGAGTGGACGTGCCCTATGCTCCCTAAGCTGTTTTTTTTCGATGTTTCAGGACCCAACGTACACTTCTCCAGAGTGGCTGTTGGCAATTTACATCCCGCCCATCAGTGTAGCAAGGCTGCCATTTCTCCATGGCCTGTCCTGCATTTCTCGTTTTGACACTTTTTGCAGCATGGCCCTTTTCACCGATGGGAAGCGAGACTTCTTTGTAGCGCTGATTTGCCTTTCCAGGTTGCTTGGTTGGCCAAAAAGGGCGTATGCGTTTTTTCCTGAATATATTCAGGAAAAAACGCATACGCCCTTTTTGGCCAAGGGCATCATTGTCGACGTTTTGCCGCTTTTCATGTGCTTTAAAGGCGATTCGTATCTACCTCCTGAAATCTGTTTCCTGCAATTCTGCGTTGCTTTGAATTCCTCTTCGTTGCCTTCCCTCAATATATTTGTGGACGAGAGTTATCATTTATAACTCTGCAGGTTTGTGAATGGCAGTGCCCCTGAGCTCCATTTTTCAACTGTCTTTTTTGGGAGCTGGCCGCAAAAGCACGGGATTGCCTCAGGCCCTATTCTGGTTCCGGGCGGCAGGCTGAGCCTGTGGTTAATTCTTCTTCCTGTTGGGAAAATAGAGTGACCTGTGCCTGTCCCAACACCTAGATCTAGTCTCTCATTGGTTGCCCCTCTTCCCGTTCATCCTCAGGACAAATTGCAACCTGTAGGGAACAGGAGCTTAAAGGTGCTGATTCTCCAAGTAGGGAGATTGCTAGTAAAGTAGCTGGAATGGCGAACCCGAGCACAAGGAGATGAGAAATGAGGTGCGTTTTAGAAACCTTTCAAAATCACATGGTGTACCATCTTCTGGGTTTCTCATGCATGTTTTCGATGTAGGAAGATGCCCTTGAACCTGGAGATTTGGGACCCATGGGATGGGTACCACGCAGTATTACTTTCAAAGGTCTGCGTTTGCTCACGCAACCTCACCCAACCTCTCAGCCCCAAGAGTGTCCACCCTTATGTCTCATCCAGCTGTGGGTCTACATATGGTCAATCCAGGTTGCATCACAGCCTCTGAACGAATTTTGTAAGAATGTCTCTCTCTTTCACTGTCTTTGTTTTACGGGTTTTTAAAAGTAATTTATTTTTATAATGGGGTTTAGCTGCTTTTCATGGCTCTGTTTATGCGGCTTTACACCCCCTTGACTCACTTCCAGAGAGATATCAATATATAGGTTTTAAGATTCTTACTAGTCACATATATTCTTTTGCGGTGAATAGGGGGTGTTGAGTCCAGTTCACTGAGCAAGGAGTAGGTCTTGTCTATTACATATTGGGTGTACGGAACGGTATCTGAGCGAATTTGAAACCCTTGTTTTATGCATCACCCCACCTCACCTTTCCCGTTAAGCAGCCATAGTGTGTTTTCTAAACGTGTGACTCTGTTCTGTTTTGTAATTCAGTTCAAGTGTAGCGGTTTTTACATTCCCTCTATAAGTGATAGCTTATGATAAGTGTCTTTTTCAGTGTGACTTATTTCACTTAGAATCGCCGTACCTAACTCCACTCATCTTGCTTCTACTAGCCTTATAACATTGATTTCATGTCTGAGTGATATTCCATTGTACATAAGGACCACAACTTCTTTATCCATTTTTCTCTTTCCTGGGATATTTAAGGTGTCATGAAGTGGAGGTTCTTGTCAACAGAGCAGCCCTAAACTTTCGGGTGCCTGTGTCTTTCTGATTTTTAGTTTTTCCAATTTATATGCCCATGAGTGGACGTGCCCTATGCTCCCTAAGCTGTGTTTTTTCAATGTTTCAGGACACAACGTACACTTCTCCAGAGTGGCTGTTGGCAATTTACATCCCGCCCATCAGTGTAGCAAGGCTGCCATTTCTCCATGGCCTGTCCTGCATTTCTCGTTTTGACACTTTTTGCAGCATGGCCCTTTTCACCGATGGGAAGCGAGACTTCTTTGTAGCGCTGATTTGCCTTTCCAGGTTGCTTGGTTGGCCAAAAAGGGCGTATGCGTTTTTTCCTGAATATATTCAGGAAAAAACGCATACGCCCTTTTTGGCCAAGGGCATCATTGTCGACGTTTTGCCGCTTTTCATGTGCTTTAAAGGCGATTCGTATCTACCTCCTGAAATCTGTTTCCTGCAATTCTGCCTTGCTTTCAATTCCTCTTCGTTGCCTTCCCTCAATATATTTGTGGACGAGAGTTATCATTTATAACTCTGCAGGTTTGTGAATGGCAGTGCCCCTGAGCTCCATTTTTCAACTGTCTTTTTTGGGAGCTGGCCGCAAAAGCACGGGATTGCCTCAGGCCCTATTCTGGTTCCGGGCGGCAGGCTGAGCCTGTGGTTAATTCTTCTTCCTGTTGGGAAAATAGAGTGACCTGTGCCTGTCCCAACACCTAGATCTAGTCTCTCATTGGTTGCCCCTCTTCCCGTTCATCCTCAGGACAAATTGCAACCTGTAGGGAACAGGAGCTTAAAGGTGCTGATTCTCCAAGTAGGGAGATTGCTAGTAAAGTAGCTGGAATGGCGAACCCGAGCACAAGGGGATGAGAAATGAGGTGCGTTTTAGAAACCTTTCAAATTCACATGGTGTACCATCTTCTGGGTTTCTCATGCATGTTTTCGATGTAGGAAGATGCCCTTGAACCTGGAGATTTGGGACCCATGGGATGGGTACCACGCAGTATTACTTTCAAAGGTCTGCGTTTGCTCACGCAACCTCACCCAACCTCTCAGCCCCAAGAGTGTCCACCCTTATGTCTCATCCAGCTGTGGGTCTAGATATGGTCAATCCAGGTTGCATCACAGCCTCTGAACGAATTTTGTAAGAATGTCTCTCTCTTTCACTGTCTTTGTTTTACGGGTTTTTAAAAGTAATTTATTTTTATAATGGGGTTTAGCTGCTTTTCATGGCTCTGTTTATGCGGCTTTACACCCCCTTGACTCACTTCCAGAGAGATATCAATATATAGGTTTTAAGATTCTTACTAGTCACATATATTCTTTTGCGGTGAATAGGGGGTGTTGAGTCCAGTTCACTGAGCAAGGAGTAGGTCTTGTCTATTACATATTGGGTGTACGGAACGGTATCTGAGCGAATTTGAAACCCTTGTTTTATGCATCACCCCACCTCACCTTTCCCGTTAAGCAGCCATAGTGTGTTTTCTAAACGTGTGACTCTGTTCTGTTTTGTAATTCAGTTCAAGTGTAGCGGTTTTTACATTCCCTCTATAAGTGATAGCTTATGATAAGTGTCTTTTTCAGTGTGACTTATTTCACTTAGAATCGCCGTACCTAACTCCACTCATCTTGCTTCTACTAGCCTTATAACATTGATTTCATGTCTGAGTGATATTCCATTGTACATAAGGACCACAACTTCTTTATCCATTTTTCTCTTTCCTGGGATATTTAAGGTGTCATGAAGTGGAGGTTCTTGTCAACAGAGCAGCCCTAAACTTTCGGGTGCCTGTGTCTTGCTGATTTTTAGTTTTTCCAATTTATATGCCCATGAGTGGACGTGCCCTATGCTCCCTAAGCTGTGTTTTTTCAATGTTTCAGGACACAACGTACACTTCTCCAGAGTGGCTGTTGGCAATTTACATCCCGCCCATCAGTGTAGCAAGGCTGCCATTTCTCCATGGCCTGTCCTGCATTTCTCGTTTTGACACTTTTTGCAGCATGGCCCTTTTCACCGATGGGAAGCGAGACATCTTTGTAGCGCTGATTTGCCTTTCCAGGTTGCTTGGTTGGCCAAAAAGGGCGTATGCGTTTTTTCCTGAATATATTCAGGAAAAAACGCATACGCCCTTTTTGGCCAAGGGCATCATTGTCGACGTTTTGCCGCTTTTCATGTGCTTTAAAGGCGATTCGTATGTACCTCCTGAAATCTGTTTCCTGCAATTCTGCCTTGCTTTCAATTCCTCTTCGTTGCCTTCCCTCAATATATTTGTGGACGAGAGTTATCATTTATAACTCTGCAGGTTTGTGAATGGCAGTGCGCCTGAGCTCCATTTTTCAACTGTCTTTTTTGGGAGCTGGCCGCAAAAGCACGGGATTGCCTCAGGCCCTATTCTGGTTCCGGGCGGCAGGCTGAGCCTGTGGTTAATTCTTCTTCCTGTTGGGAAATAGAGTGACCTGTGCCTGTCCCAACACCTAGATCTAGTCTCTCATTGGTTGCCCCTCTTCCCGTTCATCCTCAGGACAAATTGCAACCTGTAGGGAACAGGAGCTTAAAGGTGCTGATTCTCCAAGTAGGGAGATTCCTAGTAAAGTAGCTGGAAAGGCGAACCCGAGCACAAGGAGATGAGAAATGAGGCGCGTTTTAGAAACCTTTCAAAATCACACGGTGTACCATCTTCTGGGTTTCTCATGCATGTTTTCGATGTAGGAAGATGCCCTTGAACCTGGAGATTTGGGACCCATGTGATGGATACCACGCAGTATTACTTTAAAGAGTCTGCGTTTGCTCACGCAACCTCACCCAACCTCTCAGCCCCAAGAGTGTCCACCCTTATGTCTCATCCAGCTGTGGGTCTAGATATGGTCAATCCAGGTTGCATCACAGCCTCTGAACGAATTTTGTAAGAATGTCTCTCTCTTTCACTGTCTTTGTTTTACGGGTTTTTAAAAGTAATTTATTTTTATAATGGGGTTTAGCTGCTTTTCATGGCTCTGTTTATGCGGCTTTACACCCCCTTGACTCACTTCCAGAGAGATATCAATATATAGGTTTTAAGATTCTTACTAGTCACATATATTCTTGTGCGGTGAATAGGGGGTGTTGAGTCCAGTTCACTGAGCAAGGAGTAGGTCTTGTCTATTACATATTGGGTGTACGGAACGGTATCTGAGCGAATTTGAAACCCTTGTTTTATGCATCACCCCACCTCACCTTTCCCGTTAAGCAGCCATAGTGTGTTTTCTAAACGTGTGACTCTGTTCTGTTTTGTAATTCAGTTCAAGTGTAGCGGTTTTTACATTCCCTCTATAAGTGATAGCTTATGATAAGTGTCTTTTTCAGTGTGACTTATTTCACTTAGAATCGCCGTACCTAACTCCACTCATCTTGCTTCTACTAGCCTTATAACATTGATTTCATGTCTGAGTGATATTCCATTGTACATAAGGACCACAACTTCTTTATCCATTTTTCTCTTTCCTGGGATATTTAAGGTGTCATGAAGTGGAGGTTCTTGTCAACAGAGCAGCCCTAAACTTTCGGGTGCCTGTGTCTTGCTGATTTTTAGTTTTTCCAATTTATATGCCCATGAGTGGACGTGCCCTATGCTCCCTAAGCTGTGTTTTTTCAATGTTTCAGGACACAACGTACACTTCTCCAGAGTGGCTGTTGGCAATTTACATCCCGCCCATCAGTGTAGCAAGGCTGCCATTTCTCCATGGCCTGTCCTGCATTTCTCGTTTTGACATTTTTGCAGCATGGCCCTTTTCACCGATGGGAAGCGAGACATCTTTGTAGCGCTGATTTGCCTTTCCAGGTTGCTTGGTTGGCCAAAAAGTGCGTATGCGTTTTTTCCTGAATATATTCAGGAAAAAACGCATACGCCCTTTTTGGCCAAGGGCATCATTGTCGACGTTTTGCCGCTTTTCATGTGCTTTAAAGGCGATTCGTATCTACCTCCTGAAATCTGTTTCCTGCAATTCTGCCTTGCTTTCAATTCCTCTTCGTTGCCTTCCCTCAATATATTTGTGGACGAGAGTTATCATTTATAACTCTGCAGGTTTGTGAATGGCAGTGCGCCTGAGCTCCATTTTTCAACTGTCTTTTTTGGGAGCTGGCCGCAAAAGCACGGGATTGCCTCAGGCCCTATTCTGGTTCCGGGCGGCAGGCTGAGCCTGTGGTTAATTCTTCTTCCTGTTGGGAAATAGAGTGACCTGTGCCTGTCCCAACACCTAGATCTAGTCTCTCATTGGTTGCCCCTCTTCCCGTTCATCCTCAGGACAAATTGCAACCTGTAGGGAACAGGAGCTTAAAGGTGCTGATTCTCCAAGTAGGGAGATTCCTAGTAAAGTAGCTGGAAAGGCGAACCCGAGCACAAGGAGATGAGAAATGAGGCGCGTTTTAGAAACCTTTCAAAATCACACGGTGTACCATCTTCTGGGTTTCTCATGCATGTTTTCGATGTAGGAAGATGCCCTTGAACCTGGAGATTTGGGACCCATGTGATGGATACCACGCAGTATTACTTTAAAGAGTCTGCGTTTGCTCACGCAACCTCACCCAACCTCTCAGCCCCAAGAGTGTCCACCCTTATGTCTCATCCAGCTGTGGGTCTAGATATGGTCAATCCAGGTTGCATCACAGCCTCTGAACGAATTTTGTAAGAATGTCTCTCTCTTTCACTGTCTTTGTTTTACGGGTTTTTAAAAGTAATTTATTTTTATAATGGGGTTTAGCTGCTTTTCATGGCTCTGTTTATGCGGCTTTACACCCACTTGACTCACTTCCAGAGAGATATCAATATATAGGTTTTAAGATTCTTACTAGTCACATATATTCTTGTGCGGTGAATAGGGGGTGTTGAGTCCAGTTCACTGAGCAAGGAGTAGGTCTTGTCTATTACATATTGGGTGTATGGAACGGTATCTGAGCGAATTTGAAACCCTTGTTTTATGCATCACCCCACCTCACCTTTCCCGTTAAGCAGCCATAGTGTGTTTTCTAAACGTGTGACTCTGTTCTGTTTTGTAATTCAGTTCAAGTGTAGCGGTTTTTACATTCCCTCTATAAGTGATAGCTTATGATAAGTGTCTTTTTCTGTGTGACTTATTTCACTTAGAATCGTCGTACCTAACTCCACTCATCTTGCTTCTACTAGCCTTATAACATTGATTTCATGTCTGAGTGATATTCCATTGTACATAAGGACCACAACTTCTTTATCCATTTTTCTCTTTCCTGGGATATTTAAGGTGTCATGAAGTGGAGGTTCTTGTCAACAGAGCAGCCCTAAACATTCGGGTGCCTGTGTCTTGCTGATTTTTAGTTTTTCCAATTTATATGCCCATGAGTGGACGTGCCCTATGCTCCCTAAGCTGTTTTTTTTCGATGTTTCAGGACCCAACGTACACTTCTCCAGAGTGGCTGTTGGCAATTTACATCCCGCCCATCAGTGTAGCAAGGCTGCCATTTCTCCATGGCCTGTCCTGCATTTCTCGTTTTGACACTTTTTGCAGCATGGCCCTTTTCACCGATGGGAAGCGAGACTTCTTTGTAGCGCTGATTTGCCTTTCCAGGTTGCTTGGTTGGCCAAAAAGGGCGTATGCGTTTTTTCCTGAATATATTCAGGAAAAAACGCATACGCCCTTTTTGGCCAAGGGCATCATTGTCGACGTTTTGCCGCTTTTCATGTGCTTTAAAGGCGATTCGTATCTACCTCCTGAAATCTGTTTCCTGCAATTCTGTGTTGCTTTGAATTCCTCTTCGTTGCCTTCCCTCAATATATTTGTGGACGAGAGTTATCATTTATAACTCTGCAGGTTTGTGAATGGCAGTGCCCCTGAGCTCCATTTTTCAACTGTCTTTTTTGGGAGCTGGCCGCAAAACCACGGGATTGCCTCAGGCCCTATTCTGGTTCCGGGCGGCAGGCTGAGCCTGTGGTTAATTCTTCTTCCTGTTGGGAAAATAGAGTGACCTGTGCCTGTCCCAACACCTAGATCTAGTCTCTCATTGGTTGCCCCTCTTCCCGTTCATCCTCAGGACAAATTGCAACCTGTAGGGAACAGGAGCTTAAAGGTGCTGATTCTCCAAGTAGGGAGATTGCTAGTAAAGTAGCTGGAATGGCGAACCCGAGCACAAGGAGATGAGAAATGAGGTGCGTTTTAGAAACCTTTCAAAATCACATGGTGTACCATCTTCTGGGTTTCTCATGCATGTTTTCGATGTAGGAAGATGCCCTTGAACCTGGAGATTTGGGACCCATGGGATGGGTACCACGCAGTATTACTTTCAAGGGTCTGCATTTGCTCACACAACCTCACCCAACCTCTCAGCCCCAAGAGTGTCCACCCTTATGTCTCATCCAGCTGTGGGTCTAGATATGGTCAATCCAGGTTGCATCACAGCCTCTGAACGAATTTTGTAAGAATGTCTCTCTCTTTCACTGTCTTTGTTTTACGGGTTTTTAAAAGTAATTTATTTTTATAATGGGGTTTAGCTGCTTTTCATGGCTCTGTTTATGCGGCTTTACACCCCCTTGACTCACTTCCAGAGAGATATCAATATATAGGTTTTAAGATTCTTACTAGTCACATATATTCTTGTGCGGTGAATAGGGGGTGTTGAGTCCAGTTCACTGAGCAAGGAGTAGGTCTTGTCTATTACATATTGGGTGTACGGAACGGTATCTGAGCGAATTTGAAACCCTTGTTTTATGCATCACCCCACCTCACCTTTCCTGTTAAGCAGCCATAGTGTGTTTTCTAAACGTGTGACTCTGTTCTGTTTTGTAATTCAGTTCAAGTGTAGCGGTTTTTACATTCCCTCTATAAGTGATAGCTTATGATAAGTGTCTTTTTCTGTGTGACTTATTTCACTTAGAATCGTCGTACCTAACTCCACTCATCTTGCTTCTACTAGCCTTATAACATTGATTTCATGTCTGAGTGATATTCCATTGTACATAAGGACCACAACTTCTTTATCCATTTTTCTCTTTCCTGGGATATTTAAGGTGTCATGAAGTGGAGGTTCTTGTCAACAGAGCAGCCCTAAACTTTCGGGTGCCTGTGTCTTGCTGATTTTTAGTTTTTCCAATTTATATGCCCATGAGTGGACGTGCCCTATGCTCCCTAAGCTGTTTTTTTTCGATGTTTCAGGACCCAACGTACACTTCTCCAGAGTGGCTGTTGGCAATTTACATCCCGCCCATCAGTGTAGCAAGGCTGCCATTTCTCCATGGCCTGTCCTGCATTTCTCGTTTTGACACTTTTTGCAGCATGGCCCTTTTCACCGATGGGAAGCGAGACTTCTTTGTAGCGCTGATTTGCCTTTCCAGGTTGCTTGGTTGGCCAAAAAGGGCGTATGCGTTTTTTCCTGAATATATTCAGGAAAAAACGCATACGCCCTTTTTGGCCAAGGGCATCATTGTCGACGTTTTGCCGCTTTTCATGTGCTTTAAAGGCGATTCGTATCTACCTCCTGAAATCTGTTTCCTGCAATTCTGCCTTGCTTTGAATTCCTCTTCGTTGCCTTCCCTCAATATATTTGTGGACGAGAGTTATCATTTATAACTCTGCAGGTTTGTGAATGGCAGTGCCCCTGAGCTCCATTTTTCAACTGTCTTTTTTGGGAGCTGGCCGCAAAAGCACGGGATTGCCTCAGGCCCTATTCTGGTTCCGGGCGGCAGGCTGAGCCTGTGGTTAATTCTTCTTCCTGTTGGGAAAATAGAGTGACCTGTGCCTGTCCCAACACCTAGATCTAGTCTCTCATTGGTTGCCCCTCTTCCCGTTCATCCTCAGGACAAATTGCAACCTGTAGGGAACAGGAGCTTAAAGGTGCTGATTCTCCAAGTAGGGAGATTGCTAGTAAAGTAGCTGGAATGGCGAACCCGAGCACAAGGAGATGAGAAATGAGGTGCGTTTTAGAAACCTTTCAAAATCACATGGTGTACCATCTTCTGGGTTTCTCATGCATGTTTTCGATGTAGGAAGATGCCCTTGAACCTGGAGATTTGGGACCCATGGGATGGGTACCACGCAGTATTACTTTCAAAGGTCTGCGTTTGCTCACGCAACCTCACCCAACCTCTCAGCCCCAAGAGTGTCCACCCTTATGTCTCATCCAGCTGTGGGTCTAGATATGGTCAATCCAGGTTGCATCACAGCCTCTGAACGAATTTTGTAAGAATGTCTCTCTCTTTCACTGTCTTTGTTTTACGGGTTTTTAAAAGTAATTTATTTTTATAATGGGGTTTAGCTGCTTTTCATGGCTCTGTTTATGCGGCTTTACACCCCCTTGACTCACTTCCAGAGAGATATCAATATATAGGTTTTAAGATTCTTACTAGTCACATATATTCTTTTGCGGTGAATAGGGGGTGTTGAGTCCAGTTCACTGAGCAAGGAGTAGGTCTTGTCTATTACATATTGGGTGTACGGAACGGTATCTGAGCGAATTTGAAACCCTTGTTTTATGCATCACCCCACCTCACCTTTCCCGTTAAGCAGCCATAGTGTGTTTTCTAAACGTGTGACTCTGTTCTGTTTTGTAATTCAGTTCAAGTGTAGCGGTTTTTACATTCCCTCTATAAGTGATAGCTTATGATAAGTGTCTTTTTCAGTGTGACTTATTTCACTTAGAATCGCCGTACCTAACTCCACTCATCTTGCTTCTACTAGCCTTATAACATTGATTTCATGTCTGAGTGATATTCCATTGTACATAAGGACCACAACTTCTTTATCCATTTTTCTCTTTCCTGGGATATTTAAGGTGTCATGAAGTGGAGGTTCTTGTCAACAGAGCAGCCCTAAACTTTCGGGTGCCTGTGTCTTGCTGATTTTTGTTTTTCCAATTTATATGCCCATGAGTGGACGTGCCCTATGCTCCCTAAGCTGTGTTTTTTCGATGTTTCAGGACCCAACGTACACTTCTCCAGAGTGGCTGTTGGCAATTTACATCCCGCCCATCAGTGTAGCAAGGCTGCCATTTCTCCATGGCCTGTCCTGCATTTCTCGTTTTGACACTTTTTGCAGCATGGCCCTTTTCACCGATGGGAAGCGAGACTTCTTTGTAGCGCTGATTTGCCTTTCCAGGTTGCTTGGTTGGCCAAAAAGGGCGTATGCGTTTTTTCCTGAATATATTCAGGAAAAAACGCATACGCCCTTTTTGGCCAAGGGCATCATTGTCGACGTTTCGCCGCTTTTCATGTGCTTTAAAGGCGATTCGTATGTACCTCCTGAAATCTGTTTCCTGCAATTCTGCCTTGCTTTCAATTCCTCTTCGTTGCCTTCCCTCAATATATTTGTGGACGAGAGTTATCATTTATAACTCTGCAGGTTTGTGAATGGCAGTGCGCCTGAGCTCCATTTTTCAACTGTCTTTTTTGGGAGCTGGCCGCAAAAGCACGGGATTGCCTCAGGCCCTATTCTGGTTCCGGCGGCAGGCTGAGCCTGTGGTTAATTCTTCTTCCTGTTGGGAAATAGAGTGACCTGTGCCTGTCCCAACACCTAGATCTAGTCTCTCATTGGTTGCCCCTCTTCCCGTTCATCCTCAGGACAAATTGCAACCTGTAGGGAACAGGAGCTTAAAGGTGCTGATTCTCCAAGTAGGGAGATTGCTAGTAAAGTAGCTGGAATGGCGAACCCGAGCACAAGGAGATGAGAAATGAGGCGCGTTTTAGAAACCTTTCAAAATCACACGGTGTACCATCTTCTGGGTTTCTCATGCATGTTTTCGATGTAGGAAGATGCCCTTGAACCTGGAGATTTGGGACCCATGTGATGGATACCACGCAGTATTACTTTAAAGAGTCTGCGTTTGCTCACGCAACCTCACCCAACCTCTCAGCCCCAAGAGTGTCCACCCTTATGTCTCATCCAGCTGTGGGTCTAGATATGGTCAATCCAGGTTGCATCACAGCCTCTGAACGAATTTTGTAAGAATGTCTCTCTCTTTCACTGTCTTTGTTTTACGGGTTTTTAAAAGTAATTTATTTTTATAATGGGGTTTAGCTGCTTTTCATGGCTCTGTTTATGCGGCTTTACACCCCCTTGACTCACTTCCAGAGAGATATCAATATATAGGTTTTAAGATTCTTACTAGTCACATATATTCTTGTGCGGTGAATAGGGGGTGTTGAGTCCATTTCACTGAGCAAGGAGTAGGTCTTGTCTATTACATATTGGGTGTACGGAACGGTATCTGAGCGAATTTGAAACCCTTGTTTTATGCATCACCCCACCTCACCTTTCCTGTTAAGCAGCCATAGTGTGTTTTCTAAACGTGTGACTCTGTTCTGTTTTGTAATTCAGTTCAAGTGTAGCGGTTTTTACATTCCCTCTATAAGTGATAGCTTATGATAAGTGTCTTTTTCTGTGTGACTTATTTCACTTAGAATCGTCGTACCTAACTCCACTCATCTTGCTTCTACTAGCCTTATAACATTGATTTCATGTCTGAGTGATATTCCATTGTACATAAGGACAACAACTTCTTTATCCATTTTTCTCTTTCCTGGGATATTTAAGGTGTCATGAAGTGGAGGTTCTTGTCAACAGAGCAGCCCTAAACTTTCGGGTGCCTGTGTCTTGCTGATTTTTAGTTTTTCCAATTTATATGCCCATGAGTGGACGTGCCCTATGCTCCCTAAGCTGTTTTTTTTCGATGTTTCAGGACCCAACGTACACTTCTCCAGAGTGGCTGTTGGCAATTTACATCCCGCCCATCAGTGTAGCAAGGCTGCCATTTCTCCATGGCCTGTCCTGCATTTCTCGTTTTGACACTTTTTGCAGCATGGCCCTTTTCACCGATGGGAAGCGAGACTTCTTTGTAGCGCTGATTTGCCTTTCCAGGTTGCTTGGTTGGCCAAAAAGGGCGTATGCGTTTTTTCCTGAATATATTCAGGAAAAAACGCATACGCCCTTTTTGGTCAAGGGCATCATTGTCGACGTTTTGCCGCTTTTCATGTGCTTTAAAGGCGATTCGTATCTACCTCCTGAAATCTGTTTCCTGCAATTCTGCCTTGCTTTCAATTCCTCTTCGTTGCCTTCCCTCAATATATTTGTGGACGAGAGTTATCATTTATAACTCTGCAGGTTTGTGAATGGCAGTGCCCCTGAGCTCCATTTTTCAACTGTCTTTTTTGGGAGCTGGCCGCAAAAGCACGGGATTGCCTCAGGCCCTATTCTGGTTCCGGGCGGCAGGCTGAGCCTGTGGTTAATTCTTCTTCCTGTTGGGAAAATAGAGTGACCTGTGCCTGTCCCAACACCTAGATCTAGTCTCTCATTGGTTGCCCCTCTTCCCGTTCATCCTCAGGACAAATTGCAACCTGTAGGGAACAGGAGCTTAAAGGTGCTGATTCTCCAAGTAGGGAGATTGCTAGTAAAGTAGCTGGAATGGCGAACCCGAGCACAAGGAGATGAGAAATGAGGTGCGTTTTAGAAACCTTTCAAAATCACATGGTGTACCATCTTCTGGGTTTCTCATGCATGTTTTCGATGTAGGAAGATGCCCTTGAACCTGGAGATTTGGGACCCATGGGATGGGTACCACGCAGTATTACTTTCAAAGGTCTGCGTTTGCTCACGCAACCTCACCCAACCTCTCAGCCCCAAGAGTGTCCACCCTTATGTCTCATCCAGCTGTGGGTCTAGATATGGTCAATCCAGGTTGCATCACAGCCTCTGAACGAATTTTGTAAGAATGTCTCTCTCTTTCACTGTCTTTGTTTTACGGGTTTTTAAAAGTAATTTATTTTTATAATGGGGTTTAGCTGCTTTTCATGGCTCTGTTTATGCGGCTTTACACCCCCTTGACTCACTTCCAGAGAGATATCAATATATAGGTTTTAAGATTCTTACTAGTCACATATATTCTTTTGCGGTGAATAGGGGGTGTTGAGTCCAGTTCACTGAGCAAGGAGTAGGTCTTGTCTATTACATATTGGGTGTACGGAACGGTATCTGAGCGAATTTGAAACCCTTGTTTTATGCATCACCCCACCTCACCTTTCCCGTTAAGCAGCCATAGTGTGTTTTCTAAACGTGTGACTCTGTTCTGTTTTGTAATTCAGTTCAAGTGTAGCGGTTTTTACATTCCCTCTATAAGTGATAGCTTATGATAAGTGTCTTTTTCAGTGTGACTTATTTCACTTAGAATCGCCGTACCTAACTCCACTCATCTTGCTTCTACTAGCCTTATAACATTGATTTCATGTCTGAGTGATATTCCATTGTACATAAGGACCACAACTTCTTTATCCATTTTTCTCTTTCCTGGGATATTTAAGGTGTCATGAAGTGGAGGTTCTTGTCAACAGAGCAGCCCTAAACTTTCGGGTGCCTGTGTCTTGCTGATTTTTGTTTTTCCAATTTATATGCCCATGAGTGGACGTGCCCTATGCTCCCTAAGCTGTGTTTTTTCGATGTTTCAGGACCCAACGTACACTTCTCCAGAGTGGCTGTTGGCAATTTACATCCCGCCCATCAGTGTAGCAAGGCTGCCATTTCTCCATGGCCTGTCCTGCATTTCTCGTTTTGACACTTTTTGCAGCATGGCCCTTTTCACCGATGGGAAGCGAGACTTCTTTGTAGCGCTGATTTGCCTTTCCAGGTTGCTTGGTTGGCCAAAAAGGGCGTATGCGTTTTTTCCTGAATATATTCAGGAAAAAACGCATACGCCCTTTTTGGCCAAGGGCATCATTGTCGACGTTTCGCCGCTTTTCATGTGCTTTAAAGGCGATTCGTATGTACCTCCTGAAATCTGTTTCCTGCAATTCTGCCTTGCTTTCAATTCCTCTTCGTTGCCTTCCCTCAATATATTTGTGGACGAGAGTTATCATTTATAACTCTGCAGGTTTGTGAATGGCAGTGCGCCTGAGCTCCATTTTTCAACTGTCTTTTTTGGGAGCTGGCCGCAAAAGCACGGGATTGCCTCAGGCCCTATTCTGGTTCCGGCGGCAGGCTGAGCCTGTGGTTAATTCTTCTTCCTGTTGGGAAATAGAGTGACCTGTGCCTGTCCCAACACCTAGATCTAGTCTCTCATTGGTTGCCCCTCTTCCCGTTCATCCTCAGGACAAATTGCAACCTGTAGGGAACAGGAGCTTAAAGGTGCTGATTCTCCAAGTAGGGAGATTGCTAGTAAAGTAGCTGGAATGGCGAACCCGAGCACAAGGAGATGAGAAATGAGGCGCGTTTTAGAAACCTTTCAAAATCACACGGTGTACCATCTTCTGGGTTTCTCATGCATGTTTTCGATGTAGGAAGATGCCCTTGAACCTGGAGATTTGGGACCCATGTGATGGATACCACGCAGTATTACTTTAAAGAGTCTGCGTTTGCTCACGCAACCTCACCCAACCTCTCAGCCCCAAGAGTGTCCACCCTTATGTCTCATCCAGCTGTGGGTCTAGATATGGTCAATCCAGGTTGCATCACAGCCTCTGAACGAATTTTGTAAGAATGTCTCTCTCTTTCACTGTCTTTGTTTTACGGGTTTTTAAAAGTAATTTATTTTTATAATGGGGTTTAGCTGCTTTTCATGGCTCTGTTTATGCGGCTTTACACCCCCTTGACTCACTTCCAGAGAGATATCAATATATAGGTTTTAAGATTCTTACTAGTCACATATATTCTTGTGCGGTGAATAGGGGGTGTTGAGTCCATTTCACTGAGCAAGGAGTAGGTCTTGTCTATTACATATTGGGTGTACGGAACGGTATCTGAGCGAATTTGAAACCCTTGTTTTATGCATCACCCCACCTCACCTTTCCTGTTAAGCAGCCATAGTGTGTTTTCTAAACGTGTGACTCTGTTCTGTTTTGTAATTCAGTTCAAGTGTAGCGGTTTTTACATTCCCTCTATAAGTGATAGCTTATGATAAGTGTCTTTTTCTGTGTGACTTATTTCACTTAGAATCGTCGTACCTAACTCCACTCATCTTGCTTCTACTAGCCTTATAACATTGATTTCATGTCTGAGTGATATTCCATTGTACATAAGGACAACAACTTCTTTATCCATTTTTCTCTTTCCTGGGATATTTAAGGTGTCATGAAGTGGAGGTTCTTGTCAACAGAGCAGCCCTAAACTTTCGGGTGCCTGTGTCTTGCTGATTTTTAGTTTTTCCAATTTATATGCCCATGAGTGGACGTGCCCTATGCTCCCTAAGCTGTTTTTTTTCGATGTTTCAGGACCCAACGTACACTTCTCCAGAGTGGCTGTTGGCAATTTACATCCCGCCCATCAGTGTAGCAAGGCTGCCATTTCTCCATGGCCTGTCCTGCATTTCTCGTTTTGACACTTTTTGCAGCATGGCCCTTTTCACCGATGGGAAGCGAGACTTCTTTGTAGCGCTGATTTGCCTTTCCAGGTTGCTTGGTTGGCCAAAAAGGGCGTATGCGTTTTTTCCTGAATATATTCAGGAAAAAACGCATACGCCCTTTTTGGTCAAGGGCATCATTGTCGACGTTTTGCCGCTTTTCATGTGCTTTAAAGGCGATTCGTATCTACCTCCTGAAATCTGTTTCCTGCAATTCTGCCTTGCTTTCAATTCCTCTTCGTTGCCTTCCCTCAATATATTTGTGGACGAGAGTTATCATTTATAACTCTGCAGGTTTGTGAATGGCAGTGCCCCTGAGCTCCATTTTTCAACTGTCTTTTTTGGGAGCTGGCCGCAAAAGCACGGGATTGCCTCAGGCCCTATTCTGGTTCCGGGCGGCAGGCTGAGCCTGTGGTTAATTCTTCTTCCTGTTGGGAAAATAGAGTGACCTGTGCCTGTCCCAACACCTAGATCTAGTCTCTCATTGGTTGCCCCTCTTCCCGTTCATCCTCAGGACAAATTGCAACCTGTAGGGAACAGGAGCTTAAAGGTGCTGATTCTCCAAGTAGGGAGATTGCTAGTAAAGTAGCTGGAATGGCGAACCCGAGCACAAGGAGATGAGAAATGAGGTGCGTTTTAGAAACCTTTCAAAATCACATGGTGTACCATCTTCTGGGTTTCTCATGCATGTTTTCGATGTAGGAAGATGCCCTTGAACCTGGAGATTTGGGACCCATGGGATGGGTACCACGCAGTATTACTTTCAAGGGTCTGCGTTTGCTCACGCAACCTCACCCAACCTCTCAGCCCCAAGAGTGTCCACCCTTATGTCTCATCCAGCTGTGGGTCTAGATATGGTCAATCCAGGTTGCATCACAGCCTCTGAACGAATTTTGTAAGAATGTCTCTCTCTTTCACTGTCTTTGTTTTACGGGTTTTTAAAAGTAATTTATTTTTATAATGGGGTTTAGCTGCTTTTCATGGCTCTGTTTATGCGGCTTTACACCCCCTTGACTCACTTCCAGAGAGATATCAATATATAGGTTTTAAGATTCTTACTAGTCACATATATTCCTGTGCGGTGAATAGGGGGTGTTGAGTCCAGTTCACTGAGCAAGGAGTAGGTCTTGTCTATTACATATTGGGTGTACGGAACGGTATCTGAGCGAATTTGAAACCCTTGTTTTATGCATCACCCCACCTCACCTTTCCCGTTAAGCAGCCATAGTGTGTTTTCTAAACGTGTGACTCTGTTCTGTTTTGTAATTCAGTTCAAGTGTAGCGGTTTTTACATTCCCTCTATAAGTGATAGCTTATGATAAGTGTCTTTTTCCGTGTGACTTATTTCACTTAGAATCGCCGTACCTAACTCCACTCATCTTGCTTCTACTAGCCTTATAACATTGATTTCATGTCTGAGTGATATTCCATTGTACATAAGGACCACAACTTCTTTATCCATTTTTCTCTTTCCTGGGATATTTAAGGTGTCATGAAGTGGAGGTTCTTGTCAACAGAGCAGCCCTAAACTTTCGGGTGCCTGTGTCTTGCTGATTTTTAGTTTTTCCAATTTATATGCCCATGAGTGGACGTGCCCTATGCTCCCTAAGCTGTTTTTTTTCGATGTTTCAGGACCCAACGTACACTTCTCCAGAGTGGCTGTTGGCAATTTACATCCCGCCCATCAGTGTAGCAAGGCTGCCATTTCTCCATGGCCTGTCCTGCATTTCTCGTTTTGACACTTTTTGCAGCATGGCCCTTTTCACCGATGGGAAGCGAGACTTCTTTGTAGCGCTGATTTGCCTTTCCAGGTTGCTTGGTTGGCCAAAAAGGGCGTATGCGTTTTTTCCTGAATATATTCAGGAAAAAACGCATAGGCCCTTTTTGGCCAAGGGCATCATTGTCGACGTTTTGCCGCTTTTCATGTGCTTTAAAGGCGATTCGTATCTACCTCCTGAAATCTGTTTCCTGCAATTCTGCCTTGCTTTCAATTCCTCTTCGTTGCCTTCCCTCAATATATTTGTGGACGAGAGTTATCATTTATAACTCTGCAGGTTTGTGAATGGCAGTGCCCCTGAGCTCCATTTTTCAACTGTCTTTTTTGGGAGCTGGCCGCAAAAGCACGGGATTGCCTCAGGCCCTATTCTGGTTCCGGGCGGCAGGCTGAGCCTGTGGTTAATTCTTCTTCCTGTTGGGAAAATAGAGTGACCTGTGCCTGTCCCAACACCTAGATCTAGTCTCTCATTGGTTGCCCCTCTTCCCGTTCATCCTCAGGACAAATTGCAACCTGTAGGGAACAGGAGCTTAAAGGTGCTGATTCTCCAAGTAGGGAGATTGCTAGTAAAGTAGCTGGAATGGCGAACCCGAGCACAAGGAGATGAGAAATGAGGTGCGTTTTAGAAACCTTTCAAAATCACATGGTGTACCATCTTCTGGGTTTCTCATGCATGTTTTCGATGTAGGAAGATGCCCTTGAACCTGGAGATTTGGGACCCATGGGATGGGTACCACGCAGTATTACTTTCAAGGGTCTGCATTTGCTCACACAACCTCACCCAACCTCTCGGCCCCAAGAGTGTCCACCCTTATGTCTCATCCAGCTGTGGGTCTAGATATGGTCAATCCAGGTTGCATCACAGCCTCTGAACGAATTTTGTAAGAATGTCTCTCTCTTTCACTGTCTTTGTTTTACGGGTTTTTAAAAGTAATTTATTTTTATAATGGGGTTTAGCTGCTTTTCATGGCTCTGTTTATGCGGCTTTACACCCCCTTGACTCACTTCCAGAGAGATATCAATATATAGGTTTTAAGATTCTTACTAGTCACATATATTCTTGTGCGGTGAATAGGGGGTGTTGAGTGCAGTTCACTGAGCAAGGAGTAGGTCTTGTCTATTACATATTGGGTGTACGGAACGGTATCTGAGCGAATTTGAAACCCTTGTTTTATGCATCACCCCACCTCACCTTTCCTGTTAAGCAGCCATAGTGTGTTTTCTAAACGTGTGACTCTGTTCTGTTTTGTAATTCAGTTCAAGTGTAGCGGTTTTTACATTCCCTCTATAAGTGATAGCTTATGATAAGTGTCTTTTTCCGTGTGACTTATTTCACTTAGAATCGCCGTACCTAACTCCACTCATCTTGCTTCTACTAGCCTTATAACATTGATTTCATGTCTGAGTGATATTCCATTGTACATAAGGACCACAACTTCTTTATCCATTTTTCTCTTTCCTGGGATATTTAAGGTGTCATGAAGTGGAGGTTCTTGTCAACAGAGCAGCCCTAAACTTTCGGGTGCCTGTGTCTTGCTGATTTTTAGTTTTTCCAATTTATATGCCCATGAGTGGACGTGCCCTATGCTCCCTAAGCTGTTTTTTTTCGATGTTTCAGGACCCAACGTACACTTCTCCAGAGTGCCTGTTGGCAATTTACATCCCGCCCATCAGTGTAGCAAGGCTGCCATTTCTCCATGGCCTGTCCTGCATTTCTCGTTTTGACACTTTTTGCAGCATGGCCCTTTTCACCGATGGGAAGCGAGACTTCTTTGTAGCGCTGATTTGCCTTTCCAGGTTGCTTGGTTGGCCAAAAAGGGCGTATGCGTTTTTTCCTGAATATATTCAGGAAAAAACGCATACGCCCTTTTTGGCCAAGGGCATCATTGTCGACGTTTTGCCGCTTTTCATGTGCTTTAAAGGCGATTCGTATCTACCTCCTGAAATCTGTTTCCTGCAATTCTGCCTTGCTTTCAATTCCTCTTCGTTGCCTTCCCTCAATATATTTGTGGACGAGAGTTATCATTTATAACTCTGCAGGTTTGTGAATGGCAGTGCCCCTGAGCTCCATTTTTCAACTGTCTTTTTTGGGAGCTGGCCGCAAAAGCACGGGATTGCCTCAGGCCCTATTCTGGTTCCGGGCGGCAGGCTGAGCCTGTGGATAATTCTTCTTCCTGTTGGGAAAATAGAGTGACCTGTGCCTGTCCCAACACCTAGATCTAGTCTCTCATTGGTTGCCCCTCTTCCCGTTCATCCTCAGGACAAATTGCAACCTGTAGGGAACAGGAGCTTAAAGGTGCTGATTCTCCAAGTAGGGAGATTGCTAGTAAAGTAGCTGGAATGGCGAACCCGAGCACAAGGGGATGAGAAATGAGGTGCGTTTTAGAAACCTTTCAAATTCACATGGTGTACCATCTTCTGGGTTTCTCATGCATGTTTTCGATGTAGGAAGATGCCCTTGAACCTGGAGATTTGGGACCCATGGGATGGGTACCACGCAGTATTACTTTCAAAGGTCTGCGTTTGCTCACGCAACCTCACCCAACCTCTCAGCCCCAAGAGTGTCCACCCTTATGTCTCATCCAGCTGTGGGTCTAGATATGGTCAATCCAGGTTGCATCACAGCCTCTGAACGAATTTTGTAAGAATGTCTCTCTCTTTCACTGTCTTTGTTTTACGGGTTTTTAAAAGTAATTTATTTTTATAATGGGGTTTAGCTGCTTTTCATGGCTCTGTTTATGCGGCTTTACACCCCCTTGACTCACTTCCAGAGAGATATCAATATATAGGTTTTAAGATTCTTACTAGTCACATATATTCTTGTGCGGTGAATAGGGGGTGTTGAGTCCAGTTCACTGAGCAAGGAGTAGGTCTTGTCTATTACATATTGGGTGTACGGAACGGTATCTGAGCGAATTTGAAACCCTTGTTTTATGCATCACCCCACCTCACCTTTCCCGTTAAGCAGCCATAGTGTGTTTTCTAAACGTGTGACTCTGTTCTGTTTTGTAATTCAGTTCAAGTGTAGCGGTTTTTACATTCCCTCTATAAGTGATAGCTTATGATAAGTGTCTTTTTCAGTGTGACTTATTTCACTTAGAATCGCCGTACCTAACTCCACTCATCTTGCTTCTACTAGCCTTATAACATTGATTTCATGTCTGAGTGATATTCCATTGTACATAAGGACCACAACTTCTTTATCCATTTTTCTCTT
Organism: Eschrichtius robustus; assembly: GCF_028021215.1. Classification (NCBI taxonomy): domain Eukaryota; kingdom Metazoa; phylum Chordata; class Mammalia; order Artiodactyla; family Eschrichtiidae; genus Eschrichtius; species Eschrichtius robustus. The sequence goes on along the minus strand of NW_027175814.1, from coordinate 955,350 downwards.
TCCTGGGATATTTAAGGTGTCATGAAGTGGAGGTTCTTGTCAACAGAGCAGCCCTAAACTTTCGGGTGCCTGTGTCTTGCTGATTTTTGTTTTTCCAATTTATATGCCCATGAGTGGACGTGCCCTATGCTCCCTAAGCTGTGTTTTTTCGATGTTTCAGGACCCAACGTACACTTCTCCAGAGTGGCTGTTGGCAATTTACATCCCGCCCATCAGTGTAGCAAGGCTGCCATTTCTCCATGGCCTGTCCTGCATTTCTCGTTTTGACACTTTTTGCAGCATGGCCCTTTTCACCGATGGGAAGCGAGACTTCTTTGTAGCGCTGATTTGCCTTTCCAGGTTGCTTGGTTGGCCAAAAAGGGCGTATGCGTTTTTTCCTGAATATATTCAGGAAAAAACGCATACGCCCTTTTTGGCCAAGGGCATCATTGTCGACGTTTTGCCGCTTTTCATGTGCTTTAAAGGCGATACGTATGTACCTCCTGAAATCTGTTTCCTGCAATTCTGCGTTGCTTTGAATTCCTCTTCGTTGCCTTCCCTCAATATATTTGTGGACGAGAGTTATCATTTATAACTCTGCAGGTTTGTGAATGGCAGTGCGCCTGAGCTCCATTTTTCAACTGTCTTTTTTGGGAGCTGGCCGCAAAAGCACGGGATTGCCTCAGGCCCTATTCTGGTTCCGGGCGGCAGGCTGAGCCTGTGGTTAATTCTTCTTCCTGTTGGGAAATAGAGTGACCTGTGCCTGTCCCAACACCTAGATCTAGTCTCTCATTGGTTGCCCCTCTTCCCGTTCATCCTCAGGACAAATTGCAACCTGTAGGGAATAGGAGCTTAAAGGTGCTGATTCTCCAAGTAGGGAGATTGCTAGTAAAGTAGCTGGAATGGCGAACCCGAGCACAAGGAGATGAGAAATGAGGCGCGTTTTAGAAACCTTTCAAAATCACACGGTGTACCATCTTCTGGGTTTCTCATGCATGTTTTTGATGTAGGAAGATGCCCTTGAACCTGGAGATTTGGGACCCATGTGATGGATACCACGCAGTATTACTTTAAAGAGTCTGCGTTTGCTCACGCAACCTCACCCAACCTCTCAGCCCCAAGAGTGTCCACCCTTATGTCTCATCCAGCTGTGGGTCTAGATATGGTCAATCCAGGTTGCATCACAGCCTCTGAACGAATTTTGTAAGAATGTCTCTCTCTTTCACTGTCTTTGTTTTACGGGTTTTTAAAAGTAATTTATTTTTATAATGGGGTTTAGCTGCTTTTCATGGCTCTGTTTATGCGGCTTTACACCCACTTGACTCACTTCCAGAGAGATATCAATATATAGGTTTTAAGATTCTTACTAGTCACATATATTCTTGTGCGGTGAATAGGGGGTGTTGAGTCCAGTTCACTGAGCAAGGAGTAGGTCTTGTCTATTACATATTGGGTGTATGGAACGGTATCTGAGCGAATTTGAAACCCTTGTTTTATGCATCACCCCACCTCACCTTTCCCGTTAAGCAGCCATAGTGTGTTTTCTAAACGTGTGACTCTGTTCTGTTTTGTAATTCAGTTCAAGTGTAGCGGTTTTTACATTCCCTCTATAAGTGATAGCTTATGATAATGTCTTTTTCTGTGTGACTTATTTCACTTAGAATCGTCGTACCTAACTCCACTCATCTTGCTTCTACTAGCCTTATAACATTGATTTCATGTCTGAGTGATATTCCATTGTACATAAGGACCACAACTTCTTTATCCATTTTTCTCTTTCCTGGGATATTTAAGGTGTCATGAAGTGGAGGTTCTTGTCAACAGAGCAGCCCTAAACTTTCGGGTGCCTGTGTCTTGCTGATTTTTAGTTTTTCCAATTTATATGCCCATGAGTGGACGTGCCCTATGCTCCCTAAGCTGTTTTTTTTCGATGTTTCAGGACCCAACGTACACTTCTCCAGAGTGGCTGTTGGCAATTTACATCCCGCCCATCAGTGTAGCAAGGCTGCCATTTCTCCATGGCCTGTCCTGCATTTCTCGTTTTGACACTTTTTGCAGCATGGCCCTTTTCACCGATGGGAAGCGAGACTTCTTTGTAGCGCTGATTTGCCTTTCCAGGTTGCTTGGTTGGCCAAAAAGGGCGTATGCGTTTTTTCCTGAATATATTCAGGAAAAAACGCATACGCCCTTTTTGGCCAAGGGCATCATTGTCGACGTTTTGCCGCTTTTCATGTGCTTTAAAGGCGATTCGTATCTACCTCCTGAAATCTGTTTCCTGCAATTCTGCGTTGCTTTGAATTCCTCTTCGTTGCCTTCCCTCAATATATTTGTGGACGAGAGTTATCATTTATAACTCTGCAGGTTTGTGAATGGCAGTGCCCCTGAGCTCCATTTTTCAACTGTCTTTTTTGGGAGCTGGCCGCAAAAGCACGGGATTGCCTCAGGCCCTATTCTGGTTCCGGGCGGCAGGCTGAGCCTGTGGTTAATTCTTCTTCCTGTTGGGAAAATAGAGTGACCTGTGCCTGTCCCAACACCTAGATCTAGTCTCTCATTGGTTGCCCCTCTTCCCGTTCATCCTCAGGACAAATTGCAACCTGTAGGGAACAGGAGCTTAAAGGTGCTGATTCTCCAAGTAGGGAGATTGCTAGTAAAGTAGCTGGAATGGCGAACCCGAGCACAAGGAGATGAGAAATGAGGTGCGTTTTAGAAACCTTTCAAAATCACATGGTGTACCATCTTCTGGGTTTCTCATGCATGTTTTCGATGTAGGAAGATGCCCTTGAACCTGGAGATTTGGGACCCATGGGATGGGTACCACGCAGTATTACTTTCAAAGGTCTGCGTTTGCTCACGCAACCTCACCCAACCTCTCAGCCCCAAGAGTGTCCACCCTTATGTCTCATCCAGCTGTGGGTCTAGATATGGTCAATCCAGGTTGCATCACAGCCTCTGAACGAATTTTGTAAGAATGTCTCTCTCTTTCACTGTCTTTGTTTTACGGGTTTTTAAAAGTAATTTATTTTTATAATGGGGTTTAGCTGCTTTTCATGGCTCTGTTTATGCGGCTTTACACCCCCTTGACTCACTTCCAGAGAGATATCAATATATAGGTTTTAAGATTCTTACTAGTCACATATATTCTTTTGCGGTGAATAGGGGGTGTTGAGTCCAGTTCACTGAGCAAGGAGTAGGTCTTGTCTATTACATATTGGGTGTACGGAACGGTATCTGAGCGAATTTGAAACCCTTGTTTTATGCATCACCCCACCTCACCTTTCCCGTTAAGCAGCCATAGTGTGTTTTCTAAACGTGTGACTCTGTTCTGTTTTGTAATTCAGTTCAAGTGTAGCGGTTTTTACATTCCCTCTATAAGTGATAGCTTATGATAAGTGTCTTTTTCAGTGTGACTTATTTCACTTAGAATCGCCGTACCTAACTCCACTCATCTTGCTTCTACTAGCCTTATAACATTGATTTCATGTCTGAGTGATATTCCATTGTACATAAGGACCACAACTTCTTTATCCATTTTTCTCTTTCCTGGGATATTTAAGGTGTCATGAAGTGGAGGTTCTTGTCAACAGAGCAGCCCTAAACTTTCGGGTGCCTGTGTCTTGCTGATTTTTGTTTTTCCAATTTATATGCCCATGAGTGGACGTGCCCTATGCTCCCTAAGCTGTGTTTTTTCGATGTTTCAGGACCCAACGTACACTTCTCCAGAGTGGCTGTTGGCAATTTACATCCCGCCCATCAGTGTAGCAAGGCTGCCATTTCTCCATGGCCTGTCCTGCATTTCTCGTTTTGACACTTTTTGCAGCATGGCCCTTTTCACCGATGGGAAGCGAGACTTCTTTGTAGCGCTGATTTGCCTTTCCAGGTTGCTTGGTTGGCCAAAAAGGGCGTATGCGTTTTTTCCTGAATATATTCAGGAAAAAACGCATACGCCCTTTTTGGCCAAGGGCATCATTGTCGACGTTTTGCCGCTTTTCATGTGCTTTAAAGGCGATTCGTATGTACCTCCTGAAATCTGTTTCCTGCAATTCTGCCTTGCTTTCAATTCCTCTTCGTTGCCTTCCCTCAATATATTTGTGGACGAGAGTTATCATTTATAACTCTGCAGGTTTGTGAATGGCAGTGCGCCTGAGCTCCATTTTTCAACTGTCTTTTTTGGGAGCTGGCCGCAAAAGCACGGGATTGCCTCAGGCCCTATTCTGGTTCCGGGCGGCAGGCTGAGCCTGTGGTTAATTCTTCTTCCTGTTGGGAAATAGAGTGACCTGTGCCTGTCCCAACACCTAGATCTAGTCTCTCATTGGTTGCCCCTCTTCCCGTTCATCCTCAGGACAAATTGCAACCTGTAGGGAACAGGAGCTTAAAGGTGCTGATTCTCCAAGTAGGGAGATTCCTAGTAAAGTAGCTGGAAAGGCGAACCCGAGCACAAGGAGATGAGAAATGAGGCGCGTTTTAGAAACCTTTCAAAATCACACGGTGTACCATCTTCTGGGTTTCTCATGCATGTTTTCGATGTAGGAAGATGCCCTTGAACCTGGAGATTTGGGACCCATGTGATGGATACCACGCAGTATTACTTTAAAGAGTCTGCGTTTGCTCACGCAACCTCACCCAACCTCTCAGCCCCAAGAGTGTCCACCCTTATGTCTCATCCAGCTGTGGGTCTAGATATGGTCAATCCAGGTTGCATCACAGCCTCTGAACGAATTTTGTAAGAATGTCTCTCTCTTTCACTGTCTTTGTTTTACGGGTTTTTAAAAGTAATTTATTTTTATAATGGGGTTTAGCTGCTTTTCATGGCTCTGTTTATGCGGCTTTACACCCCCTTGACTCACTTCCAGAGAGATATCAATATATAGGTTTTAAGATTCTTACTAGTCACATATATTCTTGTGCGGTGAATAGGGGGTGTTGAGTCCAGTTCACTGAGCAAGGAGTAGGTCTTGTCTATTACATATTGGGTGTACGGAACGGTATCTGAGCGAATTTGAAACCCTTGTTTTATGCATCACCCCACCTCACCTTTCCCGTTAAGCAGCCATAGTGTGTTTTCTAAACGTGTGACTCTGTTCTGTTTTGTAATTCAGTTCAAGTGTAGCGGTTTTTACATTCCCTCTATAAGTGATAGCTTATGATAAGTGTCTTTTTCAGTGTGACTTATTTCACTTAGAATCGCCGTACCTAACTCCACTCATCTTGCTTCTACTAGCCTTATAACATTGATTTCATGTCTGAGTGATATTCCATTGTACATAAGGACCACAACTTCTTTATCCATTTTTCTCTTTCCTGGGATATTTAAGGTGTCATGAAGTGGAGGTTCTTGTCAACAGAGCAGCCCTAAACTTTCGGGTGCCTGTGTCTTGCTGATTTTTAGTTTTTCCAATTTATATGCCCATGAGTGGACGTGCCCTATGCTCCCTAAGCTGTGTTTTTTCAATGTTTCAGGACACAACGTACACTTCTCCAGAGTGGCTGTTGGCAATTTACATCCCGCCCATCAGTGTAGCAAGGCTGCCATTTCTCCATGGCCTGTCCTGCATTTCTCGTTTTGACATTTTTGCAGCATGGCCCTTTTCACCGATGGGAAGCGAGACATCTTTGTAGCGCTGATTTGCCTTTCCAGGTTGCTTGGTTGGCCAAAAAGTGCGTATGCGTTTTTTCCTGAATATATTCAGGAAAAAACGCATACGCCCTTTTTGGCCAAGGGCATCATTGTCGACGTTTTGCCGCTTTTCATGTGCTTTAAAGGCGATTCGTATCTACCTCCTGAAATCTGTTTCCTGCAATTCTGCCTTGCTTTCAATTCCTCTTCGTTGCCTTCCCTCAATATATTTGTGGACGAGAGTTATCATTTATAACTCTGCAGGTTTGTGAATGGCAGTGCGCCTGAGCTCCATTTTTCAACTGTCTTTTTTGGGAGCTGGCCGCAAAAGCACGGGATTGCCTCAGGCCCTATTCTGGTTCCGGGCGGCAGGCTGAGCCTGTGGTTAATTCTTCTTCCTGTTGGGAAATAGAGTGACCTGTGCCTGTCCCAACACCTAGATCTAGTCTCTCATTGGTTGCCCCTCTTCCCGTTCATCCTCAGGACAAATTGCAACCTGTAGGGAACAGGAGCTTAAAGGTGCTGATTCTCCAAGTAGGGAGATTCCTAGTAAAGTAGCTGGAAAGGCGAACCCGAGCACAAGGAGATGAGAAATGAGGCGCGTTTTAGAAACCTTTCAAAATCACACGGTGTACCATCTTCTGGGTTTCTCATGCATGTTTTCGATGTAGGAAGATGCCCTTGAACCTGGAGATTTGGGACCCATGTGATGGATACCACGCAGTATTACTTTAAAGAGTCTGCGTTTGCTCACGCAACCTCACCCAACCTCTCAGCCCCAAGAGTGTCCACCCTTATGTCTCATCCAGCTGTGGGTCTAGATATGGTCAATCCAGGTTGCATCACAGCCTCTGAACGAATTTTGTAAGAATGTCTCTCTCTTTCACTGTCTTTGTTTTACGGGTTTTTAAAAGTAATTTATTTTTATAATGGGGTTTAGCTGCTTTTCATGGCTCTGTTTATGCGGCTTTACACCCACTTGACTCACTTCCAGAGAGATATCAATATATAGGTTTTAAGATTCTTACTAGTCACATATATTCTTGTGCGGTGAATAGGGGGTGTTGAGTCCAGTTCACTGAGCAAGGAGTAGGTCTTGTCTATTACATATTGGGTGTATGGAACGGTATCTGAGCGAATTTGAAACCCTTGTTTTATGCATCACCCCACCTCACCTTTCCCGTTAAGCAGCCATAGTGTGTTTTCTAAACGTGTGACTCTGTTCTGTTTTGTAATTCAGTTCAAGTGTAGCGGTTTTTACATTCCCTCTATAAGTGATAGCTTATGATAAGTGTCTTTTTCTGTGTGACTTATTTCACTTAGAATCGTCGTACCTAACTCCACTCATCTTGCTTCTACTAGCCTTATAACATTGATTTCATGTCTGAGTGATATTCCATTGTACATAAGGACCACAACTTCTTTATCCATTTTTCTCTTTCCTGGGATATTTAAGGTGTCATGAAGTGGAGGTTCTTGTCAACAGAGCAGCCCTAAACATTCGGGTGCCTGTGTCTTGCTGATTTTTAGTTTTTCCAATTTATATGCCCATGAGTGGACGTGCCCTATGCTCCCTAAGCTGTTTTTTTTCGATGTTTCAGGACCCAACGTACACTTCTCCAGAGTGGCTGTTGGCAATTTACATCCCGCCCATCAGTGTAGCAAGGCTGCCATTTCTCCATGGCCTGTCCTGCATTTCTCGTTTTGACACTTTTTGCAGCATGGCCCTTTTCACCGATGGGAAGCGAGACTTCTTTGTAGCGCTGATTTGCCTTTCCAGGTTGCTTGGTTGGCCAAAAAGGGCGTATGCGTTTTTTCCTGAATATATTCAGGAAAAAACGCATACGCCCTTTTTGGCCAAGGGCATCATTGTCGACGTTTTGCCGCTTTTCATGTGCTTTAAAGGCGATTCGTATCTACCTCCTGAAATCTGTTTCCTGCAATTCTGTGTTGCTTTGAATTCCTCTTCGTTGCCTTCCCTCAATATATTTGTGGACGAGAGTTATCATTTATAACTCTGCAGGTTTGTGAATGGCAGTGCCCCTGAGCTCCATTTTTCAACTGTCTTTTTTGGGAGCTGGCCGCAAAACCACGGGATTGCCTCAGGCCCTATTCTGGTTCCGGGCGGCAGGCTGAGCCTGTGGTTAATTCTTCTTCCTGTTGGGAAAATAGAGTGACCTGTGCCTGTCCCAACACCTAGATCTAGTCTCTCATTGGTTGCCCCTCTTCCCGTTCATCCTCAGGACAAATTGCAACCTGTAGGGAACAGGAGCTTAAAGGTGCTGATTCTCCAAGTAGGGAGATTGCTAGTAAAGTAGCTGGAATGGCGAACCCGAGCACAAGGAGATGAGAAATGAGGTGCGTTTTAGAAACCTTTCAAAATCACATGGTGTACCATCTTCTGGGTTTCTCATGCATGTTTTCGATGTAGGAAGATGCCCTTGAACCTGGAGATTTGGGACCCATGGGATGGGTACCACGCAGTATTACTTTCAAGGGTCTGCATTTGCTCACACAACCTCACCCAACCTCTCAGCCCCAAGAGTGTCCACCCTTATGTCTCATCCAGCTGTGGGTCTAGATATGGTCAATCCAGGTTGCATCACAGCCTCTGAACGAATTTTGTAAGAATGTCTCTCTCTTTCACTGTCTTTGTTTTACGGGTTTTTAAAAGTAATTTATTTTTATAATGGGGTTTAGCTGCTTTTCATGGCTCTGTTTATGCGGCTTTACACCCCCTTGACTCACTTCCAGAGAGATATCAATATATAGGTTTTAAGATTCTTACTAGTCACATATATTCTTGTGCGGTGAATAGGGGGTGTTGAGTCCAGTTCACTGAGCAAGGAGTAGGTCTTGTCTATTACATATTGGGTGTACGGAACGGTATCTGAGCGAATTTGAAACCCTTGTTTTATGCATCACCCCACCTCACCTTTCCTGTTAAGCAGCCATAGTGTGTTTTCTAAACGTGTGACTCTGTTCTGTTTTGTAATTCAGTTCAAGTGTAGCGGTTTTTACATTCCCTCTATAAGTGATAGCTTATGATAAGTGTCTTTTTCTGTGTGACTTATTTCACTTAGAATCGTCGTACCTAACTCCACTCATCTTGCTTCTACTAGCCTTATAACATTGATTTCATGTCTGAGTGATATTCCATTGTACATAAGGACCACAACTTCTTTATCCATTTTTCTCTTTCCTGGGATATTTAAGGTGTCATGAAGTGGAGGTTCTTGTCAACAGAGCAGCCCTAAACTTTCGGGTGCCTGTGTCTTGCTGATTTTTAGTTTTTCCAATTTATATGCCCATGAGTGGACGTGCCCTATGCTCCCTAAGCTGTTTTTTTTCGATGTTTCAGGACCCAACGTACACTTCTCCAGAGTGGCTGTTGGCAATTTACATCCCGCCCATCAGTGTAGCAAGGCTGCCATTTCTCCATGGCCTGTCCTGCATTTCTCGTTTTGACACTTTTTGCAGCATGGCCCTTTTCACCGATGGGAAGCGAGACTTCTTTGTAGCGCTGATTTGCCTTTCCAGGTTGCTTGGTTGGCCAAAAAGGGCGTATGCGTTTTTTCCTGAATATATTCAGGAAAAAACGCATACGCCCTTTTTGGCCAAGGGCATCATTGTCGACGTTTTGCCGCTTTTCATGTGCTTTAAAGGCGATTCGTATCTACCTCCTGAAATCTGTTTCCTGCAATTCTGCCTTGCTTTGAATTCCTCTTCGTTGCCTTCCCTCAATATATTTGTGGACGAGAGTTATCATTTATAACTCTGCAGGTTTGTGAATGGCAGTGCCCCTGAGCTCCATTTTTCAACTGTCTTTTTTGGGAGCTGGCCGCAAAAGCACGGGATTGCCTCAGGCCCTATTCTGGTTCCGGGCGGCAGGCTGAGCCTGTGGTTAATTCTTCTTCCTGTTGGGAAAATAGAGTGACCTGTGCCTGTCCCAACACCTAGATCTAGTCTCTCATTGGTTGCCCCTCTTCCCGTTCATCCTCAGGACAAATTGCAACCTGTAGGGAACAGGAGCTTAAAGGTGCTGATTCTCCAAGTAGGGAGATTGCTAGTAAAGTAGCTGGAATGGCGAACCCGAGCACAAGGAGATGAGAAATGAGGTGCGTTTTAGAAACCTTTCAAAATCACATGGTGTACCATCTTCTGGGTTTCTCATGCATGTTTTCGATGTAGGAAGATGCCCTTGAACCTGGAGATTTGGGACCCATGGGATGGGTACCACGCAGTATTACTTTCAAAGGTCTGCGTTTGCTCACGCAACCTCACCCAACCTCTCAGCCCCAAGAGTGTCCACCCTTATGTCTCATCCAGCTGTGGGTCTAGATATGGTCAATCCAGGTTGCATCACAGCCTCTGAACGAATTTTGTAAGAATGTCTCTCTCTTTCACTGTCTTTGTTTTACGGGTTTTTAAAAGTAATTTATTTTTATAATGGGGTTTAGCTGCTTTTCATGGCTCTGTTTATGCGGCTTTACACCCCCTTGACTCACTTCCAGAGAGATATCAATATATAGGTTTTAAGATTCTTACTAGTCACATATATTCTTTTGCGGTGAATAGGGGGTGTTGAGTCCAGTTCACTGAGCAAGGAGTAGGTCTTGTCTATTACATATTGGGTGTACGGAACGGTATCTGAGCGAATTTGAAACCCTTGTTTTATGCATCACCCCACCTCACCTTTCCCGTTAAGCAGCCATAGTGTGTTTTCTAAACGTGTGACTCTGTTCTGTTTTGTAATTCAGTTCAAGTGTAGCGGTTTTTACATTCCCTCTATAAGTGATAGCTTATGATAAGTGTCTTTTTCAGTGTGACTTATTTCACTTAGAATCGCCGTACCTAACTCCACTCATCTTGCTTCTACTAGCCTTATAACATTGATTTCATGTCTGAGTGATATTCCATTGTACATAAGGACCACAACTTCTTTATCCATTTTTCTCTTTCCTGGGATATTTAAGGTGTCATGAAGTGGAGGTTCTTGTCAACAGAGCAGCCCTAAACTTTCGGGTGCCTGTGTCTTGCTGATTTTTGTTTTTCCAATTTATATGCCCATGAGTGGACGTGCCCTATGCTCCCTAAGCTGTGTTTTTTCGATGTTTCAGGACCCAACGTACACTTCTCCAGAGTGGCTGTTGGCAATTTACATCCCGCCCATCAGTGTAGCAAGGCTGCCATTTCTCCATGGCCTGTCCTGCATTTCTCGTTTTGACACTTTTTGCAGCATGGCCCTTTTCACCGATGGGAAGCGAGACTTCTTTGTAGCGCTGATTTGCCTTTCCAGGTTGCTTGGTTGGCCAAAAAGGGCGTATGCGTTTTTTCCTGAATATATTCAGGAAAAAACGCATACGCCCTTTTTGGCCAAGGGCATCATTGTCGACGTTTCGCCGCTTTTCATGTGCTTTAAAGGCGATTCGTATGTACCTCCTGAAATCTGTTTCCTGCAATTCTGCCTTGCTTTCAATTCCTCTTCGTTGCCTTCCCTCAATATATTTGTGGACGAGAGTTATCATTTATAACTCTGCAGGTTTGTGAATGGCAGTGCGCCTGAGCTCCATTTTTCAACTGTCTTTTTTGGGAGCTGGCCGCAAAAGCACGGGATTGCCTCAGGCCCTATTCTGGTTCCGGCGGCAGGCTGAGCCTGTGGTTAATTCTTCTTCCTGTTGGGAAATAGAGTGACCTGTGCCTGTCCCAACACCTAGATCTAGTCTCTCATTGGTTGCCCCTCTTCCCGTTCATCCTCAGGACAAATTGCAACCTGTAGGGAACAGGAGCTTAAAGGTGCTGATTCTCCAAGTAGGGAGATTGCTAGTAAAGTAGCTGGAATGGCGAACCCGAGCACAAGGAGATGAGAAATGAGGCGCGTTTTAGAAACCTTTCAAAATCACACGGTGTACCATCTTCTGGGTTTCTCATGCATGTTTTCGATGTAGGAAGATGCCCTTGAACCTGGAGATTTGGGACCCATGTGATGGATACCACGCAGTATTACTTTAAAGAGTCTGCGTTTGCTCACGCAACCTCACCCAACCTCTCAGCCCCAAGAGTGTCCACCCTTATGTCTCATCCAGCTGTGGGTCTAGATATGGTCAATCCAGGTTGCATCACAGCCTCTGAACGAATTTTGTAAGAATGTCTCTCTCTTTCACTGTCTTTGTTTTACGGGTTTTTAAAAGTAATTTATTTTTATAATGGGGTTTAGCTGCTTTTCATGGCTCTGTTTATGCGGCTTTACACCCCCTTGACTCACTTCCAGAGAGATATCAATATATAGGTTTTAAGATTCTTACTAGTCACATATATTCTTGTGCGGTGAATAGGGGGTGTTGAGTCCATTTCACTGAGCAAGGAGTAGGTCTTGTCTATTACATATTGGGTGTACGGAACGGTATCTGAGCGAATTTGAAACCCTTGTTTTATGCATCACCCCACCTCACCTTTCCTGTTAAGCAGCCATAGTGTGTTTTCTAAACGTGTGACTCTGTTCTGTTTTGTAATTCAGTTCAAGTGTAGCGGTTTTTACATTCCCTCTATAAGTGATAGCTTATGATAAGTGTCTTTTTCTGTGTGACTTATTTCACTTAGAATCGTCGTACCTAACTCCACTCATCTTGCTTCTACTAGCCTTATAACATTGATTTCATGTCTGAGTGATATTCCATTGTACATAAGGACAACAACTTCTTTATCCATTTTTCTCTTTCCTGGGATATTTAAGGTGTCATGAAGTGGAGGTTCTTGTCAACAGAGCAGCCCTAAACTTTCGGGTGCCTGTGTCTTGCTGATTTTTAGTTTTTCCAATTTATATGCCCATGAGTGGACGTGCCCTATGCTCCCTAAGCTGTTTTTTTTCGATGTTTCAGGACCCAACGTACACTTCTCCAGAGTGGCTGTTGGCAATTTACATCCCGCCCATCAGTGTAGCAAGGCTGCCATTTCTCCATGGCCTGTCCTGCATTTCTCGTTTTGACACTTTTTGCAGCATGGCCCTTTTCACCGATGGGAAGCGAGACTTCTTTGTAGCGCTGATTTGCCTTTCCAGGTTGCTTGGTTGGCCAAAAAGGGCGTATGCGTTTTTTCCTGAATATATTCAGGAAAAAACGCATACGCCCTTTTTGGTCAAGGGCATCATTGTCGACGTTTTGCCGCTTTTCATGTGCTTTAAAGGCGATTCGTATCTACCTCCTGAAATCTGTTTCCTGCAATTCTGCCTTGCTTTCAATTCCTCTTCGTTGCCTTCCCTCAATATATTTGTGGACGAGAGTTATCATTTATAACTCTGCAGGTTTGTGAATGGCAGTGCCCCTGAGCTCCATTTTTCAACTGTCTTTTTTGGGAGCTGGCCGCAAAAGCACGGGATTGCCTCAGGCCCTATTCTGGTTCCGGGCGGCAGGCTGAGCCTGTGGTTAATTCTTCTTCCTGTTGGGAAAATAGAGTGACCTGTGCCTGTCCCAACACCTAGATCTAGTCTCTCATTGGTTGCCCCTCTTCCCGTTCATCCTCAGGACAAATTGCAACCTGTAGGGAACAGGAGCTTAAAGGTGCTGATTCTCCAAGTAGGGAGATTGCTAGTAAAGTAGCTGGAATGGCGAACCCGAGCACAAGGAGATGAGAAATGAGGTGCGTTTTAGAAACCTTTCAAAATCACATGGTGTACCATCTTCTGGGTTTCTCATGCATGTTTTCGATGTAGGAAGATGCCCTTGAACCTGGAGATTTGGGACCCATGGGATGGGTACCACGCAGTATTACTTTCAAGGGTCTGCGTTTGCTCACGCAACCTCACCCAACCTCTCAGCCCCAAGAGTGTCCACCCTTATGTCTCATCCAGCTGTGGGTCTAGATATGGTCAATCCAGGTTGCATCACAGCCTCTGAACGAATTTTGTAAGAATGTCTCTCTCTTTCACTGTCTTTGTTTTACGGGTTTTTAAAAGTAATTTATTTTTATAATGGGGTTTAGCTGCTTTTCATGGCTCTGTTTATGCGGCTTTACACCCCCTTGACTCACTTCCAGAGAGATATCAATATATAGGTTTTAAGATTCTTACTAGTCACATATATTCCTGTGCGGTGAATAGGGGGTGTTGAGTCCAGTTCACTGAGCAAGGAGTAGGTCTTGTCTATTACATATTGGGTGTACGGAACGGTATCTGAGCGAATTTGAAACCCTTGTTTTATGCATCACCCCACCTCACCTTTCCCGTTAAGCAGCCATAGTGTGTTTTCTAAACGTGTGACTCTGTTCTGTTTTGTAATTCAGTTCAAGTGTAGCGGTTTTTACATTCCCTCTATAAGTGATAGCTTATGATAAGTGTCTTTTTCCGTGTGACTTATTTCACTTAGAATCGCCGTACCTAACTCCACTCATCTTGCTTCTACTAGCCTTATAACATTGATTTCATGTCTGAGTGATATTCCATTGTACATAAGGACCACAACTTCTTTATCCATTTTTCTCTTTCCTGGGATATTTAAGGTGTCATGAAGTGGAGGTTCTTGTCAACAGAGCAGCCCTAAACTTTCGGGTGCCTGTGTCTTGCTGATTTTTAGTTTTTCCAATTTATATGCCCATGAGTGGACGTGCCCTATGCTCCCTAAGCTGTTTTTTTTCGATGTTTCAGGACCCAACGTACACTTCTCCAGAGTGGCTGTTGGCAATTTACATCCCGCCCATCAGTGTAGCAAGGCTGCCATTTCTCCATGGCCTGTCCTGCATTTCTCGTTTTGACACTTTTTGCAGCATGGCCCTTTTCACCGATGGGAAGCGAGACTTCTTTGTAGCGCTGATTTGCCTTTCCAGGTTGCTTGGTTGGCCAAAAAGGGCGTATGCGTTTTTTCCTGAATATATTCAGGAAAAAACGCATACGCCCTTTTTGGCCAAGGGCATCATTGTCGACGTTTTGCCGCTTTTCATGTGCTTTAAAGGCGATTCGTATCTACCTCCTGAAATCTGTTTCCTGCAATTCTGCCTTGCTTTCAATTCCTCTTCGTTGCCTTCCCTCAATATATTTGTGGACGAGAGTTATCATTTATAACTCTGCAGGTTTGTGAATGGCAGTGCCCCTGAGCTCCATTTTTCAACTGTCTTTTTTGGGAGCTGGCCGCAAAAGCACGGGATTGCCTCAGGCCCTATTCTGGTTCCGGGCGGCAGGCTGAGCCTGTGGTTAATTCTTCTTCCTGTTGGGAAAATAGAGTGACCTGTGCCTGTCCCAACACCTAGATCTAGTCTCTCATTGGTTGCCCCTCTTCCCGTTCATCCTCAGGACAAATTGCAACCTGTAGGGAACAGGAGCTTAAAGGTGCTGATTCTCCAAGTAGGGAGATTGCTAGTAAAGTAGCTGGAATGGCGAACCCGAGCACAAGGAGATGAGAAATGAGGTGCGTTTTAGAAACCTTTCAAAATCACATGGTGTACCATCTTCTGGGTTTCTCATGCATGTTTTCGATGTAGGAAGATGCCCTTGAACCTGGAGATTTGGGACCCATGGGATGGGTACCACGCAGTATTACTTTCAAGGGTCTGCATTTGCTCACACAACCTCACCCAACCTCTCGGCCCCAAGAGTGTCCACCCTTATGTCTCATCCAGCTGTGGGTCTAGATATGGTCAATCCAGGTTGCATCACAGCCTCTGAACGAATTTTGTAAGAATGTCTCTCTCTTTCACTGTCTTTGTTTTACGGGTTTTTAAAAGTAATTTATTTTTATAATGGGGTTTAGCTGCTTTTCATGGCTCTGTTTATGCGGCTTTACACCCCCTTGACTCACTTCCAGAGAGATATCAATATATAGGTTTTAAGATTCTTACTAGTCACATATATTCTTGTGCGGTGAATAGGGGGTGTTGAGTGCAGTTCACTGAGCAAGGAGTAGGTCTTGTCTATTACATATTGGGTGTACGGAACGGTATCTGAGCGAATTTGAAACCCTTGTTTTATGCATCACCCCACCTCACCTTTCCTGTTAAGCAGCCATAGTGTGTTTTCTAAACGTGTGACTCTGTTCTGTTTTGTAATTCAGTTCAAGTGTAGCGGTTTTTACATTCCCTCTATAAGTGATAGCTTATGATAAGTGTCTTTTTCCGTGTGACTTATTTCACTTAGAATCGCCGTACCTAACTCCACTCATCTTGCTTCTACTAGCCTTATAACATTGATTTCATGTCTGAGTGATATTCCATTGTACATAAGGACCACAACTTCTTTATCCATTTTTCTCTTTCCTGGGATATTTAAGGTGTCATGAAGTGGAGGTTCTTGTCAACAGAGCAGCCCTAAACTTTCGGGTGCCTGTGTCTTGCTGATTTTTAGTTTTTCCAATTTATATGCCCATGAGTGGACGTGCCCTATGCTCCCTAAGCTGTTTTTTTTCGATGTTTCAGGACCCAACGTACACTTCTCCAGAGTGCCTGTTGGCAATTTACATCCCGCCCATCAGTGTAGCAAGGCTGCCATTTCTCCATGGCCTGTCCTGCATTTCTCGTTTTGACACTTTTTGCAGCATGGCCCTTTTCACCGATGGGAAGCGAGACTTCTTTGTAGCGCTGATTTGCCTTTCCAGGTTGCTTGGTTGGCCAAAAAGGGCGTATGCGTTTTTTCCTGAATATATTCAGGAAAAAACGCATACGCCCTTTTTGGCCAAGGGCATCATTGTCGACGTTTTGCCGCTTTTCATGTGCTTTAAAGGCGATTCGTATCTACCTCCTGAAATCTGTTTCCTGCAATTCTGCCTTGCTTTCAATTCCTCTTCGTTGCCTTCCCTCAATATATTTGTGGACGAGAGTTATCATTTATAACTCTGCAGGTTTGTGAATGGCAGTGCCCCTGAGCTCCATTTTTCAACTGTCTTTTTTGGGAGCTGGCCGCAAAAGCACGGGATTGCCTCAGGCCCTATTCTGGTTCCGGGCGGCAGGCTGAGCCTGTGGATAATTCTTCTTCCTGTTGGGAAAATAGAGTGACCTGTGCCTGTCCCAACACCTAGATCTAGTCTCTCATTGGTTGCCCCTCTTCCCGTTCATCCTCAGGACAAATTGCAACCTGTAGGGAACAGGAGCTTAAAGGTGCTGATTCTCCAAGTAGGGAGATTGCTAGTAAAGTAGCTGGAATGGCGAACCCGAGCACAAGGGGATGAGAAATGAGGTGCGTTTTAGAAACCTTTCAAATTCACATGGTGTACCATCTTCTGGGTTTCTCATGCATGTTTTCGATGTAGGAAGATGCCCTTGAACCTGGAGATTTGGGACCCATGGGATGGGTACCACGCAGTATTACTTTCAAAGGTCTGCGTTTGCTCACGCAACCTCACCCAACCTCTCAGCCCCAAGAGTGTCCACCCTTATGTCTCATCCAGCTGTGGGTCTAGATATGGTCAATCCAGGTTGCATCACAGCCTCTGAACGAATTTTGTAAGAATGTCTCTCTCTTTCACTGTCTTTGTTTTACGGGTTTTTAAAAGTAATTTATTTTTATAATGGGGTTTAGCTGCTTTTCATGGCTCTGTTTATGCGGCTTTACACCCCCTTGACTCACTTCCAGAGAGATATCAATATATAGGTTTTAAGATTCTTACTAGTCACATATATTCTTGTGCGGTGAATAGGGGGTGTTGAGTCCAGTTCACTGAGCAAGGAGTAGGTCTTGTCTATTACATATTGGGTGTACGGAACGGTATCTGAGCGAATTTGAAACCCTTGTTTTATGCATCACCCCACCTCACCTTTCCCGTTAAGCAGCCATAGTGTGTTTTCTAAACGTGTGACTCTGTTCTGTTTTGTAATTCAGTTCAAGTGTAGCGGTTTTTACATTCCCTCTATAAGTGATAGCTTATGATAAGTGTCTTTTTCAGTGTGACTTATTTCACTTAGAATCGCCGTACCTAACTCCACTCATCTTGCTTCTACTAGCCTTATAACATTGATTTCATGTCTGAGTGATATTCCATTGTACATAAGGACCACAACTTCTTTATCCATTTTTCTCTTTCCTGGGATATTTAAGGTGTCATGAAGTGGAGGTTCTTGTCAACAGAGCAGCCCTAAACTTTCGGGTGCCTGTGTCTTGCTGATTTTTGTTTTTCCAATTTATATGCCCATGAGTGGACGTGCCCTATGCTCCCTAAGCTGTGTTTTTTCGATGTTTCAGGACCCAACGTACACTTCTCCAGAGTGGCTGTTGGCAATTTACATCCCGCCCATCAGTGTAGCAAGGCTGCCATTTCTCCATGGCCTGTCCTGCATTTCTCGTTTTGACACTTTTTGCAGCATGGCCCTTTTCACCGATGGGAAGCGAGACTTCTTTGTAGCGCTGATTTGCCTTTCCAGGTTGCTTGGTTGGCCAAAAAGGGCGTATGCGTTTTTTCCTGAATATATTCAGGAAAAAACGCATACGCCCTTTTTGGCCAAGGGCATCATTGTCGACGTTTTGCCGCTTTTCATGTGCTTTAAAGGCGATACGTATGTACCTCCTGAAATCTGTTTCCTGCAATTCTGCGTTGCTTTGAATTCCTCTTCGTTGCCTTCCCTCAATATATTTGTGGACGAGAGTTATCATTTATAACTCTGCAGGTTTGTGAATGGCAGTGCGCCTGAGCTCCATTTTTCAACTGTCTTTTTTGGGAGCTGGCCGCAAAAGCACGGGATTGCCTCAGGCCCTATTCTGGTTCCGGGCGGCAGGCTGAGCCTGTGGTTAATTCTTCTTCCTGTTGGGAAATAGAGTGACCTGTGCCTGTCCCAACACCTAGATCTAGTCTCTCATTGGTTGCCCCTCTTCCCGTTCATCCTCAGGACAAATTGCAACCTGTAGGGAATAGGAGCTTAAAGGTGCTGATTCTCCAAGTAGGGAGATTGCTAGTAAAGTAGCTGGAATGGCGAACCCGAGCACAAGGAGATGAGAAATGAGGCGCGTTTTAGAAACCTTTCAAAATCACACGGTGTACCATCTTCTGGGTTTCTCATGCATGTTTTTGATGTAGGAAGATGCCCTTGAACCTGGAGATTTGGGACCCATGTGATGGATACCACGCAGTATTACTTTAAAGAGTCTGCGTTTGCTCACGCAACCTCACCCAACCTCTCAGCCCCAAGAGTGTCCACCCTTATGTCTCATCCAGCTGTGGGTCTAGATATGGTCAATCCAGGTTGCATCACAGCCTCTGAACGAATTTTGTAAGAATGTCTCTCTCTTTCACTGTCTTTGTTTTACGGGTTTTTAAAAGTAATTTATTTTTATAATGGGGTTTAGCTGCTTTTCATGGCTCTGTTTATGCGGCTTTACACCCACTTGACTCACTTCCAGAGAGATATCAATATATAGGTTTTAAGATTCTTACTAGTCACATATATTCTTGTGCGGTGAATAGGGGGTGTTGAGTCCAGTTCACTGAGCAAGGAGTAGGTCTTGTCTATTACATATTGGGTGTATGGAACGGTATCTGAGCGAATTTGAAACCCTTGTTTTATGCATCACCCCACCTCACCTTTCCCGTTAAGCAGCCATAGTGTGTTTTCTAAACGTGTGACTCTGTTCTGTTTTGTAATTCAGTTCAAGTGTAGCGGTTTTTACATTCCCTCTATAAGTGATAGCTTATGATAATGTCTTTTTCTGTGTGACTTATTTCACTTAGAATCGTCGTACCTAACTCCACTCATCTTGCTTCTACTAGCCTTATAACATTGATTTCATGTCTGAGTGATATTCCATTGTACATAAGGACCACAACTTCTTTATCCATTTTTCTCTTTCCTGGGATATTTAAGGTGTCATGAAGTGGAGGTTCTTGTCAACAGAGCAGCCCTAAACTTTCGGGTGCCTGTGTCTTGCTGATTTTTAGTTTTTCCAATTTATATGCCCATGAGTGGACGTGCCCTATGCTCCCTAAGCTGTTTTTTTTCGATGTTTCAGGACCCAACGTACACTTCTCCAGAGTGGCTGTTGGCAATTTACATCCCGCCCATCAGTGTAGCAAGGCTGCCATTTCTCCATGGCCTGTCCTGCATTTCTCGTTTTGACACTTTTTGCAGCATGGCCCTTTTCACCGATGGGAAGCGAGACTTCTTTGTAGCGCTGATTTGCCTTTCCAGGTTGCTTGGTTGGCCAAAAAGGGCGTATGCGTTTTTTCCTGAATATATTCAGGAAAAAACGCATACGCCCTTTTTGGCCAAGGGCATCATTGTCGACGTTTTGCCGCTTTTCATGTGCTTTAAAGGCGATTCGTATGTACCTCCCGAAATCTGTTTCCTGCAATTCTTCCTTGCTTTCAATTCCTCTTCGTTGCCTTCCCTCAATATATTTGTGGACGAGAGTTATCATTTATAACTCTGCAGGTTTGTGAATGGCAGTGCGCCTGAGCTCCATTTTTCAACTGTCTTTTTTGGGAGCTGGCCGCAAAAGCACGGGATTGCCTCAGGCCCTATTCTGGTTCCGGCGGCAGGCTGAGCCTGTGGTTAATTCTTCTTCCTGTTGGGAAATAGAGTGACCTGTGCCTGTCCCAACACCTAGATCTAGTCTCTCATTGGTTGCCCCTCTTCCCGTTCATCCTCAGGACAAATTGCAACCTGTAGGGAACAGGAGCTTAAAGGTGCTGATTCTCCAAGTAGGGAGATTGCTAGTAAAGTAGCTGGAATGGCGAACCCGAGCACAAGGAGATGAGAAATGAGGCGCGTTTTAGAAACCTTTCAAAATCACACGGTGTACCATCTTCTGGGTTTCTCATGCATGTTTTCGATGTAGGAAGATGCCCTTGAACCTGGAGATTTGGGACCCATGTGATGGATACCACGCAGTATTACTTTAAAGAGTCTGCGTTTGCTCACGCAACCTCACCCAACCTCTCAGCCCCAAGAGTGTCCACCCTTATGTCTCATCCAGCTGTGGGTCTAGATATGGTCAATCCAGGTTGCATCACAGCCTCTGAACGAATTTTGTAAGAATGTCTCTCTCTTTCACTGTCTTTGTTTTACGGGTTTTTAAAAGTAATTTATTTTTATAATGGGGTTTAGCTGCTTTTCATGGCTCTGTTTATGCGGCTTTACACCCACTTGACTCACTTCCAGAGAGATATCAATATATAGGTTTTAAGATTCTTACTAGTCACATATATTCTTGTGCGGTGAATAGGGGGTGTTGAGTCCAGTTCACTGAGCAAGGAGTAGGTCTTGTCTATTACATATTGGGTGTATGGAACGGTATCTGAGCGAATTTGAAACCCTTGTTTTATGCATCACCCCACCTCACCTTTCCCGTTAAGCAGCCATAGTGTGTTTTCTAAACGTGTGACTCTGTTCTGTTTTGTAATTCAGTTCAAGTGTAGCGGTTTTTACATTCCCTCTATAAGTGATAGCTTATGATAAGTGTCTTTTTCTGTGTGACTTATTTCACTTAGAATCGTCGTACCTAACTCCACTCATCTTGCTTCTACTAGCCTTATAACATTGATTTCATGTCTGAGTGATATTCCATTGTACATAAGGACCACAACTTCTTTATCCATTTTTCTCTTTCCTGGGATATTTAAGGTGTCATGAAGTGGAGGTTCTTGTCAACAGAGCAGCCCTAAACTTTCGGGTGCCTGTGTCTTGCTGATTTTTAGTTTTTCCAATTTATATGCCCATGAGTGGACGTGCCCTATGCTCCCTAAGCTGTTTTTTTTCGATGTTTCAGGACCCAACGTACACTTCTCCAGAGTGGCTGTTGGCAATTTACATCCCGCCCATCAGTGTAGCAAGGCTGCCATTTCTCCATGGCCTGTCCTGCATTTCTCGTTTTGACACTTTTTGCAGCATGGCCCTTTTCACCGATGGGAAGCGAGACTTCTTTGTAGCGCTGATTTGCCTTTCCAGGTTGCTTGGTTGGCCAAAAAGGGCGTATGCGTTTTTTCCTGAATATATTCAGGAAAAAACGCATACGCCCTTTTTGGCCAAGGGCATCATTGTCGACGTTTTGCCGCTTTTCATGTGCTTTAAAGGCGATTCGTATCTACCTCCTGAAATCTGTTTCCTGCAATTCTGCGTTGCTTTGAATTCCTCTTCGTTGCCTTCCCTCAATATATTTGTGGACGAGAGTTATCATTTATAACTCTGCAGGTTTGTGAATGGCAGTGCCCCTGAGCTCCATTTTTCAACTGTCTTTTTTGGGAGCTGGCCGCAAAAGCACGGGATTGCCTCAGGCCCTATTCTGGTTCCGGGCGGCAGGCTGAGCCTGTGGTTAATTCTTCTTCCTGTTGGGAAAATAGAGTGACCTGTGCCTGTCCCAACACCTAGATCTAGTCTCTCATTGGTTGCCCCTCTTCCCGTTCATCCTCAGGACAAATTGCAACCTGTAGGGAACAGGAGCTTAAAGGTGCTGATTCTCCAAGTAGGGAGATTGCTAGTAAAGTAGCTGGAATGGCGAACCCGAGCACAAGGAGATGAGAAATGAGGTGCGTTTTAGAAACCTTTCAAAATCACATGGTGTACCATCTTCTGGGTTTCTCATGCATGTTTTCGATGTAGGAAGATGCCCTTGAACCTGGAGATTTGGGACCCATGGGATGGGTACCACGCAGTATTACTTTCAAAGGTCTGCGTTTGCTCACGCAACCTCACCCAACCTCTCAGCCCCAAGAGTGTCCACCCTTATGTCTCATCCAGCTGTGGGTCTACATATGGTCAATCCAGGTTGCATCACAGCCTCTGAACGAATTTTGTAAGAATGTCTCTCTCTTTCACTGTCTTTGTTTTACGGGTTTTTAAAAGTAATTTATTTTTATAATGGGGTTTAGCTGCTTTTCATGGCTCTGTTTATGCGGCTTTACACCCCCTTGACTCACTTCCAGAGAGATATCAATATATAGGTTTTAAGATTCTTACTAGTCACATATATTCTTTTGCGGTGAATAGGGGGTGTTGAGTCCAGTTCACTGAGCAAGGAGTAGGTCTTGTCTATTACATATTGGGTGTACGGAACGGTATCTGAGCGAATTTGAAACCCTTGTTTTATGCATCACCCCACCTCACCTTTCCCGTTAAGCAGCCATAGTGTGTTTTCTAAACGTGTGACTCTGTTCTGTTTTGTAATTCAGTTCAAGTGTAGCGGTTTTTACATTCCCTCTATAAGTGATAGCTTATGATAAGTGTCTTTTTCAGTGTGACTTATTTCACTTAGAATCGCCGTACCTAACTCCACTCATCTTGCTTCTACTAGCCTTATAACATTGATTTCATGTCTGAGTGATATTCCATTGTACATAAGGACCACAACTTCTTTATCCATTTTTCTCTTTCCTGGGATATTTAAGGTGTCATGAAGTGGAGGTTCTTGTCAACAGAGCAGCCCTAAACTTTCGGGTGCCTGTGTCTTTCTGATTTTTAGTTTTTCCAATTTATATGCCCATGAGTGGACGTGCCCTATGCTCCCTAAGCTGTGTTTTTTCAATGTTTCAGGACACAACGTACACTTCTCCAGAGTGGCTGTTGGCAATTTACATCCCGCCCATCAGTGTAGCAAGGCTGCCATTTCTCCATGGCCTGTCCTGCATTTCTCGTTTTGACACTTTTTGCAGCATGGCCCTTTTCACCGATGGGAAGCGAGACTTCTTTGTAGCGCTGATTTGCCTTTCCAGGTTGCTTGGTTGGCCAAAAAGGGCGTATGCGTTTTTTCCTGAATATATTCAGGAAAAAACGCATACGCCCTTTTTGGCCAAGGGCATCATTGTCGACGTTTTGCCGCTTTTCATGTGCTTTAAAGGCGATTCGTATCTACCTCCTGAAATCTGTTTCCTGCAATTCTGCCTTGCTTTCAATTCCTCTTCGTTGCCTTCCCTCAATATATTTGTGGACGAGAGTTATCATTTATAACTCTGCAGGTTTGTGAATGGCAGTGCCCCTGAGCTCCATTTTTCAACTGTCTTTTTTGGGAGCTGGCCGCAAAAGCACGGGATTGCCTCAGGCCCTATTCTGGTTCCGGGCGGCAGGCTGAGCCTGTGGTTAATTCTTCTTCCTGTTGGGAAAATAGAGTGACCTGTGCCTGTCCCAACACCTAGATCTAGTCTCTCATTGGTTGCCCCTCTTCCCGTTCATCCTCAGGACAAATTGCAACCTGTAGGGAACAGGAGCTTAAAGGTGCTGATTCTCCAAGTAGGGAGATTGCTAGTAAAGTAGCTGGAATGGCGAACCCGAGCACAAGGGGATGAGAAATGAGGTGCGTTTTAGAAACCTTTCAAATTCACATGGTGTACCATCTTCTGGGTTTCTCATGCATGTTTTCGATGTAGGAAGATGCCCTTGAACCTGGAGATTTGGGACCCATGGGATGGGTACCACGCAGTATTACTTTCAAAGGTCTGCGTTTGCTCACGCAACCTCACCCAACCTCTCAGCCCCAAGAGTGTCCACCCTTATGTCTCATCCAGCTGTGGGTCTAGATATGGTCAATCCAGGTTGCATCACAGCCTCTGAACGAATTTTGTAAGAATGTCTCTCTCTTTCACTGTCTTTGTTTTACGGGTTTTTAAAAGTAATTTATTTTTATAATGGGGTTTAGCTGCTTTTCATGGCTCTGTTTATGCGGCTTTACACCCCCTTGACTCACTTCCAGAGAGATATCAATATATAGGTTTTAAGATTCTTACTAGTCACATATATTCTTTTGCGGTGAATAGGGGGTGTTGAGTCCAGTTCACTGAGCAAGGAGTAGGTCTTGTCTATTACATATTGGGTGTACGGAACGGTATCTGAGCGAATTTGAAACCCTTGTTTTATGCATCACCCCACCTCACCTTTCCCGTTAAGCAGCCATAGTGTGTTTTCTAAACGTGTGACTCTGTTCTGTTTTGTAATTCAGTTCAAGTGTAGCGGTTTTTACATTCCCTCTATAAGTGATAGCTTATGATAAGTGTCTTTTTCAGTGTGACTTATTTCACTTAGAATCGCCGTACCTAACTCCACTCATCTTGCTTCTACTAGCCTTATAACATTGATTTCATGTCTGAGTGATATTCCATTGTACATAAGGACCACAACTTCTTTATCCATTTTTCTCTTTCCTGGGATATTTAAGGTGTCATGAAGTGGAGGTTCTTGTCAACAGAGCAGCCCTAAACTTTCGGGTGCCTGTGTCTTGCTGATTTTTAGTTTTTCCAATTTATATGCCCATGAGTGGACGTGCCCTATGCTCCCTAAGCTGTGTTTTTTCAATGTTTCAGGACACAACGTACACTTCTCCAGAGTGGCTGTTGGCAATTTACATCCCGCCCATCAGTGTAGCAAGGCTGCCATTTCTCCATGGCCTGTCCTGCATTTCTCGTTTTGACACTTTTTGCAGCATGGCCCTTTTCACCGATGGGAAGCGAGACATCTTTGTAGCGCTGATTTGCCTTTCCAGGTTGCTTGGTTGGCCAAAAAGTGCGTATGCGTTTTTTCCTGAATATATTCAGGAAAAAACGCATACGCCCTTTTTGGCCAAGGGCATCATTGTCGACGTTTTGCCGCTTTTCATGTGCTTTAAAGGCGATTCGTATGTACCTCCTGAAATCTGTTTCCTGCAATTCTGCCTTGCTTTCAATTCCTCTTCGTTGCCTTCCCTCAATATATTTGTGGACGAGAGTTATCATTTATAACTCTGCAGGTTTGTGAATGGCAGTGCGCCTGAGCTCCATTTTTCAACTGTCTTTTTTGGGAGCTGGCCGCAAAAGCACGGGATTGCCTCAGGCCCTATTCTGGTTCCGGGCGGCAGGCTGAGCCTGTGGTTAATTCTTCTTCCTGTTGGGAAATAGAGTGACCTGTGCCTGTCCCAACACCTAGATCTAGTCTCTCATTGGTTGCCCCTCTTCCCGTTCATCCTCAGGACAAATTGCAACCTGTAGGGAACAGGAGCTTAAAGGTGCTGATTCTCCAAGTAGGGAGATTCCTAGTAAAGTAGCTGGAAAGGCGAACCCGAGCACAAGGAGATGAGAAATGAGGCGCGTTTTAGAAACCTTTCAAAATCACACGGTGTACCATCTTCTGGGTTTCTCATGCATGTTTTCGATGTAGGAAGATGCCCTTGAACCTGGAGATTTGGGACCCATGTGATGGATACCACGCAGTATTACTTTAAAGAGTCTGCGTTTGCTCACGCAACCTCACCCAACCTCTCAGCCCCAAGAGTGTCCACCCTTATGTCTCATCCAGCTGTGGGTCTAGATATGGTCAATCCAGGTTGCATCACAGCCTCTGAACGAATTTTGTAAGAATGTCTCTCTCTTTCACTGTCTTTGTTTTACGGGTTTTTAAAAGTAATTTATTTTTATAATGGGGTTTAGCTGCTTTTCATGGCTCTGTTTATGCGGCTTTACACCCCCTTGACTCACTTCCAGAGAGATATCAATATATAGGTTTTAAGATTCTTACTAGTCACATATATTCTTGTGCGGTGAATAGGGGGTGTTGAGTCCAGTTCACTGAGCAAGGAGTAGGTCTTGTCTATTACATATTGGGTGTACGGAACGGTATCTGAGCGAATTTGAAACCCTTGTTTTATGCATCACCCCACCTCACCTTTCCCGTTAAGCAGCCATAGTGTGTTTTCTAAACGTGTGACTCTGTTCTGTTTTGTAATTCAGTTCAAGTGTAGCGGTTTTTACATTCCCTCTATAAGTGATAGCTTATGATAAGTGTCTTTTTCAGTGTGACTTATTTCACTTAGAATCGCCGTACCTAACTCCACTCATCTTGCTTCTACTAGCCTTATAACATTGATTTCATGTCTGAGTGATATTCCATTGTACATAAGGACCACAACTTCTTTATCCATTTTTCTCTTTCCTGGGATATTTAAGGTGTCATGAAGTGGAGGTTCTTGTCAACAGAGCAGCCCTAAACTTTCGGGTGCCTGTGTCTTGCTGATTTTTAGTTTTTCCAATTTATATGCCCATGAGTGGACGTGCCCTATGCTCCCTAAGCTGTGTTTTTTCAATGTTTCAGGACACAACGTACACTTCTCCAGAGTGGCTGTTGGCAATTTACATCCCGCCCATCAGTGTAGCAAGGCTGCCATTTCTCCATGGCCTGTCCTGCATTTCTCGTTTTGACACTTTTTGCAGCATGGCCCTTTTCACCGATGGGAAGCGAGACATCTTTGTAGCGCTGATTTGCCTTTCCAGGTTGCTTGGTTGGCCAAAAAGTGCGTATGCGTTTTTTCCTGAATATATTCAGGAAAAAACGCATACGCCCTTTTTGGCCAAGGGCATCATTGTCGACGTTTTGCCGCTTTTCATGTGCTTTAAAGGCGATTCGTATCTACCTCCTGAAATCTGTTTCCTGCAATTCTGCCTTGCTTTCAATTCCTCTTCGTTGCCTTCCCTCAATATATTTGTGGACGAGAGTTATCATTTATAACTCTGCAGGTTTGTGAATGGCAGTGCGCCTGAGCTCCATTTTTCAACTGTCTTTTTTGGGAGCTGGCCGCAAAAGCACGGGATTGCCTCAGGCCCTATTCTGGTTCCGGGCGGCAGGCTGAGCCTGTGGTTAATTCTTCTTCCTGTTGGGAAATAGAGTGACCTGTGCCTGTCCCAACACCTAGATCTAGTCTCTCATTGGTTGCCCCTCTTCCCGTTCATCCTCAGGACAAATTGCAACCTGTAGGGAACAGGAGCTTAAAGGTGCTGATTCTCCAAGTAGGGAGATTCCTAGTAAAGTAGCTGGAAAGGCGAACCCGAGCACAAGGAGATGAGAAATGAGGCGCGTTTTAGAAACCTTTCAAAATCACTCGGTGTACCATCTTCTGGGTTTCTCATGCATGTTTTCGATGTAGGAAGATGCCCTTGAACCTGGAGATTTGGGACCCATGTGATGGATACCACGCAGTATTACTTTAAAGAGTCTGCGTTTGCTCACGCAACCTCACCCAACCTCTCAGCCCCAAGAGTGTCCACCCTTATGTCTCATCCAGCTGTGGGTCTAGATATGGTCAATCCAGGTTGCATCACAGCCTCTGAACGAATTTTGTAAGAATGTCTCTCTCTTTCACTGTCTTTGTTTTACGGGTTTTTAAAAGTAATTTATTTTTATAATGGGGTTTAGCTGCTTTTCATGGCTCTGTTTATGCGGCTTTACACCCACTTGACTCACTTCCAGAGAGATATCAATATATAGGTTTTAAGATTCTTACTAGTCACATATATTCTTGTGCGGTGAATAGGGGGTGTTGAGTCCAGTTCACTGAGCAAGGAGTAGGTCTTGTCTATTACATATTGGGTGTATGGAACGGTATCTGAGCGAATTTGAAACCCTTGTTTTATGCATCACCCCACCTCACCTTTCCCGTTAAGCAGCCATAGTGTGTTTTCTAAACGTGTGACTCTGTTCTGTTTTGTAATTCAGTTCAAGTGTAGCGGTTTTTACATTCCCTCTATAAGTGATAGCTTATGATAAGTGTCTTTTTCTGTGTGACTTATTTCACTTAGAATCGTCGTACCTAACTCCACTCATCTTGCTTCTACTAGCCTTATAACATTGATTTCATGTCTGAGTGATATTCCATTGTACATAAGGACCACAACTTCTTTATCCATTTTTCTCTTTCCTGGGATATTTAAGGTGTCATGAAGTGGAGGTTCTTGTCAACAGAGCAGCCCTAAACATTCGGGTGCCTGTGTCTTGCTGATTTTTAGTTTTTCCAATTTATATGCCCATGAGTGGACGTGCCCTATGCTCCCTAAGCTGTTTTTTTTCGATGTTTCAGGACCCAACGTACACTTCTCCAGAGTGGCTGTTGGCAATTTACATCCCGCCCATCAGTGTAGCAAGGCTGCCATTTCTCCATGGCCTGTCCTGCATTTCTCGTTTTGACACTTTTTGCAGCATGGCCCTTTTCACCGATGGGAAGCGAGACTTCTTTGTAGCGCTGATTTGCCTTTCCAGGTTGCTTGGTTGGCCAAAAAGGGCGTATGCGTTTTTTCCTGAATATATTCAGGAAAAAACGCATACGCCCTTTTTGGCCAAGGGCATCATTGTCGACGTTTTGCCGCTTTTCATGTGCTTTAAAGGCGATTCGTATCTACCTCCTGAAATCTGTTTCCTGCAATTCTGTGTTGCTTTGAATTCCTCTTCGTTGCCTTCCCTCAATATATTTGTGGACGAGAGTTATCATTTATAACTCTGCAGGTTTGTGAATGGCAGTGCCCC